>NC_083223.1:6679175-7016675 GCF_032191835.1 Heteronotia binoei
AAGCATGTTTTTAAATATATATATACACATAAAATTGTGTTTGCCTCTATCCTTTATAAAGTTTCTATCTCTGCTACCTAATCTTAAATAGGTACACACGTGGCCCGCCCTGACATAGCTGGGCCCAACCCGACATGGCCCGGCCCCTCAAGATCTCATTTATGTCAGATCCGACCCTCATAACAAACGAGTTCGACACCCCTGCTTGTAAGCTCTTGGAGGATTGGCTACATCAGGGAGGTGTGGCCTAATATGCAAAGGAGCTCCTGCTACAAAATCAGCCCCGGCTGTAGTTCCAGTTGCAAGGATTATCTCTGCATGGAACCATCTCACAGATCAGAAGTAGTGTTTAGTTTGGAAGTCTGGTAGTAGCTTCTAGTTCATTATTGCCATCATGGAACTAAGATGGCCCCCGTAGGGTTTCCAGGCAGTCTTGCACCCAGTGGCTGACCAAACCCGCTCAGTTTCCACAACATTGCTGTATCATGCGCCTTCGGAGGGCATCCTGGGGCCTTAACGTAAGAGAAACCCAAAAATTTACACTGCCAAATGTGCCGGAACGTTGTTTGTGGGCAAATTGTGAAACTAGCCCAGCTATCTTTGGCCTGTCTAGAAGTCTGATCGTACTTTGCAGATAAAAACAACAACGTGCGTTCTTGAAAAAGCTGGATTTGCTTATGCAGTGTTTCCCCTAGATCGAACGCAAATCGTAATGCAAATGTGGAAATGTCCTGCCAACCCTGATTGGCATATCCTGAGCCTGTGGGAGTCTCAGACTCCGCATCGGGCTGGAGTCCAGAGCTGACTCCTCTAGGATTCCTTTTGTAGGGCTTACCCTGGGGCAGGGGTAGGGAACGTTGGCTCTCCAGATGTTTTTTTGCCTACAACTCCCATCAGCCCCAGCCATCATGGCCAATGGCTGGGGCTGATGGGAGTTGTAGGCAAAAAAACATCTGAAGAGCCAACGTTCCCTTCCCCTGCCTGGGGGAACAACTTCAGAAAAAAGAGGTCTTACAGCACCCAGTTCCTGTTTACAGGGCTCTTAGCACAGGGCCTACTGTACGTTCTTGGGGGATTGGCTACATCAGAGGTGTGCGGCCTAATATGCAAAGGAATTCCTGCTACAACCTCCCCTTCCCCGGCAAATACTAAATAAATAAATAAATAAATAAAAGATGCAACCAACTCATTACGACCCTATGACCATGGGGTTTTCAAGGCAAGACTCAAAACAAAAATTGTTTCCCATTGCTTTCCCCCTTCGTAAAAAGGTAAAGGCAGTCCCCTGTGCAAGCACCAGTCATTTCCGACTCTGGGGTGACGTCTCATCATGACGTTTTCACGGCAGACTTTCTACAGGGTGGTTTGCCCTTGCCTTCCCCAGTCGTCTACACTTTCCCGCGAGCAAGCTGGGGACTCATTTGGCCGACCTCAGAAGGATGGAAGGCCGAGTCTACCTCGAGCTGGCTACCTGAACCCAGCTTCCGTCAGGATCGAACTCAGGTCGTGAGCATGAGCTTGGGCTGCAGTACTGCAGCTTTAACACTCTGTATTACGGGGCTCTTTCCCCTTTCATACCAACACGAAAATAAGCAGTCGCTGATGGGACTTGCAACTAAAGGTTGGCTGCAGCTGGAATGTTTGCTTGGAACTTGTGGGAATTAGTCATCAAATTCCACTGAAATTAACAAAGCTGCCAAAAATCCCGTCCCACCTTGCTCAGCCGCTTTCTTTCCAAATGCTTCCTGGTTTGCAAGTTTCATGGCTATCCCTTGGAAAAAGATGCACACCAGAGAGAGGAGGAAAGTCAACTTCACGTAACAGTCAGCTAACTTCTCGATATTCAGGAACTGACACGAATTAAAAGTCATAGCCACAGCAGCTGGGTTCGGACATTGCGTGAAACCCTGGTTTAGTCAACGCTGCTGTGGTTAATGTGGTTGTCTGGATGCTGGCCACGCCATAACCAGGCCTTTTTTTTTAAGCAGGAACGCAGCTCTGGCTGGCTTGGTGCCAGGGGGTGTGGCCTAATGTGCAAATGAGTTCCCGCTGGGCTTTTTCTACAAAGATCTCTTTGGATACTTGAGCACGAGATCTTTCGCATCATACCGTACGGGCAAGCGGTCGGCCGATGCTGCGCAGTTTGCAGTGGCTGCCTATCGAGTACTGGATCCGCTTCAAGGTTTTAGTACTAACGTTGGACAAGAAATCTCCAAAATTTTGGGTTACGACTTCAAGAAAACTGCAGAGACTTTTTTGCTTGGATTACAATTAGAAAAACTTCCAGAGGAAGACAGGACTTTAATTTGGTACTTGCTCTCAGCTGCTAGGACATTGTATGCGCAGCTGTGGAAACAGGGAAAAATACCAGAGAAATGGGACTGGATTGTGAAAGTTTTATCGTGGAGTGAGATGGACAAATTAACTAAAAGATCGAGATATATTCAAAAAGGAGTGGAAGAAATTTAAAGGATATATGGAGAAAGAATGGAATATAAAAAGTCATTGGACAATTTTTTAGTAGTAATGAGAGAAGAAAAATATTGAACTTTGATTGGTTAGTGGTACCTTTATAATTGAATTTAAATTTACAACTTCGGGGAAGTCAAATATTGGAGGGAGGGGGGCTTGAAATATCATATGGGTTAGTATAGAAAAGAGAGAATTAATTACTGTAACCATATGTTATTGATAAATTGTTAAAACGCAAGGTTTTAGTACTAACGTTTAGAGCCTTGCACGGCCTGGGACCGGGATAGCTCCGGGACCATCTCTCCCCATATGAGCCCCGGAAGTCATTACAATCAGTCAGTCAACATCTTTTTACCATCCCCAGCCCAAGGGACGTCCGGCTTGCCTCGACCAGGGCTAGGGCTTTTTCAGCCCTGGCCTCGACCTGGTGGAATCAGCTCCCTATGGAGGTTCGGGCCCTACCGGATTTGTTGCCATTCCGGAGAGCCTGTAAGTCGGAGCTGTTCCATCCGGCCTACGGCTGAGGCAGGCGGGCGTCCTTATCTTATTACACCATCTAACTGGCCACCCAGCACTGATTGCTAAAAATCGGGCCGATAAAGTTGACATCTTTTGAACGCCTAAGCTGTGACAAGTATGCCTTAATTTATGCGCGCACACCATCCATGCTGCCTTAATTAAATCAATTCTGAGCTAACGGCTTAACTGTTTTAATTTCTTAATCCGTCTTAACTGTTCTCTTCTTTACCTGCTCAGTTGTTTCATTGTTGGTTTTTAATTGTTTTTACCATGTTGGAATCCACCCTGAGCCCACTATGGGAAAGGGCGGACTATAAATTTACAGGAATAAATACAGAAAATAAAATCAATACTGTCAAGAGTGCCTCTTGCCATTTAACCGAACGCTAGTCGCTTAGCCAGCTCTCCTATTTCTGTGTAACAAGTGAAGCATATTTTCAGCCTGATCTCAGAGACCGTCAAGGTCGTGAACTGTCTCTGCTCGATTATGTGTACACCTGCAAGGGAGCCTGGGAACTGAACTTTGGAGGGAGGGACAGCTTGCTTCGCGCCTTGGGTTTGAATCTATAACGGTTTTAACATGAGGCATAAGTAGGAGCCCCGTGGTGCAGAGTGGCAAAGCTGCAGTACTGCAGTCTGAGCTATCTGTTCACGACCTGAGTTCGATCTCAGCGGAAACTAGGTTCAGGTAGCCAGCTCCAGGTTGACTCAGCCTTCCATCCTTCCGAGGTCAGTAAAATGAGCTTGCTGGAGGGAAAGTGTAGATGACTGGGGAAGGCAATGGCAAACCACCCTGTAAAAAGTCTGCCGTGAAAACATCATGATGCCATGTCACCACAGAGTTGGAAATAACTGGTGCTTGCACAAGGGACTACCTTTACCTTTATAAGTAGAGGGCATTTGCCCACCAAAGCCAGTTTACACAAGAACCATCTTACTCTGACCCGTCGTGTATTAATAAACATCTATTCTCGCAGTGGACTGTCATTGATCATTGAACTGTTGGGGACTTGACACATACAAGTTCAGTAGAGAGATATATGCAGCGCCTGACAGAATGACATGCAGAAGAAGGGATGTCGATTCCAGGTTGGGGAATTCTTGTCAATTTGGGGGCGGGGCAGAGTTTTGGGAGGCGAGGGGGCTCAGTTTGGTGTAATGTAGTGGTCAAGTGCACGGACTCTTATCTGGGAGAACCGGGTTTGATTTCCCTCTCCTCCACTTGCACCTGCTGGAATGGTCTTGGGTTAGCCATAGCTCTTGCAGAGCTGTCCTTGAAAGGGCAGCTTCTGTCAGATCTCTCTCAGCTCCACCTACCTCACAGGGTGCCTGTTGTGTGTGTGTGGGGGGGGAGAGGTAAAGGAGATTGTGAGCCACTCTGAGTCTCTGATTCAGAGAGAAGGGTGGGGAATAAATCTGCAGTCTTCTTCCATGAGGATGTGAAGATGCCACAGAGACCAACCTCTGAAGCTGCTGTTTTCTCCATAGGAGCTGATCTTTGTAGTTGAGAGTTTGATTGAAAATCCAAGAGAATCCCAGGCCCCAGATACACATGTAAACAACTCCAGCCTTTACATTAAAGTTCTCAGGACTATACATCAAGTGCAAAATGTTGTTAAATGCTCCTTTATCTGGAGCCTTGCAGCCTCTATAGAACATTCACGACACAGCGGTTGCCCTCTTCCACTGGGCTAAGCGCACCTCTTGATAAAGATATTCATCGAAACAGGATAACTACTGAAATCCCATTGAGAACTTACCTTTGTACACATCTGGAGAATTCACAGTCATACGATTTTCAATGTTGAACATTGCTTACATTTTCCTTGGAAGCCTGGAATTGTATTGCTATTTGGTGGTTTGGTATGTGGTTACTCTTGCATTTGTTGGTATCGGGACTGGATGTGCATGGGGGGGGGGGGGGGGGGGGATGCAAAATTAAAAAATGATCCCTTGTGGGCCCATAGAATAGAATGGACTCCATACCCAGTTGGTGGCCCCCTTTGGGGGCACCGGGGACATATGGCCCCCCACCCCTCCCTAGATCCAACCCTGATTGGTATTTGCAATTATTGGCAATAGTGTGTGTATATATACAGCATTCTGACTTTTTTTTGCCATATAATTTGATCAAGGTCTCACTTAGAGCATTTTGACATGTACCTTGTACAGCGTGTTACTTACAACCAGTGTTCCCTCTAAGCTGAGTTAGTGAGAGCCTGCTCACAGATTTTTAGCCACCAGATCACACATTTTTGTCTTAGCTCAGGAAAAACAGCCTCAGAGCACAATAACTTAGCTCACAACTTTAATGCCAGTAGCTCACAATTTTAATACCGGTAGCTCACAAAGTAGCAATGTATGGCTGTGAGAGTTGGACCATAAGGAAGGCTGAGCGCAGAAGAATAGATGCTTTCGAGCTGTGGTGCTGGAGAAGACTCTTGAGAGTCCCTTGGACTGCAAGATCCAATCAGTCAGTCCTAAGGGAAATCAACCCTGTCTGTTCCCTGGAAGGTCAGATGCTGAAGCTGAAGCTCAAATCCTTTGGCCACCCAATGAGAAGGGAGCTCTCCCTGGAGAAGACCCTGATGCTGGGAAAGACAGAAGGCAAAAGAAGGGGACGGCAAAAGAGGAGATGGCTGGACAGCGTTCCTGATGTAACTAACATGGATTTGAGCAGACTTCGGAGGATGGTAGAAGACAGGAGGGCCTGATATGGCTTGGTCCATGGGGTCGCAAAGAGTCAGACTCGACTGTGACTGAACAACAACAACAAGCTCACAAAGTAGAATTTTTGCTCGCAGGACTCTGCAGCTTAGAGGGAACATTGCTTACAACATGGAAGAAAGGCGGCTAAGAAGGGTTCTGAATAAATAAATAAAATAAATAGGGCATGCATAAAACAAACAAAAAGCATTTGAGCAAGTATACATGAATTGTCAATGAATTTATTTTTAATTGTCCAATTAATACTAAGTCCTTCAATTAATCAGTTTCAAATTTTATGCCTGTTCCAGTAGTCTGCTGAGAACAGATGAAGATGGGTTGCTGGGTTAGTCTCTGCAGCAGTATAAAAGAGGAACAGTCCAGTGGCACCTTCAAGATTAACAAAATTTGTGGCAGGGTCAGAGTTTTTGTGAGTCGCTGCTCAAGTGACTCACAAAAGCTCATACTTTGCTACTAATTTTGTTAGTCCTGAAGCTGCCACTGGACTCCTAAGAACATAAGAGAAGCCATGTTGGATCAGCCCAGTGGCCCATCCAGTCCAACACTCTGTGTCACATAAGAACATAAGAGAAGCCATGTTGGATCAGGCCAGTGGCCCATCCAGTCCAACACTCTGTGCCACATAAGAACATAAGAGAAGCCATGTTGGATCAGCCCAGTGGCCCATCCAGTCCAACACTCTGTGCCACATAAGAACATAAGAGAAGCCATGTTGGATCAGGCCAATGGCCCATCCAGTCCAACACTCTGTGCCACATAAGAACATAAGAGAAGCCATGTTGGATCAGGCCAATGGCCCCTCCAGTCCAACACTCTGTGTCACATAAGAACATAAGAGAAGCCATGTTGGATCAAGCCAGTGGCACATCCAGTCCAAAACTCTGTGTCACATGAGAACATAAGAGAAGCCATGTTGGATCAGGCCAATGGCCCACCCAGTCCAACACTCTGTGTCACATAAGAACAGAAGAGAAGCCATGTTGGATCAGGCCAATGGCCCATCTAGCCCAACACTCTGTGTCACATAAGAACAGAAGAGAAGCCATGTTGGATCAAACCAATGGCCCATCCAGTCCAACACTCTGTGCCACATAAGAATAGAAGAGAAGCCATATAGGATCAGGCCAATGGCCCATCCAGTCCAGCACTCTGTGTCACATAAGAACAGAAGAGAAGCCATGTTGGATCAGGCCAATGGCCCACCCAGTCCAACACTCTGTGCCACATAAGAACATAAGAGAAGCCATGTTGGATCAGGCCAATGGCCCCTCCAGTCCAACACTCTGTGTCACATAAGAACATAAGAGAAGCCATGTTGGATCAAGCCAGTGGCACATCCAGTCCAAAACTCTGTGTCACATGAGAACATAAGAGAAGCCATGTTGGATCAGGCCAATGGCCCACCCAGTCCAACACTCTGTGTCACACAGTGGCCAATATATACACATACATACATACATACATACATGCGTCTACACACACACATATATATACACTGTGGCTAATAGCCACTGATGGACCTCTGCTCCATATTTTTATCCAATCCCCTCTTAAAGCTGGCTATGCTTGTAGAAAAGTACTTCTTTCTCTACCTTCTCTATCCCATGCATAATCCTGGAAACCTCTATAAAATGTCTCTGAGAACTCTGGTGCAAATTGGGATGAAATAGTCCAGTTTAATGACCCGAACCATGACCTCTGAGAATACATGCCTTTCCCCAAGTGATTGAGATGATTTTGTCCTGGGACTAAGAAAAAGCAGACCCAAGGTGCTACAGTATGATTCCTGTAGAGCAAGGGGACTACTGTGCTGGCGCAAAGCGGCTCCGCATGGTGCTGTGGCTGTAGTGAACGTCACCCGTGAACATGAGCCAATAAAATCTGGAGTGTGACTTACATGTAGTCACCTGGTGTTGGGGTCGAATTCCACAGCATGCCCGGCAGTTCTTGGAACGTCCCCCAATGCCATCTTGCTAAAAGTTCCCCCAGTGCCACCAAAAATGCTTTTTAACTAAGCGTTTGCAATTAATCGAGAAGAGCCCCGTGGTGCGGAGTGTTAAAGCTGCGGTCCTAAGCTCTGCTCTCGACCTGAGTTCGATCCCCGGCGGAAGCTGGGTTTTCAGGTAGCCGGCTCGGGGTTGACTCAGCCTTCCATCCTTCTGAGGTCGGTCAAATGAGTCCCCAGCTTGCTGGGGGGAAAGCGTAGATGACTGGGGAAGGCAAGGGCAAACCACCCCGTAAAAAGTCTGCCGTGAAAACGTTGTGAAAGCAACGTCGCCCCAGAGTCGGAAACGACCGGTGTGTGCACAGGGGACCTTTCCTTTCCTTGCAATTAATGCATTTAAAACAGAGCAAGCTTTTCTCAAAGCTGTCCCGCAGCTCTGTCAAGATCAGGGTATTGGCCCCGCCAGAGAACGAGAGGGTATTTTGCCAGCTGGCTGGAGCGCATGGCTGTTAATAATTTTTTTTTTAAAATCCATATTTTATTGGCACCGTAGTCTAAAGTCCTTTGGAAGAGGCCCAACGGCTGGCCAAACCTTACCAAGTCTTGCAACCTTTATTTCCTCTCAGATCTCCTGTGTCTTTGATGGCTGCCTGGGGTGGAAATTCAGCAGCTTTTTCTTTTTTAACGGAGGAGGAAGTTACTACTCAATTTCCGTACATCATTCATGAGCAGGCTGGCAGTGCCCTCCGTTAGGCTGATCGAGTTTGAAGTTCCTCAGCAGCTTTACGTTTCCTCTGTCTCGTGAATTAGGCTCGAAAATGAAGTTTAACGGCAGGAGGGTCATTAGCCGAAGCCCAAACTTGTTTTGCCAAGCTTAAAAGCTACTGGGATTTTCTGAGCACCGGGTCGGAAGGACGGAGTACATGAGGCCTAAAGGACGCCCTTGATAGGAAAGAGTCTCTTATTTCATTTATTTATATTATTGTATTTATATCCCGTCCTCCCCTATCGGGCTCAGGACGGCTAACAGCAGTTTAAATGCACTATGTTAAAATATAAAATGCAATAAAATTGTTAAAAGTCATTGTACACATACAATGCGTTTGCAGTTTCAGCCTTCTTTAGATGTGTAATGAATCTGCATCGTGAAAAAGTCACCGGCTGCTAGCTTCCCTTATTAAAATATAATTTGCCTGTGTCTGTCCATGGATAAACCTGTTTCTCGTTTAGGGTGAGATCACCCTGGGAATTTGATGCGGCAGTATCCCTGGTCTACGAGCCCTGCGGCGCAGAGTGGTACGCTGCAGTACTTCATTCCGAGCTCTGCTCACGACCTGAGTTTGATCCCAGCGGAAGCTGGGTTCAGGTAGTTGGCTCCAGGTTGACTCATCCTTCCATCCTTCCAAGGTTGGTAAAATGAGTCCCCAGCTTGCTGGGGGGAAAGTGTAGATGGCTGGGGAAGGCAATGGCAAGCCGCCCCGTAAAAAGTCTGCCAAGAAAAGTTCTAATGTGACATCACCCCATGGGTGGTAACCAATGTTCCCTCTAAGCTGCAGTCTTGTGAGCAAAAATTCTACTTTGTGAGCCTACTGGCATTAAAGTTGTGAGCTACAGGCATTAAAGTTGTGAGCTACTGCATAAATTATTGTGCTCTGGGGTCATCCTTCCTGAACTAAGAGGTTAATGTTTTATCTGGGAGAACCGGGTTTGATTCCCCACTCCTCCACTTGCACCTGCTAGCATGGCCTTGGGTCAGCCATAGCCCTGGCAGAGGTTGTCCTTGAAAGGGCAGCTGCTGTGAGAGCCCTCTCCAGCCCCACCCACCTCACAGGGTGTCTGTTGTGGGGGAGGAAGGTAAAGCAGATTGTGAGCCGCTCTGAGACTCTTCGAAGTGGAGGGCGGGATATAAATCCAATATCTTCTTCTTCTTCTTCTTCTTAATGTGTGAGCCGGAGGCTCACAATCTGTGAAGTAGCTCACGCTATCTGGTGGTAACGACTCAGTTCTTGCACAAGGGACTACCTGTACCTTTTATTCTGGCTTTGAAAAAGCTGGTGCTCTTTGATGCATGCCACAGCAATCACACAGCCCCCACCCTGCTGCCAGGAGAGACATGGGCTGCACATACTCAAGAGGAGCATTCATCTCTTCCTGCGCATGTGGGGCAGGTGAATCGTGTACCTGGCCATTCGGACAGCTGGGGAAATGCGCCCTGCATGTGTTTTAGAGACTTGCTACTGGGAAGTTCCCAGTAGCTATTTAATCTGGTCCCGGCCCATCCTAAGATGGGGTAAGAACGAGCAGGACTTGGGGGTGGGGGCAGATGCATGCTTGTGAGCACGCACATTAAATCCAGAGGGGAGGCATGGCTAGCTCAGGCTAAATCTCTTTGTCCCAGCCACAGCTTGCCGGGACTGCTGCTGCTGCTGGTCACACACACACACACCCCGAACCGCAGTGCAACCCCTGGGCTACCGACCGACCCCCCCCCCCAGATCCACCCGGCCACTCTGACGCGGAGGGAGGCCGCCCTGCGCTGCCTCACTCACTCGACACGAAATGCAAAGGACAATGGCAGCACAATATACAAAATACAAATGAAACAAAAAATATTGTGCAAATCACACTATTAAATATCTTGTACAATTTATATTCTATTGTGTAAAAACATACAAAAAATTCAATATATACAAAACATTTTAGTAACACAAAGTCTCAAATGTATTATTTCAAGGAGGACCCCTTGAAACTGCTAATGCCGCTGTAAGAAATTGACTTACTGCATGTAAATTACCTCTGAGGATTGGTTGGCTTATGAGGAAGCTGCAGGAGCAGCGGAACGCAATTAAAAAACGGTGGTTGCGTGAAGGCAAGCATTTTTCCTTCGGAAGCCGACAAACAACGGAGGGACCCTTTTGGAATTTCTGAGTCGTAACACTCTCTTTGTGAAAATAAGAGACTTTGTGGGGTCCTCCTTGAAATAACACTTTTGAGACTTTGCGTTACTAAAATGTTTTGTATGTATTGAAATTTCTGTATGTTTTTACAAAATATAATATAAATTGTACAAGATACTTAATAGTGTGATTCGCACAATATTTTTTGTTTCGTTTGTTATTTCACTCACCCGACAGGCCGACGGAGCCACTGAGACCAGCAAAGCAGTTGGCCCAAGGAGTGGGAAAGGCGCAGGGATCACGGGTCGCCCGGCGGTGGGATGAGCTTGACCCCGAAGCAGAGGGAATGTCGCCTGGCCCCAACAAGCAGGAAGAGAGGAGCCAGGCCAGCAAAGGCACGCCACTCCGAACCGCACAACGCCCACCCCGTCAGCCGGCCAGAGCCAGCGCCGCAGGTGTGGGGAGAGGACGGAAGCTGCTGGGCGTCTGCCCTTAAAAGGGGGGGCGAGGCCTGGAGGGTCCCTCCCTGGGGAGGAGGCACAGGGGCTGGGGAGGAAATAAAAGGAAGGGCCGAGCGGCCGGTAGAGAGGTCGGTGATGACCCAAAAGAGTGGAACTGGTGCCTAAGGGAGCCTCATCCAGCCTGAACTGAGAGAAAGAGAGAGCACAGGCAGAGGAAAGCTGAAGGGATCAGCCACTCTAACTCTGAGCCCTCCCGGCCGCCCAAGGTGGGGCCCCGGGAGGCGGACAGGTGACGGCCGCTGGAGGGGCGACGCCCCCAGATGGGGCGGGACGTGACACTCTCGTGTGATCTTAGTGTGTACATGCAGCTGAGTATACCACCTCAGGGTTCGTGCTGCTGAAGATGTATGCTTGCAGCGGGGAGGAAAAGGAGTTTGTTGAGGTTGTGTGAATAACTAGGAAACGGCCATCTAATTTCATCTCTCCATTCGGGAAGAAGAAGAAAAAGATACCGGATTTATATCCCGCTCTGTACTCTGAATCTCATAGCCTCGGAGTGGTCACAATCTCCTCTGCCTCCCCCCCCCCTCCCCACAACAGACGCCCTGTGAGGTAAGTGGGGCTGAGAAAGCTCTCACAGAAGCTGCCCTTTCAAGGACAACTCCCACAAAAGCTATGGCTGACCCAAGGCCATCCCAGCAGCTGCAAGTGGAGGAGTGGGGAATCAAACCCTGTTCTCCCAGATAAGAGAGCTCTGGCTGACCCAAGGCCATTCCAGCAGGTGCAAGTGGAGGAGTGGGGAATCAAACCCGGTTCTCCCAGATAAGAGAGCTCTGGCTGACCCAAGGCCATTCCAGCAGCTGCAAGTGGAGGAGTGGGGAATCAAACCCGGTTCTCCCAGATAAGAGAGCTCTGGCTGACCCAAGGCCATTCCTGCAGCTGCAAGTGGAGGAGTGGGGAATCAAACCCAGTTCTCCCAGATAAGAGAGCTCTGGCTGACCCAAGGCCATTCCAGCAGCTGCAAGTGGAGGAGTGGGGAATCAAACCCGGTTCTCCCAGATAAGAGAGCTATGGCTGACCCAAGGCCATTCCAGCAGCTGCAAGTGGAGGAGTGGGGAATCAAACCCGGTTCTCCCAGATAAGAGAGCTCTGGCTGACCCAAGGCCATTCCAGCAGCTGCAAGTGGAGGAGTGGGGAATCAAACCCCGTTCTCCCAGATAAGAGAGCTCTGGCTGACCCAAGGCCATCCCAGCAGCTGCAAGTGGAGGAGTGGGGAATCAAACCCCGTTCTCCCAGATAAGAGTCCGTGCTCTTAACCGCTACACCAAACTGGCTCTCAGCCTACAATTCTTATTTTGTGTGGCAGTTAATTGTGGGACGGGTTCCTGTTCGACTTGGCATTTCAGGGCGTTGCCTCGATCGATCCTGTTTCTTTGAAACGTTGACCGTGGCAAGGCTGTAATACGAGCATTGTGCTTGTAGCCCCGGTTTAATTCCTGCTGCAGATGATGAATTGGACGTTCAGTTAAAAACAAAAGAAAGCGAGGACCATGAGCCAAAGGCAACGGGATGTGTGTGGGTGGGCCCCAAGGCCCTTTGCTTGCCGTGATGCTCAAAACAAACTCGGATGTCTCTGTGGGATCGGAGCAGGTTTGTTCTTTCTAAAGAAAGCTAGGAAATATAGCCTGCTGACAGAATATCAGACAGAACGGTCTTCACTAAAACGTTGCTGTTTTCTTCCATAGCCATTTTCCATCAAGACATTAAAAAAAAAATACTACATCTGTGATAAGAAGAGCCCTGCTGGGTCAGACCAGTGCTCCATCTAGTCCAGCATCCTGTCTCACACAGTGGCCAACCAGTTCCTCTGGAGGGCCAACAAGAGGGCAGAGAGGCTGAGGCCTTCATAAGAACATCAGAAGAGCCCTGCTGGATCAGACCAGTGAGGGTCCATCTAGTCCAGCATCCTGTCTCACACAGCAGCCAACCAGTTCCTCTGGAGGGCCAACAACAGGGCAGAGAGGCTGAGGCCTTCATAAGAACATCAGAAGAGCCCTGCTGGATCAGACCAGTGGTCCATCTAGGCCAGCATCCTGTCTCACACAGCGGCCAACCAGTTCCTCTGGAGGGCCAACAACAGGGCAGAGAGGCTGAGGCCTTCATAAGAACATCAGAAGAGCCCTGCTGGATCAGACCGGTGGTCCATCTAGTCCAGCATCCTGTTTCACATAGTGGCCAATCAGTTCTTCTGGACGGCCGACAACAGGGTAGAGAGGCTGAGGCCTTTTTCCTAATGTCACCTCATGGTTCTGGGATTCAGGGGCTTCGTTTATAATACTACATTGGTACTAAATAGACGGATGGATCCAATCATCCTCCTTAGTAGTCTTCCCTCAACCTAAGTGTTCCTTTCTCCCACTCAGTTTGAAGGCTTGCGAAACTCGAGGAAGGCTTCCAACTTGAGCCAAAGTGCGTGTTTTCTTACTGTCCAATAACGGCTGACATACGGCGATCCCATAGCGTTTTCAAGGCAAGAGATACTCCAAGGTGGTTAGCCATTGCCTGCCTTCATATAGCAACCCTGGTATTCTTCACACTCAAATGCTAACCAGGACCAACCCTGCTTCGCTTCCAAGATATGACAAGATCAAGCTAGCCTGGGTTACCCAAGTCAGGGCAAAGGAAAAGTGCAGTATGAATATTTTAATAAATGAATGAATAACTTTCGCCAAGGTGAATGGTAGCATAAGGGTAGGATCCACTCTATTAGCTTTCACGGACCTGTATATCAGTAAGAGCCAGTATGGTGTAGTGGTTATGTGCTCAGACTCTTACCTGGGAGAACCAGGTTTGATTCCCCACTCCTCCGCTTGCACCTGCTGGAATCGCCTTGGGTCAGCCATAAATTTCACAGGAGTTGTCCTTGAAAGGGCAGCTTCTGGGAGAGCTCTCTCAGCCCCACCCACCTCACAGGGGTGTCTGTTGTGGAGGAAGAAGATAAAGGAGATCGTAAGCCGCTCTGAGACTCCGATTCAGAGAGAAGGGCGGGGTATGAATCTACGGTCGTCTTCTTCTTAAGTTCCCAGTGCTTTTAGTGCACTTTTAATGGAACATTCAGCCATGTTTGCATTATCCCCATCTGGGATCCTATTTCCCACCTCCTCGCTGTGTGGCCAATTCTTCCTTTTCCAAAGGTTTCCATCGCAAACCTGTCCACAGTTGTGAACTCACTGAGTGTCCATAGACAAGTCCATTGGCCATTCCTTTCCCTACAGTATCCTCCTTGGTCTGCCGTCAAACCACCAACCTTCCTTAGCTTCTGAGCTTTGATGAGATCAGGCAATTCCGTGCTGCCTTTGCTCTTGATAAATGTTGTGGTGTTGGAGAGTGCCATCAAGTCTCAGCTGACATTTCGAGTACATATGGACATATGAAGCTGCCTTATACTGAATCAGACCTTTGGTCCATCAAAGTCAGTATTGTCTTCTCAGACTGGCAGCGGCTCTCCAGGGTCTCAAGAGACAAACAGAGGCGATTTGCCACTGCTTAGCAACCCTGGGCTTCTGTGGTAGTCTTCCATCCGAGTACTGACCACAGCCAACGCTCCTTAGTTACCAAGACCTGAGAAGATCAGACAAACTTGAGCCTTCCAGGTCAGTAATCATAGAAACATAGAGTTGGAAGGGACCTCCAGGGTCATCTTGTCCAACCCCCTGCAGAATGCAGGAAACCCGCAAATACCTACCCCAAATTCACAGGAACTTCATTGCCGTCAGATGGCCATCTAGCCTCTGTTTAAAAACCTCCAAGGAAGGAGAGCCCACCACCTCCCGAGGAAGCCTGTTCCACTGAAGAACCGCTCTAATGGTCAGGAAGTTCTTCCTAATGTTGAGCCGGAAACTCTTCTGATTTAATTTCAACCCATTGGTTCCGGTCCTGCCTTCTGGGGCCACAGAAAACAATTCCACCCCATCCTCTAGATGACAGCCCTTCAAGTACTTGAAGATGGTGATCCTATCACCTCTCAGCTGCCTCCTCTCCAGGCTAAACATGCCCAGCTCCTTCAACCTTTCCTCATAGGACTTGGTCTTCAGACCTCTCACCATCTTCGTCGCCCTCCTCTGGACCCGTTCCAGCTTGTCTATATCCTTCTTAAAATGTGGTGCCCAAAACTGAACACAGTACTCCAGGTGAAGTCTTACCGGAGCAGAGTAAAGCGATACCATCACATCACGTGATCTGGACACTGTACTTCTGTTGATACAGCCCAAAATTGCATTTGCCTTTTTTAGCCGCCGCATCACACCATTGACTCATGTTCAGCATATGATCCACTAAGTCCCCTAGATCCTTTTCGCACATACTGCTGCTGGTTAAATGGTTAAAAGCAGTTAAATGGTTCAAAGTAATGGTTAAAAGCAGCGTCCTCGAAATAATCATTGTGCTATTGCTCGCTTGAAATAATCATTTTTTTTAAAATCCTGTACCAAGAGTGTTAAAGTGCACGCCCTGGTATAAGTCTTGCCATAGTGGCAGCACCCTGAGAACGGTCTTCAGCATCTCCGTCTGAATGTCAATAGAAAACTTGCCAAGTGGAAAGAAAGCCAAGGCAACCTGGAGTGGTGTAATTAAGAGATGGGTCAAAGAAACAACTGCTCTGCCAGAAGAAACAGTTGTATCCGTTGAATAATCTGTTTGTTATCTAAAGAGGAGTGGCACTCGAGATCTTTCAAAGCGCTGACTTCTCCTACGTTGCCAGGGCACGCCTGGCTTGTGAAGACCGATTTGAAGGGCGATTGTGTGTTTGCATTCCTACGCACAATGCCGAACTCCCGCTGTCGGCTTTAAAAGCACGGATGACCACTGGCAGAATTCTCGGAACAAAAGCTCTCCTTGTCAAACACGAACCGCCTCTCTTTGGCGTCCGGAGAGAAATTTGCAACGATTGCCAACAATAGCAAAAAAAACAAAACAAAAAAAACCACCCTGCCTTCGGAGAGTATTGCATTATTTCCCACCTTTTGCACGAGAAAATTTGAAGTTTTAAATATATTTAGGTCACAAAGAAACAACAATAAGGATTCTGCCCCCCCCCCCCCGACTGGAGGAGATGCGAATTTTCACTAGGATGAAATTCAGGGAGGGAAGTTTTGCGGTAAGTAATCGCCTTGACCTGAGTGGCCCAGACTAGCGTGATCTTGTCAGATTTCAGAAGCTAAGCAGCGTCAGCCCTTGTTAGGACTTAGATGCGACGCAGGGCTTTTTTTGTAGCAGGAACTCCTTTGCATATTAGGCCACACACCCCTGATGTAGCCAATCCTCCAAGAGCTTACAATAGGCCCTGTGCAAAGAGTCTTGTAAGCTCCAGGAAGATTGACTACATCAGGGTTGTGTGGCCTAATATGCAAGGGTGCTCCTGCTAGAATTCCACCCCTGACCGTAACTAATGTGTTTTAACATGACGGTCATCTGAAAAAGCAAGTGCCAAACTGTTTTCTCCAGTTCAATGTTATAATGTTGCACAAAGTAATTTTAAAGTTACATGGACTAGACTGAGATTTCCAAATGCCATTTTCCAACGCTGTTTGGATTTAGCTGAGAGGGGAGCTGTTTTGACTCCACTATTACGGCTTTTCTTCAACCTCATGCAAAGGCGGCATAAAACACGAGAGCCATCATGCGTTCTTCCTAGAAGAGATTCCCCCACACACACACATAAAAAAAAATCATACATTGGTGATTCCAAACTGGATTGTTCTGGAATCGCTACCAGATTCCCAGTTGTGAGGAGAGGCGACAAAACGTTGTGAGGCGACAAAAAGCAGCTGCAAGTTGAGGTGGTTCTCAAAAGTTCCAGCTAATTCCACATCACACCCCTTAAAAACAATTGTGATGAACAGGTTAGTTCCACCTCTCACTAAGAGCAACCAATGAGAGCTGGCAGAATGTTAGAGAGAGAGGGCAACGAGTATGACCGACTGAGTTAAACTGAGGTGAAGAGCAGTTTATAGCCAAGTGGGGGGGGGGGGAATGTCAATTCGTGACAAAAGATCTCCAAATAGGGGAACAGCTCAAAAGTTCTGGGGAAAATAAAGGTTGTAACTTCTACCTGAATTTCTCCAGTGAAACAGAAATGAAAGTTAACCCCTTCTTCGTTTAACCCTGAGGGCTGTATGTTTCAGGCAAAGAAACACACCAGGGAAGATCGGTGTCTGTTTATGTCTTAAGACAGGGGTGGCAAACTCATTTGTTATGAGGGCCATATCTGACATAAATGAGACTTTGTTGGGCTGGACCATGCTGGGCCAGGTCATGTGTGTACCTATGTAAGATTAGATGGCAGAGATTAAAAACGTTGCCAGTAGCTCACAAAGCTACTTTATAAAGCACACAGACAAACACAGATTTTTTTAAAAGAAAAAACCCCCAACAACTTAAAACATTTGCACTTGTTGGCGTTAAAGGTGCTTTCTTTGTATTTCTCCCATGGGATCCTGGGAACTGGACAAAGGAAGCTCTGGCTCTTTCCTTCCTTCTCCAGAGGGCCAGGAGGAGATGGAACCTCAGCCGATAGAAGGAAGAGAGACTTGGCTCAGTAGCTCTGCTGTGCGATTGAGAGAGGCTGGCAAAGCAAGTTGTGATGCAGAAGAAAACAAGAGAGAGGAAGAAGGAAGCAGATGACAGCCTGTTGCTTGGGGGCCGCATGTTTGACACCCCTGTCTTACGCTCTGACGGAATGGTGGCGGCGCATGAATGAAACAATGCAACGAGGCCCCAATCCGAATAACTCAGTGACGTTAGGTCGAGATGAGTAGCCATGTTTGTCTGTCTGTAGCAATAGAAAAGAGCAAGAGTCTGGTAGCACCTTAAAGACTAGCAAAATTTGTGGAGCTTTCTTGAGTCACTAAACAAGTATCTATCTAAAGAAATGAGCAGCGACTCACAAAAGCTCGTCCCCTGCCACAAATGTTGCTAGGCTTTAAGATGCTCCTGGGGTGCGGTCACACGCACCATTAGTGACGACACAGCTCCGTCTGGCTGACGGATTAAATGTGTTCGTTCAGACATCTACATCTGTCAATCAAGCGTGATCCGGGCTCATCCAGGCTTGCTACGCATGAATGTGGCATTAATTTGACAGCACATAAAGTCCGGCCCTTTTTCAAAACAGCGGCACAGGATCGGCTTTTTGTTGTTCGGACAGCTCACGCGCGATGCTGCCTCTCACCTTGTTTTTTCAAAGAAAGCCCCAGCAGACATGCGCATTGCCAGATCATCCGGGAATCTGAGGTGACGCTTCTGCTTCTCCAATCAACACAGGATCGGAGGGGGGGGGATCGTTAACCCACTATTCAGAACAGGGGAAAAAAAGGTTTTTTTCAGTGTGGAGGATTTCAAGATATCATTGTCACTGCCGATTTCTAGGAAAATAATTCCTGGCAGTTCCGTGGTTTGGATCGGCAACGTTAATTCTGGAAACTTTCGCTCTTCCCCCCTGCCTCTGAAGAAAGTTTGATTTCCCAGCTCCAAACAGTTGGGCGCATGTTCAGTGGACCCCCTCCCCTCCCAGAAATCACCATCTGATTACGCATGCTCCAAGAAAGGAGCGTGATAGTATTGGATGTCTGATCGCGCACAACAGAATGAATCGCATTCTTGGATGCTCGTCTGAACTGCCCTGCATCGATTCAATATTCAGCAGTTCAGATTTGAGCGCTATACACCCGCTTTTAATGGTACGTGTGACCGCATCCCTGGACTCTAACTTGGGGAAAGGTTGCTTAATGTTGAGCTATGTGGAATAAATGTCAGATGTTTGAGAGCTACAAGACATGGCCGTCAGATGTTTGAAGGAAGGAAGGAAGGAAGGAGGGAAGGGAAGGAAGGAGGGAAGGAAGGAAGGAAGGGAAGGAGGAAAGGAAGGAAGGAGGGAGGGAAGGAGGAAGGAGGGAAGGAAGGAAGGAAGGAAGGAAGGAGGGAAGGAGGGAGGAAGGAAGGAAGAAGGGAAGGAGGGAGGGAAGGAGGGAGGAGGGAGGGAAGGAGGAAGGAAGGAAGGAGGGAGGGAAGGAGGAAGGAAGGAGGGAAGGGAAGGAAGGAAGGAGGGAGGGAAGGAGGAAGGAAGGAGGGAAGGAAGGAAGGGAAGTAAGGAGGGAGGGAGGAAGGAAGAAGGGAAGGAGGGAGGGAAGGAGGAAGGAGGGAAGGAAGGAAGGAAGGAAAACATAGATTTGGGGGGAGGTGGAAAGAGAGCAACTTCAAATGCATTCTCCAAGCCACCGGTTAGCTCAACTTGGAAAAGTGATTTACAGAGAGAAATGCCTTCTCCAAGCTGGCCGATTGGGGCTTCAGGAGCCACACAATATGTGTGAAAGAGCCACACGTGGCTCCCGAGCTGCAGCTTGGCCACCCCCGTGTTTGAGGGAGGGCCTGTTATTAAAGGGGGCTGAGCTGTCCCGTTTGCTGATATGTCTGTGAGCAAAAGAGAGGGCTTGAGAGGTGAAACGGTCATAGCTCTGTAGAGATTTATTTTTTAAGACAAGAAGGGCCGCCACTTATGACGGCCTGACCTACTTGTAACCCTGAACCTGTGTGAGAGAGGGAGGCCGTGCAGGCTGGTAGGCACTCTGTGAGAGAAAAGAAAAGGCATCGTAAAAGTGTCGGAGGAGGGAAATGAGGCAATGTTCTACTCGTGCCCCCAGTCCGAATGGGGAGAGATGCTTAAGGGGCAAACCATTTATGCTAAGTGGTCATGAGCGAATGCCCATACTCTGCAGTGCACTTCGTACCCCGTCTGGTTCAGCAGGGCATCATCGGTGGCCTTCTTTGCACTTATAGCTTTGGATGGAGATTCGGCATATGATTCATTCCGCTTCTCTGCGCCAGAAAGGATTATGCTTTTAGCATAGGACTAAAAGCCTTTTTTGCCTTGCTTGTGGGACCTCGAGGTCATCCCGGGACAGCCGGTTCAGGAAACGAGCGGATGGAACAGAGTATGTCACAGGGCAGGGGACAAGGAAGGGCCTTCTACTGGCTGCCACCATCCTGGAGGGCCCAGAGCACCCACCTGACCCCTGTATCTTCCCAATTAGCAAGGACCTATTTGGATAAACATATGGAGTAGGGGTCCATCAGTGGCTATTAGCCACAAGGTATAGATGGAACTCTCTGTCTGGGGCAAATGATGCTCTGTATTCTTAGTGCTTGGAAAAAGAAGAAGAAGAAGAAGAAGAAGAAGAAGAAGAAGAAGAAGAAGAAGAAGAAGAAGACGAAGACGAAGACGACGACGACGACGACGACTAAGTTACCTCACAAAGGTGCTGCAAGGATAAAATGAAGGAGAGGGGAAATGTTTATGCCGCTCTGGAGTAGGGTTCGTCAGAAGAGTCCAAATCAGGCCCTGTTGGATCAGACCAGTGGTCCTTCTAGTCCAGCATCCTGTCTCACAAAGTGGCCAACCAGTTCCTCTGGAGGGCCACCAACAGGGCAGAGAGGCCAAGGCCTTCATAGGAACATCAGAAGAGCCCTGCTGGATCAGACCAGTGCTCCATCCAATCCAGCATCCTGTCTCACGCAGTGACCAAACAGTTCCTCTGGAGGGCCAACAACAGGGCAGAGAGGCCAAGGCCTTCTTAAGAACATCAAAAGGGCCCTGCTAGATCATGCCAGTTGTCCATCTAGTCCAGCATCGCGTCTCACACAGTGGCCAACCAGTTCCTCTGGAGGACCAACAATAGGGCACAGAGGCCAAGGCCTTCTTAAGAACATCAAAAGAGCTCTGCTAGATCTTGCCAGTAGTCCATCTAGTCCAGCATCCCATCTCACACAGTGGCCAACCAGTTCCTCTGGAGGACCAACAATAGGGCACAGAGGCCGAGGCCTTCATAAGAACATCAGAAGAGCCTTGCTGGATCAGACCAGTGAGGGTCCATCTCATCCAGCATCCTGCCTCAGACAGTGACCAACCAGTTCCTCCGGACAGCCAACCACAGGGCAGAGAGGGCCTTCCCTCGATGTTGCCTCCTGGCTCTGGGATTCAGAAGTTTATAAAGAAGAACCTTGCAGAATTAGACCAACAGTCCATCTAGTCCAGCATCCTGTCTCACACGGTGGCCAACAATTTCCTTTGGACAGCCAACAACGGGGCACGGAGGCCAAGGATTTTCCCTGATGTGGCCTCCTGACTCTGGGATTCAGAGGTTGACTACTTCTGAACGTGGAGATCCCCCGTAGTTACTGTGGCTAGTGGCTTCCATAGACCCATCCTCCATGTTCTTGGCAGAATAAATCTTTTGGGGGTACTGTCTTTTATGAAGACTCAGATCTCCATTCCTACTAGTAGCTGACGAAGGTAGCTTTGGCTCTTGAAAGCTTATTGCCTTGAGGATTTTGATGGTCTCTGAGATGCGGCTGGGCTTGAATACAGCTGCTAATGCAATACTATGCTCTTTACCATAACATGGAAGTTATTTGTCATGAGACTTGCTTACAAATGGGCAGTGGGGGGGTGGAAATTGGGTGATTTCCGTTGCCAGTAGAAAGCAACAGGAAGACACAAGTTGGGGATATTGACGGGTAATGGATTTCGAAATGGCGAAAGGAAGCCATGTGCAATGAAGCGTAACACGTAATTAAGTTTCAGGCCTCCGGGCCTGAGAAGGCCATCAAAGCGGAGAAGGCCGCAATTGCTTTATTAGCCTTCGATGTGCGTCGAAGAGCACTCTGGAAAATACTCAACTCGACTATCGCAGAGCTCAGTTCTTCCCCAGATTTCCCAAGGCATCCATCCGATTAGTTAAACTCTCAGGGAATGAAGAGTACGGATCTGGATGCAGGTTCCGAGAGATGCAGCGAGTTTGTGGCTGCGTCTTTGTCTCCGTTTTTGCCGTTTTGCCGGTCCACCTTTCCTGAGAAGTGTCGTGCTCTCCAGTTGCATAAGAGGGAAGGGTGACTTGAGATTGTTTAGCTCCTTGCTTCATTTATACCCCACTTTTCTCCCCAGTGGGAATCCGTAGCTTCCAACATCTCCTGTGTGATATCCTCACAACAACTCTCTAAGATAGGTTAGGCTGAAAGTGTGTGACTGGCCCGAGGTCGCCTGGTGTGTTTCCATGGCAGGGATTCGAACCTGGGTCTCCCAGATCGTAGGCCTGCACTCTAACCCAAGGGTGTCGAACACATTTGTTATGAGGGCCGGATCTGACATAAATGAGACCTTGTCGGGCAAGGCCGTGTCAGACTGGGCCATATGTGTACCTATTTAAGGTTAGATAGCAGAGATATAAACTTTAAAAAGGACACAGACAAACACAGAGATTTTAAAAATCCCATAAAAGATGCTTAAAAGATGCTTGTTGGGCCAGACCATGTGTGCCATAAAATGTAATGCCAGGTAGCAGAGATGTAAACTTTATACAGGACCCAGATGAACACAAAGATTTTTAAAAACTTAAAACATGCTTAAAACATTAGCACCCTTGCGATATTTTATTTATCTCTGATAACCTCTTGCTCTGAATTATTGCATCAAAATTGGGAGACAATGTCTCTGCTGTGACAATCTTGCGTATGATGCTCAGGTGTTGTTCAGGTGCGCATCTGTAAGTTGCAGTCCTACATTTTATCTACTGGCGTTCATTAGAGAAATCTCATGGTCAATGCATTGAGCCCAAGACCCAGAGGAAAAAATGAAATGGCTGGGCATTGTGAGCTCTTGTACATAAGTTGCTTCATGTGCTGGTCAGCCGATGGAGAAAATAGAGGCTTTGCTCTGTAGCTCCTGTGCGATTGAGCAAGCCTGGCTAAGCAAGCTGTGATGCAGAAGGAAGCAAGAGAGGGGAACTTACTGTGTCGCTATCTCCACATGGTAATTTGTCTCTGATTAAATAGGCTCTGGGCAGGATGCCACAGACAGTAATTCTGAAAATGTCTCACAATGAGCTCATACAAGACTTTCCCTCCCTTTTTTTGGCCATCAAATTGCAGCCACCTTATGCAACCCAGTGTTTGTTTGTTTGTTGGCAAGAGACATTCAGAGGTGGTTTGTCATTGCCTGCCTCTGCATAGCAACCGCTTGGTGGTCTCCTATCCAAGACCTGACCCTGCTTAGCTTTTGAGATCTGATGCAACTGGGTTAGCCTGGGCTATCCAGGACGAGGCAGAGCTGGTTTGCCATTATAAGAACATAAGAGAAGCCATGTTGGATCAGGCCAATGGCCCATTCAGTCCAACACTCTGTGTCACATAAGAACATAAGAGAAGCCATGTTGGATCAGGCCAATGGCCCCTCCAGTCCAACACTCTGTGTCACGTAAGAACATAAGAGAAGCCATGTTGGATCAGGCCAGTGGCCCATCCAGGCCAACACTCTGTGTCACATAAGAACATAAGAGAAGCCATGTTGGATCAGGCCAATGGCCCATCCAGTCCAACACTGTGTCACATAAGAACATAAGAGAAGCCATGTTGGATCAGGCCAGTGGCCCCTCCAGGCCAACACTCTGTGTCACATAAGAACATAAGAGAAGCCATGTTGGATCAGGCCAGTGGCCCCTCCAGGCCAACACTCTGTGTCACATAAGAGAAGCCATGTTGGATCAGGCCAATGGCCCCTCCAGTCCAACACTCTGTGTCACATAAGAACATAAGAGAAGCCATGTTGGATCAGGCCAATGGCCCATCCAGTCCAGCACTCTGTGTCTCACAGTGGTAAAAAAAAATTATATATATATATATAAAATACACAAATATAAATATACTTCCTATTAATATAAATATACTTCCTATATAAATATGCTTCCTATTAATTAGCCACAATTTTTGATCCACAAAAGGACCTGTCCTTTTACTCCATGACTCTCGAGCTTTCTAAGGAGCCTTTGATGAGGAACTTTATCAAAAGCTTTCTGGAAGTCAAGGTAAACAACATCTATTGGGTCTCCTTTGTCCACATGTTTGTTCACCCCCTCAAAGAACTGTAACAAATATAAAATATAAAAAAATTATATATATATATATATATATATATATAAAATACACACACATATATATACACACTGTGGCTAATAGCCATTGATGGAGCTCTGCTCCATATTTTTATCCAATCCCCTCTTAAAGCTGGCTGTGCTTGTAGCCGCCACCACCTCTTGTGGCAGTGAATTCCACATGTTAATCACCCTTTGGGTGAAGAAGTACTTCCATTTATCCGTTTTAACCTGACTGCTCAGCAATTTCATTGAATGCCCACGAGTTCTTGTATTGTGAGAAAGGGAGAAAAGTACTTCTTTCTCTACTTTCTCCATCCCATGCATTATCTTGTAAACCTCTATCATGTCACCCCGCAGTCGACGTTTCTCCAAGCTAAAGAGCCCCAAGCGTTTTAACCTTTCTTCATAGGGAAAGTGTTCCAACCCTTTAATCATTATAGTTGCCCTTTTCTGGACTTTTTCCAATGCTATAATATTTTTTTTGAGGTACAGTGACCAGAATTGCACACAGTATTCCAAATGAGACCGCACCATCGATTTATGCAGGGGCATTATGATACTGGCTGATTTGTTTTCAATTCCCTTCCTAATAATTCCCAGCATGGCGTTGGCCTTTTTTATTGCAATCGCACACTGTCTTGACATTTTCAGTGAGTTATCTACCACGATCCCAAGATCTCTCTCTTGGTCAGTCTCTGCCAGTTCACACCCCATCAACTTGTATTTGTGGCTGGGATTCTTGGCCCCAATGTGCATTGCTTTGCACTTGGCCACACTGAACCTCATCTGCCACGTTGACGCCCACTCACCCAGCTTCAACAGATCCCTTTGGAGTTCCTCACAATCCTCTCTGGTTCTCACCACGCTGAACAATTCAGTGTCATCTGCAAACTTGGCCACTTTACTGCTCACTCCCAACGCCAAATCATTTATGAACAAGTTAAAGAGCATGGGACCCAGTAATGAGCCCTGCAGCACCCCACTGCTTACCATCCTCCACTGCGAAGACTGCCCATTTATACTCACTCTCTGCTTCCTATTAATTAGCCACAATTTTTGATCCACAAAAGGACCTGTCCTTTTACTCCATGACTCTCGAGCTTTCTAAGGAGCCTTTGATGAGGAACTTTATCAAAAGCTTTCTGGAAGTCAAGGTAAACAACATCTATTGGGTCTCCTTTGTCCACATGTTTGTTCACCCCCTCAAAGAACTGTAACAGGTTAGTGAGGCAAGATCTTCCCTTACAGAACCCATGCTGAGTCTTCCTCAATAACCCGTGTTCATCAATGTGCCTACTCATTCTGTCCTTGATAATGGTTTCTTCCAACTTTCCCGATATTGAAGTCAGACTGACTGGCCTGTAATTTCCCGGATCTCCTCTGGAACGCTTTTTAAAGATGGGGTGACATTTTCTACCTTCCTGTTTTCAGGAATGGAGGCAGATTTCAATGAAAGATTCCATATTTTTGTCAGAAGATCCACAAGTTCAACTTTGAGTTCTTTCAGAACTCTTGGATGTATGCCATCCTGACCTGGTGTCTTATTAGTTTTTAATTCATCTATCAGTTGTAGGACCTCCTCTCTTGTCACCTCAATCTGACTCAGGTCTTTCAACACCCGTTCCAAAATTAGTGGTTCTGGAGCGGGCAAACACTTCTCGTCTTCCACAGTGAAGACAGAGGCAAAAAATGCATTCAGTTTCTCAGCCATTTCCCTATCCTCCTTCAGTAATCCTTTTACCCCTTGGTCTTCCAAGGGCCCCACTGCCTCCCTGGCTGGTTTCCTGCTTCTAATATATTTGAAGAAATTTTTATTGTTAGTCTTTATGTTTTTTGCAATATGCTCTTCATAGTCCCTTTTTGCCTGCCTGATCACAGTCCTGCATTTGATTTGCCACAGCCTGTGTTCCCTTTTATTTTTATTTTGCCTGCCTCTGCATAGCAACTGCTTGCTGGTCTCCTATCCAAGACCTGACCCTGCTTAGCTTCTGATGAGATTAAGGTCACTTGGGCTATCAAGGTGGTGGTGAAAAGTGCTATCAGGTCACAGCTGACTTACGGCAACCCAGCAGGGATTTCAAGGCAAGAGACAAACAGAGGTGGTTTTCCATTGCCTGCCTCTGCATAGCAACCCTGGGCTTCCTTGGTGGTCTCCCATCCACATACTCACCAGGGCCGACCCTCCTTAGCTTCTGCAATCTGACAAAATCAGGTAAGCCTCGGACATCCAGGTCAGGGATTACCTGTATGGTTTTCCTTCAGTGGTGAGCTAAGCAATTTAGGAGTGTTTGGTGTACGAGAGCCAGACCGATTCCCCGCTAGCCTTATGCCGCTCTCACGCTCTTCTTCTCCGCAGGGCTTCTGTCGGATTTCGCACTGTCTGCCCCGGGGCTGCAACTCATTCCGCCTCTTTCACGCAGCAAACAAGATCCTCTAAAAACCAGTTTCTGTTTCCTTGCATGAAAAAGGCAAAGCTAGTCACAGCCCCGGGGCAGGTCGTGTGAAATCCAACGGAAGTCCCATGCAGAAGACGAGCATGAGAGCAGCGCAAAGCTAGTGGAGAATTGGTCCTACCTTGGTGTAGTGGTTAAGTTCACTGACTCTTTTCTTGGAGTCCCGGGTTTGATTCCCCACTCCTCCACTTGCACCTGCTGGAATGGGTCAGCCATAGCTCTGGCAGAGGTTGTCCTTGAAAGGGCAGCTTCTGGGAGAGCTCTCTCAGTCCCACCTCCCTGTCTGTTGTGGGGTAGGAAGATAAAGGAGATTGTGAGCTGCTCTGAGACTCTGAAATTCAGAGTGGAGGGCGGGATATCAATCCACTATCTTCTTCTTCTTCATCTTCTTCAATATCTTCTTCTCTCCCCACACCCTCCTTATTTTAACAGGAAATAGACTGGAGATGAAAAGGCTAAAGAGTCCGCCGCCGCCCCCCCACGCCCCTTCCAAAAAGCTATCCCAGCAACTGCATCTAGAAAAGTAAAGTCTTTCCAAAAAAAGGATCCCAAGAGCTATGGTTCTGGCCAGTGTCTCCTACATAACAGTTATCCGCCTTTTGTTTCAGTTGCATTCCTTTTTTTAAAAAAGCTGTTTTAAGTTGTGTGTATCTATACAGATGGGGGCGGAGAAAGAACAATCAGAACGAGGCCTCCTCCTTTTGGGTGAGCCGCTCCGATTGCTTTCCCATAATTCCCAAGAGAAGCTGAGGATTCCACTCAGCCGCCCTTTGAACTGTGCCAAACTGAAATCGATTTAATGAGCCAGTGCCCCGTATTCCACTTTTTGAGACTCTCGGTAGGTGACGTTTCCCAGCTTAAAGCCACGAGACCTGAAATCCTGTATTAGCCACCTGCACGGGTGGAGGTAGCAATTGTGTGTGTGTCCCTTTTGCCTTTCCTGCTCGCGATCATTCCTCCTAGCACAAAGGAGATGAGGGCTTCTTCAAACTTTTTGGGCTCCTCCTAGCCCGGGGGGGCGTCAAACTTATTTGTATTGAGGGCTGGCTCGGACAGAAATGACACTTTTACAACTGATCTCCAGCTGGCAGAGATCAGCTCCCCTGGAGAAAATGGCTGCTTGGAAGGGTGGGCTCTGTGGCATTGCGCCATGCTGAGTCCCCTCCCCTCCCTAAACCCCGCCCTCTCCCAGTTCCGCCTCCAAAGTCTCCAGGTATTTTTTGGCACAGACCTGGCAACCCTACACAGGAATGGGAAATGTATTTAAAGTTGCTTTCTTTGCACCTTTTCCTCACCCATCTATTTGCCTTTCTTTCTCTTTCTTTCTTTCTTTCTTTCTTTCTTTCTTTCTTTCTTTCTTTCTTTCTTTCTTTCTTTCTTTCTTTCTTTCTTTTCTTTCTTTCTTTCTTTCTTTCTTTCTTTCTTTCTTTCTTTCTTTCTTCCTTCCTTCCTTCCTTCCTTTCCTTCCTCCCTCCCTCCCTCCCTCCCTCCCTCCCTTGAACATCTGACATTTTTTCTTTCTTTTTTCTTCCTTCCCTCCCTCCCTTGAACATCTGACTTTCTTTCCTCCCTTGAACATCTGACGTTCTTTCTTTCTTTCTTTCTTTCTTTCTTTCTTTCTTTCTTTCTTTCTTTCTTTCTTTCTTTCTTTCTTTCTTCCTTCCTTCCTTCCTTCCTTCCTTCCTTCCTTCCTTCCTTCCTTCCTTCCTTTCTTTCTTTCTTTCTTTCCTCCCTCCCTCCCTCCCTCCCCTCCCTCCCTTGAACATCTGACATTTTTCTTTCTTTTTTCTTCCTTCCCTCCCTCCCTTGAACATCTGACTTTCTTTCCTCCCTTGAACATCTGACGTTTTCTTTCTTTCTTTCTTTCTTTCTTTCTTTTCTTTCTTTCTTTCTTTCTTTCTTTCTTTCTTTCTTTCTTTCTTTCTTTCTTCCTCCCTCCCTCCCTCCCTCTCTCCCTTCCATCCTCCCTCCCTCCCTTTCTTCTTTCCTTACTCCCTCCCTTCTTTCCTGTCCTACGGCTCTCAGGCGTCTGATGTTCCTCTCTTGTGGCTCTCAAACATCTGACGTTCATTCTACGTGGCTCTTATGTTAAGCAAGTTCGGCCATCCCTGATTAAATCCATGTTTATGCTCTACTGCGTTTGGACTATTGTATATTAATGGAAGGCAATGCTGAAAGATTAAAAGAACTTTGTTGAAAATGTATAAGGACTGGCACAAGTGCTTTAGACCTGCTCTGATGAGCGGGGGAGAAGAAGGTAGCACTTCAAGGATTTTGTGCAAGTGATCGGAAGATAGCCCCTTACGATCCTTACAAAGGATATAAGATGGCAATTTGAAGATCCTTGCGAGTGATACGACTTTATGAATTTTTCCACTTTGATATGTGAATTTTCGATTGGACCTCGGGCGCGTTGAAACTTTTGGGCTTTATTGGTTCAAAGGGATTCTTGGAATTTGTACATATTAAGTTTATTATTTCACGTTTTTTTGTTTTTGATTTGCCACCTGAAGAAGAAGAAGACGATATTGGATTTATATCCCGCCCTCCACTCCAAAGAGTCTCAGAGCGGCTCACAATCTCCTTTCCCTTCCTCCCCCACAACAGACACCCTGTGAGGTGGGTGGGGCTGGAGAGGGCTCTCACAGCAGCTGCCCTTTCAAGGACAACCTCTGCCAGGGCTATGGCTGACCCAAGGACATTCCAGCAGGTGCAAATGGAGGAGTGGGGAATCAAACCCAGTTCTCCCAGATAAGAGTCCGCACACTTAACCACTACACCAAACTGGCTCTCCTGGAGGCTTGGCTGCATGCTAGGGCATTTCTAAGTGTGGCGCTCACCCCACAGCCTCTTAAAGGATTGCCTCCCTCAGCAGTGCCATGCCAGTGTTTCCTCTGGGGCAGGTGGAAGAAGAAGAAGACTGCAGATTTATACCCCGCCCTTCTCTCTGAATCAGTCTCAGAGCGGCTTACAATCTCCTATATCTTCTCCCCCCACAACAGACACCCTGTGAGGTGGGTGGGGCTCAGAGAGCTCTCCCAGAAACTGTCCTTTCAAGGACAACCTCTGCCAGAGCTACGGCTGACCCAAGGCCATTCCAGCAGCTGCAAGTGGAGGAGTGGGGAATCAAACCCGGTTCTCCCAGATAAGACTCCGCACACTTAGCCACTACACCAAACTGAGTGAAGGGGTTAAGCTGCTACTCCCAGACAAGGGTATCTTAGCGGGGGGGTTTAAAAAAAAAAAATAGCATCAAAACATGTTACTTTTCTTTTCTTTTTTGAAAAAAAAATGCTAATCCCAAATCAATTATGAATGAAACAGTGTCCTAGCAACGTGGAGAGGGACCTATTCACTGTGGTTATGACAAAACTTCCTTTTTCAATAATGCAAGGAAACGGGAGATGGAAAAAAAAATCACAAATGCGAGATCGTTAAGTGGGTGCTGGTCTTTGTGTAGTCGGTGCACTCAACTGTAGCGTTTCCTGTAAGCCATAAAGGCTCCAACAAGCGATCAAATAACTTCTCATCTCAACGTGTTCTTATGTAACGTTCTGCTCCAAGTGTACTTTCATTTAAAGGTCAGGCCGTACAGTGAAAACGGACACTGTAACCCAGCGAAAAATGCTGGAGGCTTGGATTTTACCACTTGTCCTACGGCTTTCCCAAGTGGGAAGAAAAACCTGTTGTGTGTTTTAAGTCAAAAGAGATGCTAGTGTCCCTTTGATGGTCCGCTTTGCTTGCATTCCACACCAGTCGAGAAGCACAAGTTGCTCCGAGAGAACAACCTCGGCCTACGCCGTGAAACGGCAGAGCTGGCAACAGCCGCATGAAGAGCTAACTGGGGTGGCCAAACTGTGGGTCGCGAGCCACATGTGGCTCTTTCACACACATTGGGTGGCTCTCAAAGCCCTCCATGCCCTGTCAGCTGCCATGGAGAAAGCATTTAAAGTTAAAGTTTCTTTATTTCCATCTCTCTCTTCCCATCTTCCTTCCTCCCTCCCTCCCTCCAGAGAGGTAGATGGGGCTGAGAGGGCTCTGACAGCAGAAGCTGACCTTTCAAGGACAACCTCTGCCAGAGCTATGGCTGACCCAAAGCCATTCCAGCAGCTGCAAGTGGAGGAGTGGGGAATCAAACCCGGTTCTCCCAGATAAGAGAGCTCTGGCTGACCCAAGGCCATTCCAGCAGCTGCAAGTGGAGGAGTGGGGAATCAAACCCGGTTCTCCCAGATAAGAGAGCTCTGGCTGACCCAAGGCCATTCCAGTAGGTGCAAGTGGAGGAGTGGGGAATCAAACCCGGTTCTCCCAGATAAGAGAGCTCTGGCTGACCCAAAGCCATTCCAGCAGCTGCAAGCGGAGGAGTGGGGAATCAAACCCGGTTCTCCCAGATAAGAGAGCTCTGGCTGACCCAAGGCCATTCCAGCAGCTGCAAGTGGAGGAGTGGGGAATCAAACCCGGTTCTCCCAGATAAGAGAGCTCTGGCTGATCCAAGGCCATTCCAGCAGCTGCAAGTGAAAGAGTGGGGAATCAAACCCGGTTCTCCCAGATAAGAGAGCCATGGCTGACCCAAGGCCATTCCAGCAGGTGCAAGTGGAGGACTGGGGAATCAAACCCGGTTCTCCCAGATAAGAGTCCGCACACTTAACCACTACACCAAACTGGAGGCTACCAGACCCCACTGGTACTGTGGCCTTCTGGTGCCAGCAGGGCTTCTTTTGAGCAGGAACGCAGTTCTGGCTGGACTGGTGTCCGGCAGTGTGGTGAATGAGTCCCTGCTGGGCTTTTTCTCCAGAAATAAGCCCTGCGTGAAACAATGGTAATATCTGGGTGTGTGGCCTAATGTGCAAAATTAGTTCCTGCTGGGCTTCTTCTACCAAGAAATCTTGTGGAGGGATCTGTGGGACGGTAGCTCAGTGGTAGAGCATCTGCTTGGGAAGCAGAAGGTCCCAGGTTCAATCCCCAGCATCTCCAACTCAAAAGGGTCCAGGCAAGGAGGCGTGAAAAACCTCAGCTTGAGACCCTGGAGAGCCGCTGCCAGTCTGAGTAGACAAGACTGACTTTGATGGACCCAGGGTCTAATTCAATATAAGGCAGCTTCATATGTTCAAAAACCCTGGGCACCAGTAACCCTGTACATGATTTTTGCTTTAAAGGATTTTACATTTTCCAAGAGTTCAGCGGTGCCGCTAAAAAAGTTTAAATAGATAGGTAGATCCAAGTGGGCAGGGCTTTTTGTATTGACATACTCAAATAGGGATATTGGCTGTTTATCTTATTACATATACTAACCCATCTTCCACTATATTCTAATCTAATCTTTTCTTCTAATGGCAAACTATAATGTTGTTATGACTTCTTGAGATACTAATGCCCTCCATTTAAACCCACAACTAAGAAGCCAGAATGACACCCAGATTTACGGCACTTCAGACCAATGACAAAGAGCCCCGTGGCGCAGAGTGGTAAAGCTGCAGTACTGCAGTCGGAGCCCTCTGCTCACGACCTGAGTTCGATCCCAGCGGAAGCTGGTTCGGGTAGCCGGCTCCAGGTTGACTCAGCCTTCCGTCCTTCCGAGGTCAGTAAAATGAGTCCCCAGCTTGCTGGGGGGAAAGGGTGGATGACTGGGGAAGGCAATGGCAAACCACCCCGTAAAAAGTCTGCCGTGAAAACGTTGTGAAAGCAACGTCACCCCAGAGTCAAAAACAACTGGTGCTTGCACAGGGGGCTACCTCTACCTTTTTTTAGACCTATGACATGTCTGCTTTTTATCACCCTCCACTGCTGTTACAGCCCAGTTAACAATACTAAACAAACAAACACAGACCCCAATTTGGGATTCTTTTAATCTGCTAAAAACATTCCCATGACTCTACATACCAACTCACTGCCCACTTTCTCTATATTTAAAGATGGCTTATGAACATATGAAGCTGCCTTATACTGAATCAGACTGTCGGTCCTTCAAAGTCAGTATTGTCTACTCAGACTGGCAGCGGCTCTCCAGGGTCTCCAGCTGAGGTTTTTCACACCTTTTTGCCTGGATCCTTTTTAGTTGGAGATGCCGGGGATTGAACCTGGGACCTTCTGCTTACCAAGCAGATGCTCTACTGCTGAGCCACTGTCCCTCCCCTTGCCATTCCAGTTTTGTCTGATGAAGCCTGCTTAAGAGCATACGAAAGTTTACGTTCTGAATTAAACTTAGTTGGTCTTCAAGGTGCAGCTTGTCTACGGCTTCATTTTAAATAGATCAGGTATCGGAACCCAGCTTCCTTGACTTTCTGTGAGTTTCCTGACCCCAGAGATAAAAAGAAGGGGAGGGATTTGGGTTGCTGCATTGGATCAGTCTAAAGCTGATGATGGCTCCCGGGGTCTTTTGAAGCACCTATTCCTCCAATGAAGTTGAGTTGCCCAGTAGTGGGCATCACCCTCGCTCCAGACACCGTCTGTCGTCTGAGAGACGGAGCGGCCTGTAGGCCTCAGGCCCAATCTTCCCTCTAAGCTGCAGTCTTGTGAGCAAAAATTCTACTTTGTGAGCTACTGGCATTCAAGTTGTGAGCAACTGCATAAATTATTCTGCTCTGGGGCCATCCTTCCTGAGCTGAGGCAAAAATGTGTGAGCTAAAGGCTAAAAATCTGTGAGCTAGCTTATTCTAACTCAGCTTAGAGGAAACACTGCTCAGGACAGACGTTGCTTCACACCCCAGCCTCGTGCCTTGCTGACAGTCTTCCTGCAGGCCTACATTACAAAGTAGGGCTGCCAGCTCCCTGCAGGGGTTCCCCCCACTTTGGGGGGCTTTGAATCTAGCACTGGGCAAGCTACCCCAAAATAGGGACGTTGCAGGGGGCCGCTCTGGTATTTGGCAAAATCTATGCTTTTAAGAATGTACGAGAAGCCATGTTGGATCAGGCCAATGGCCCCTCCAGTCCAACACTCTGTGTCACATAAGAACATAAGGGAAGCCATGTTGGATCAGGCCAGTGGCCCATCCAGTCCAACACTCTGTTTCACATAAGAACATAAGGGAAGCCATGTTGGATCAGGCCAGTGGCCCCTCCAGTCCAACACTCTGTGTCACATAAGAACATAAGGGAAGCCATGTTGGATCAGGCCAGTGGCCCATCCAGTCCAACACTCTGTTTCACAGAAGAACAGAAGAGAAGCCATGTTGGATCAGGCCAAAGGCCCATCCAGCCGAAGACTCTGTGTCACATAAGAACATAAGAGAAGCCATGTTGGATCAGGCCAATGGCCCATCCAGTCCAACACTCTGTGTCACATAAGAACGTAAGAGAAGCCATGTTGGATCAGGCCAGTGGCCCATCCAGTCCAACATTCTGTGTCACATAAGAGAAGCCCTGTTGGATCAGGCCAATGGCCCCTCCAGTCCAACACTCTGTGTCACATAAGAACATAAGAGAAGCCATGTTGGATCAGGCCAGTGGCCCATCTAGTTCAACACTCTGTGTCACATAAGAACATAAGAGAAGCCATGTTGGATCAGGCCAATGGCCCATCCAGTCCAACACTCTGTGTCACATAAGAACATAAGAGAAGCCATGTTGGATCAGGCCAATGGCCCATCCAGTCCAAGACTCTGTCACATAAGGACATAAAAGAAGGCATGTTGGATCAGGCCAATGGCCCCTCCAATCCAACACTCTGTGTTACATAAGAACATAAGAGAAGCCATGTTGGATCAGGCCAGTGGCCCCTCCAGTCCAACACTCTTTGTCATATAAGAGAAGCCCTGTTGGATCAGGCCAATGGCCCCTCCAGTCCAACACTCTGTGTCACATAAGAACATAAGAGAAGCCATGTTGGATCAGGCCAGTGGCCCATCCAGTTCAACACTCTGTGTCACATAAGAACATAAGAGAAGCCATGTTGGATCAGGCCAATGGCCCAACCAGTCCAACACTCTGTGTCACATAAGAACATAAGAGAAGCCATGTTGGATCAGGCCAGTGGCCCATCCAGTCCAACACTCTGTGTCACATAAGAACATAAGAGAAGCCATGTTGGATCAGGCCAGTGGCCCCTCCACTCCAATACTCTGTGTCACATAAGAACATAAGAGAAGCCCTGTTGGATCAGACAAGTGGCCCATCCAGTCCAACACTCTGTGTCACATAAGAACAGAAGAGAAGCCCTGTTGGATCAGACAAGTGGCCCATCCAGTCCAACACTCTGTGTCACATAAGAAACCCTGTTGGATCAGGCCACTGGCCCATCGAGTCCAACACTCTGTGTCACATAAGAACATAAGAGAAGCCATGTTGGATCAGGCCAGTTGCCCCTCCAGTCCAACACTCTGTGTCACATAAGAACATAAGAGAAGCCATGTTGGATCAGGCCAATGGCCCATCCAGTCCAAGACTCTGTCACATAAGAACATAAAAGAAGGCATGTTGGATCAGGCCAATGGCCCCTCCAATCCAACACTCTGTGTTACATAAGAACATAAGAGAAGCCATGTTGGATCAGGCCAGTGGCCCCTCCAGTCCAACACTCTGTGTCACATAAGAGAAGCCCTGTTGGATCAGGCCAATGGCCCCTCCAGTCCAACACTCTTTGTCATATAAGAGAAGCCCTGTTGGATCAGGCCAATGGCCCCTCCAGTCTAACACTCTGTGTCACATAAGAACATAAGGGAAGCCATGTTGGATCAGGCCAGTGGCCCCTCCAGTCCAACACTCTGTGTCACATAAGAACATAAGGGAAGCCATGTTGGATCAGGCCAGTGGCCCATCCAGTCCAACACTCTGTTTCACAGAAGAACAGAAGAGAAGCCATGTTGGATCAGGCCAAAGGCCCATCCAGCCGAAGACTCTGTGTCACATAAGAACATAAGAGAAGCCATGTTGGATCAGGCCAATGGCCCATCCAGTCCAACACTCTGTGTCACATAAGAACGTAAGAGAAGCCATGTTGGATCAGGCCAGTGGCCCATCCAGTCCAACATTCTGTGTCACATAAGAGAAGCCCTGTTGGATCAGGCCAATGGCCCCTCCAGTCCAACACTCTGTGTCACATAAGAACATAAGAGAAGCCATGTTGGATCAGGCCAGTGGCCCATCTAGTTCAACACTCTGTGTCACATAAGAACATAAGAGAAGCCATGTTGGATCAGGCCAATGGCCCATCCAGTCCAACACTCTGTGTCACATAAGAACATAAGAGAAGCCATGTTGGATCAGGCCAATGGCCCATCCAGTCCAAGACTCTGTCACATAAGGACATAAAAGAAGGCATGTTGGATCAGGCCAATGGCCCCTCCAATCCAACACTCTGTGTTACATAAGAACATAAGAGAAGCCATGTTGGATCAGGCCAGTGGCCCCTCCAGTCCAACACTCTTTGTCATATAAGAGAAGCCCTGTTGGATCAGGCCAATGGCCCCTCCAGTCCAACACTCTGTGTCACATAAGAACATAAGAGAAGCCATGTTGGATCAGGCCAGTGGCCCATCCAGTTCAACACTCTGTGTCACATAAGAACATAAGAGAAGCCATGTTGGATCAGGCCAATGGCCCAACCAGTCCAACACTCTGTGTCACATAAGAACATAAGAGAAGCCATGTTGGATCAGGCCAGTGGCCCCTCCACTCCAATACTCTGTGTCACATAAGAACATAAGAGAAGCCCTGTTGGATCAGACAAGTGGCCCATCCAGTCCAACACTCTGTGTCACATAAGAACAGAAGAGAAGCCCTGTTGGATCAGACAAGTGGCCCATCCAGTCCAACACTCTGTGTCACATAAGAAACCCTGTTGGATCAGGCCACTGGCCCATCGAGTCCAACACTCTGTGTCACATAAGAACATAAGAGAAGCCATGTTGGATCAGGCCAGTTGCCCCTCCAGTCCAACACTCTGTGTCACATAAGAACATAAGAGAAGCCATGTTGGATCAGGCCAATGGCCCATCCAGTCCAAGACTCTGTCACATAAGAACATAAAAGAAGGCATGTTGGATCAGGCCAATGGCCCCTCCAATCCAACACTCTGTGTTACATAAGAACATAAGAGAAGCCATGTTGGATCAGGCCAGTGGCCCCTCCAGTCCAACACTCTGTGTCACATAAGAGAAGCCCTGTTGGATCAGGCCAATGGCCCCTCCAGTCCAACACTCTTTGTCATATAAGAGAAGCCCTGTTGGATCAGGCCAATGGCCCCTCCAGTCCAACACTCTGTGTCACATAAGAACATAAGAGAAGCCATGTTGGATCAGGCCAGTGGCCCATCCAGTTCAACACTCTGTGTCACATAAGAACATAAGAGAAGCCATGTTGGATCAGGCCAATGGCCCAACCAGTCCAACACTCTGTGTCACATAAGAACATAAGAGAAGCCATGTTGGATCAGGCCAGTGGCCCCTCCACTCCAATACTCTGTGTCACATAAGAACATAAGAGAAGCCCTGTTGGATCAGACAAGTGGCCCATCCAGTCCAACACTCTGTGTCACATAAGAACAGAAGAGAAGCCCTGTTGGATCAGACAAGTGGCCCATCCAGTCCAACACTCTGTGTCACATAAGAAACCCTGTTGGATCAGGCCACTGGCCCATCGAGTCCAACACTCTGTGTCACATAAGAACATAAGAGAAGCCATGTTGGATCAGGCCAGTGGCCCCTCCAGTCCAACACTCTGTGTCACATAAGAACATAAGAGAAGCCATGTTGGATCAGGCCAATGGCCCATCCAGTCCAAGACTCTGTCACATAAGAACATAAAAGAAGGCATGTTGGATCAGGCCAATGGCCCCTCCAATCCAACACTCTGTGTTACATAAGAACATAAGAGAAGCCATGTTGGATCAGGCCAGTGGCCCCTCCAGTCCAACACTCTGTGTCACATAAGAGAAGCCCTGTTGGATCAGGCCAATGGCCCCTCCAGTCCAACACTCTGTGTCACATAAGAACATAAGAGAAGCCATGTTGGATCAGGCCAGTGGCCCATCCAGTTCAACACTCTGTGTCACATAAGAACATAAGAGAAGCCATGTTGGATCAGGCCAATGGCCCAACCAGTCCAACACTCTGTGTCACATAAGAACATAAGAGAAGCCATGTTGGAGCAGGCCAATGGCCCATCCAGTCCAACACTCTGTGTCGCATAAGAACATTAGAGAAGCCATGTTGGATCAAGCCCATGACCCATCCAGTCCAACACTCTGTGTCACATAAGAACATAAGAGAAGCCATGTTGGATCAGGCCAGTGGCCCATCAAGTCCAACACTCTGTGTCACATAAGAACATAAGAGAAGCCATGTTGGAGCAGGCCAATGGCCCATCCAGTCCAACACTCTGTGTCGCATAAGAACATTAGAGAAGCCATGTTGGATCAAGCCCATGACCCATCCAGTCCAACACTCTGTGTCACATAAGAACATAAGAGAAGCCATGTTGGATCAGGCCAATGGCCCATCCAGTCCAACACTCTGTGTCACATAAGAACATAAGAGAAGCCATGTTGGATCAGGCCAGTGGCCCATCCAGTCCAACACTCTGTGTCACACAGTAGCCAATATATATATATGCATACACACACACACACACTGTGGCTAATAGCCACTGATGGACCTCTGCTCCATATTTTTCTCCAATCCCCTCTTGAAGCTGGCTATGCTTGTAGCCGCCTCCACCTCCTGTGGCAGTGAATTCCACATGTTAATCACCCTTTGGGTGAAGAAGTACTTCCTTTTGAGGGTGAAATACCAAGTTTCACCCGACTACCAGAGCATCCCCTCACGACGGCCTCACCCACCCCGAGAACGCCTCCCCAGATCCATCCCCTCCACGGATGGGCAAGGGGACCTAGCAGCCATATTTCCTAGTCGCCCTCCAGGCCTCAGGAGTGGAGTGAGGAAAATGGAGAGAAGAGCTGGAAGACCGTGCCCCAGAAGGAGAGCAGCAGAGCGTCTGCTTTGGGTGGGATCTGATCCCTTACCCCTAGGTGAGGGTGGAGCGAGTCTGATCGAAAGGGGACCAACAGTTTATGAAGTGGTAGGAAGCCACGGATAGCCACGGTCAGGGCTTTTTTTTGTAGCAGGAACTCCTTTGCATATTAGGCCACACACCCCTGATGTAGCCAATCCTCCAAGAGCTTACAGTAGGCCCTGTACTAAAAGCCGTTTAAGCTCTCGGAGGATTGGCTACATCAGGGGGTGTGGCCTAATATGCAAAGGAGTTCCTGCTACCAAAAAAAAAGGCCCTGGTCAAGGTCAGCCTGATCTCATCAGATCTCAGATGCTAAGCAGGGTTAGTGCTGGCCAGTGTTTGAACGGGAGACCACCGAGGGCATCCCAGATGACTGCACAGAAACAGGCAATGGCAAACCACCTCTGAGCGCCTCGGAGTTTGCTGGGGTTTTATGGCCCACAGAGAGACAAACAAACAAAGGAATCCGGTCGGTCAAGTTAGGGGACTTGATGGTTTTTCCACCCGGCTTCTTTCCCTGCAAGCTTTGCCCCGTTTGTTTGCCCTGATCATTCTGCTCTGCTCTCACTGCCGTTCTTGGAACCTTGTACAATGACAGTCCTGTACTGCAGCTCACCTGTCGCAGTATTTGGTGAATAGTTCTTTTTGTTCCCTCTGCCGGGGTCCTTCACACCACGGGGCAGGGCACGCTCTGATCAAAGAGGGACACACCCAGCCTCAGGGTTGCCAGTTCCGAGGTGAGAACTACTTGGAGATTTTTGGGGTGGACCCTGGGGAAGGTTAGTTTTGAGAAGAGGAGGGACCTCAGAAGATGGAGAGGAGTCCGCCTTGCAGCGGAGTCATTCTCTCCAGGGAAACGGATCTCTGATCGCCTGGAAGTCAGTTGTAATCCCAGGAGAGCTCCTGCCACGACTTGGAGGTTGTAGTAAAGGAAAAACTGTATTGAAGTAACCAGGGCTTTTTTTTTGTAGCAGGAACTCCTTTGCTTATTAGGCCACACACCTCTGATGTAGCCAATCCTTCAAGAGCTTACAGGACTCTTTGTACAGGGCCTACTGTAAGCTCCGGGAGGATTGGCTGCATTGGGGGGGGGGGGTGTAGCCTAATAGGCAAAGGAGTTCCTGCTACAAAAAAAGCCCCGGAAGTAACAAGTATTAATACAAGTCTTGGCTTGCTACTCTGTATTTTTGAAACAAACAATTTAGTTTCAGTATTATTAACAAAAAACACTTAAGATGCCAAAAATTTAACAACAATTGGCAGAATTACAATAGAGGCCTGATATTACAGCAGCAGGAGCAATGTTACAGCAACAGCAGCAATGGATGGCCTAGGTAACTATCCATGTCATTCGCCTTCTTCAGGCTGCAGTACGCAAGGTAAAGCCTTGAGTTCAGCGATTGAATGCCCAGTATTTCTTTCAAATTTATGCTTAGGCCACTCTCCAGCTTTTACAATTGCTGTATAGATCGTTGCAGTTGGAGCCTCACAGATCAACGGTTTTTCTTTCGGGGTTACCCTTGGTCATAAGAACATAAGAGAATACATGTTGGATCAGGCCCGTGGACCATCCAGCCAACACTCTGTGTCACATAAGAGAAGCCATGTTGGATCAGGCCAGTGGCCCATCCAGTCCAACACTCTGTGTCACATAAGAACATAAGAGAAGCCATGTTGGATCAGGCCAGTGGCCCATCCAGTCCAACACTCTGAGTCACATAAGAACATGAGAAGTCATGTTGGATCAGGCCAATGGCCCCTCCAGTCCAACACTCTGTGTCACAGAAGAACATAAGAGAAGCCATGTTGGATCAGGCCCATGGCCCATCCAGCCAACACTCTGTGTCACATAAGAGAAGCCATGTTGGATCAGGCCAGTGGCCCATCCAGTCCAACACTATGTGTCACATAAGAACATAAGAGAAGCCATGTTGGATCAGGCCAGTGGCCCATCCAGTCCAACACTCTGTGCCACAGAAGAACATAAGAGAAGCCATGTTGGATCAGGCCAGTGGCCCATCCAGTCCAACACTCTGTGTCACATAAGAGAAGCCATGTTGAATCAGGCCAATGGCCCATCCAGTCCAACACTCTGTTGTCACACAGTAGCGTTTTACAGACTGATCTCCAGTTTGCACGATGATTTCCTTTACGTCTTCACCATACATACCATAGACCTTTATCGGCATTAATACAAGAATACAGTATACTTTAAAACCAACAGTGACACTATAGAATATAATAAAACCTTAAAAAAAACCAGCAAAAGTTAAATGACATAAAATAGCTGTGGGCTATGCATGAGTAAAAGCCTCTCTGATTTGGATCGCGACCTGTAAAAAGCAAGCGACGTGAGTAGTGACAAAGTTGTGTTTCCCGTGGAGTAAAAAACGAACCTTCACCAAAGAAGATGCACTTCAGGACTTGCACTCCATGTCTAGGCATGGTGCCAAGTTAAGGCATGCGTCCGGCGGGTATCAGTGCTGCCCGGGATGTGATCCGGGGCTGGGGAACGGCATCCCGGAGGGAGGCTTCCGGATGAGTAGGGTTGTCAGCTCCAGGTTGGGAAATCCCTGGAGATTTTAGGGGTGGAGTCTGATGAGGGCAGGGTTTGGAGATGAGAAGGACTCCTGTAGGATATGATGCCATAAAACCCGCCTCCCGGAGCGGCCATCTTCTTCGGGGGATCTGATCTCTGACACTCGGAGATCAGTGTTAATCCCGGGAGATCTCCGGCTACTAACTGGAGGCTGTAACAAAAGGGGAAAAAACGGTATAAAAGTAACAACTGTTGATACAAGTCTTGGCTTGCTACTCTCTATTTTGAAACACACCATTTATTGTCGATATTATTGACAGAAAAACACTACCCACTAGATGCCGGATTTTAACAACATTAGCAAAATTACAATAGAAGGTTGATTTTTACAGAGCTTAGCACAGAGACATTTTGAATCTGACAGAGGGTAAGCCCTAACGGAAGACTCCAATGACAACTGTCTGTACAACAATTGTAAAAGCTGGAGAGGGTCTAAATATAAATTTGAAGGAAATACTGGGCATCCCATTATTGAATTCAAGGCTTTGCCTAGTGTACTGCAGCCTGAAGAAGGCGAATGAAATGGATAGTTACCTGGAGAGCCAGTTTGGTGTAGTGGTTAAGTGTGCGGACTCTTATCTGGGAGAACTGGGTTTGATTCCCCACTCCTCCACTTGCACCTGCTGGAATGGCCTTGGGTCAGCCATAGCTCTGGCAGAGGTTGCCCTTGAAAGGGCAGCTGCTGTGAGAGCCCTCTCCAGCCTCACCCACCTCACAGGGTGGGGGAGAAAGGGAAAGGAGATTGTGAGCCGCTCTGAGACTCTTCGGAGTGGAGGGCGGGATATAAATCCAATATCTTCATCTACCTCACAGGGTGTCTGTTGTGGGGGAGGAAGGGAAAGGAGATTGTGAGCCGCTCTGAGACTCTTCGGAGTGGAGGGCGGGATATAAATCCAATATCTTCATCTACCTCACAGGGTGTCTGTTGTGGGGGAGGAAGGGAAAGGAGATGGTGAGCCGCTCTGAGACTCTTCGGAGTGAAGGGCGGGATATAAATCCAATATCTTCTTCATCTTCTTGCTTCCTTTTGCATCTCAGCTTGCTTTTCAAGGCTTGGTCAGTTGCACAGAACAAAACCTCGATTTTCTCCATTGGTTGAGGCTCCTCCTCCTCCTGGACCCCTGGGGAGGGAGGGAAAGAGCCGGAACTCCCTTTGCCCAGTTCCCAGGATCCCATGGGAGAAATACAAAGAAAGCACCTTTAGGACCAACAGGTGCTAATGTTTTAAGCATTTTTTTTTTTACGTTTAAGAAGAATTTTTAGTCACGTGTGTCTGTGTCCTTTAAAAATTTATATATCTGCTATGTAATCTTAAATAGGCACGCACATGGCCCACCAAGGTCTCATTTAGGTCAGATGCGGCCCTCATTGCAAACGTTCGGCACCCCGACCTAGCCAATCCATTGGCGCTGCTGTTGCTGTAGCATCTAGCGTGCAGCGTTTCCCTGTTGATAATATTGATAATAAATGGTTCGTTTCAAAATTTAGAGTAGCAAGCCAAGACTCGTGTCAATAGCTGTCACTTTTATACAGTTCCCCCCCTTTTGTTATAATATCCCTTTTCTGTATAGCCGTCTCTTTCTGACTAACTACTTGGAAGTTGGCAACCCTCCCCAAGACTACCCCCGCTCCGTCTCAAGAGTGTTTGAAGACCTGCCCGAGAACCGTTCCCTGGCTGATGGCAGGAGCGGGTTTATTATTTAACTGCTGCCCGCTGTATTGGCTTTTATGATGATTTATATAAGCTGTTATCGATCTTGACGACAGTCGTCCGACTGCCTTCTGCGTAAAAGCGGTGGGACAGAAACGCCTTCTGTCTGGCGGCTCTGAGACGGTGTCCTTTTGCTTGCGTTTAGGGACCTCTGAATGGAGAAACGCCGTTATCGTGTGCTTGTGTGTTGCTTCCACTTGCTGTACATTTTCTCATTCACTCTTTTTTGTGCTGACGCACCAAGGCAGCCCGAAAACTGTCTGGCGGCTTCCTAATGCAGTTCACGCCAAGCTGCTGCTGTCTCTGTTCTAAGAAGTTGCGCAGTTGTTCTGATAACATCATCTCCTCCTCTGAACTTTGGTGTATTTTCTTAATCAGAACTTCCAACGCTCAAGAAGACGGCTTGCAAATTGGTGTGCCCACGTTCAGCTGGTCCATAGCTGGGGTTTCTGGGACCCTCCCCCCAAGCCACCAGCCAGTTTGGTGCAGCGGTTAAGGGCGCAGACTCTGATATGAGAGAACCAGGTTTGATTTCCCCACTCCTCCGCTTGCAGCTGCTGGAGTAACCTTGGGTCAGTCACAGTCCTCGAAAGAGCTGCTCTCCCAAAACTGGTTCTCGAAAGAGCTCTCTCAGCTCCACCTGCTTTACAGGGTGTCTGTTGCGGGGAGGGGAAGGGAAAGGAGGTTGTGAGCCACTCCGAGTGAAGGGCAGGGTATAAATCCAGACTCCTCCTCCTCCCCCTCCTCCTCCTCCTCTTCTTCTTCTGAGAGTGGAAGGATTGCCAGCACACCATTAGGAAACTTCTAGAGCACGGGTGGCCAAGGGTAGCTCTCCAGATGTTTGTTTGCCTACAACTCCCATCAGCCCCAGCCAGCACGGCCAATGGCTGGGGCTGATGGGAGCTGTAGGCAAAAAAATATCTGGAGAGCTACCGTTGGCCACCGTGCTCTAGAGATTTGGGGATGGAGCTGGGGAGGACGGTAGGGTCAATGGCAATGTCTCCTCTTAGCTGCAGAGTCTTGTGAGCAAAAAATCTACTTTGTGAGCTCCTGGCATTAAAGTTGTGAGCTCCTGCATCAATTGTTGTGCTCTGAGGCTATTTTTCCTGAGCTAAGACAAAAATGTGAGAGCCGGAGGCGAAAAATCTGTGAGCTAGCTCTCACTAATCTGTGAGCTAGCTCACAATCAGCTTAGAGGGAAGAGTGGTCACCAGGCAGTTTTCTTGGGACTCCGTTTGAAAGGCTTTCTTTGTGTCACTGAGTGGTTTGCACTTGAGTACTATGGATTTAATGTCTATTAGTGTCTTTCTGTGATTTTGCTATGTGCATTCAGTAGTTTATGCAGCATTTTGTATTGCTGTTCGTAGTCTTACGAACTCTTCCTGTGTTTCCTGTTATTTCTTAGTCCCCAGGTGGGGGATCCCCCCCCCCCGATTTCACGGGATCCTGCCCTGCCCCCAAGCTGTGACCACCCCCTGCCTCCCCTCCTGCAAGATTTAAAGGGCCCCCCAGCTGATTGGTGGGAGCCCGTGGCCTGCCACCCGGCCGGAGGGCCCTTTAAATCTTGCAGGAGGGGAGGGAGAGGGGCGATCACCGGCTACACGCCTGAACTCCAAGCGGCGAATTCACCACTTGGAGTTGAGGCACGTACAAACCCCCACCCCTCTCAAAAAGGGTAACTTTTTGGCGAGTTCAAAAACATGGGCTGCCAGCGCACCCACTTGCAAAAACGATTTAAAGGGAAGGGTCCCTTTAAATGTTTCTTGCAAGCTGGTGCCAAGGGCGCCTTCCAGCTTGCAAGAACCATTTAAGAAGAAGAAGAATTGCAGTTTTATACCCCGCCCTTCACTCTGAATCAAAGACTCAGAGTGGCTTACAATCTCCTTTATCTTTTTCCCCCACAACAGACACCCTGTGAGGTGGATGGGGCTGAGAGGGCTCTCACAGCAGCTGCCCTTTCAAGGACAACTCCTGCGAGAGCTATGGCTGACCCAAGGCCATTCCAGCAGCTGCAAGTGGAGGAGTGGGGAATCAAACCTGGTTCTCCCAGATAAGAGTGCTCTGGCTGACCCAAGGCCATTTCAGCAGCTGCAAGTGGAGGAGTGGGGAATCAAACCCGGTTCTCCCAGATAAGAGAGCTCTGGCTGACCCAAGCCCATTCCAGCAGCTGCAAGTGGAGGAGTGGGGAATCAGACCCGGTTCTCCCAGGTAAGAGAGCTCTGGCTGACCCAAGGCCATTCCAGCAGCTGCAAGTGGAGGAGTGGGGAATCAGACCCGGTTCTCCCAGGTAAGAGAGCTCTGGCTGACCCAAGGCCATTCCAGCAGCTGCAAGTGGAGGAGTGGGGAATCAAACCCAGTTCTCCCAGATAAGAGAGCTATGGCTGACCCAAGGCCATTCCTGCAGGTGCTAGTGGAGGAGGGGGGAATCAAACCCGGTTCTCCCAGATAAGAGAGCTATGGCTGACCCAAGGCCATTGCAGCAGCTGCAAGTGGAGGAGTGGGTAGTCATATCCGGTTCTCCCAGATAAGACAGCTCTGGCTGACCCAAGGCCATTCCAGCAGCTGCAAGTGGAGGAGTGGGGAATCCAACCCGGTTCTCCCAGATAAGAGAGCTCTGGCTGACCCGAGGCCATTCCAGCAGCTGCAAGTGGAGGAGCAGGGAATCAAACCCAGTTCTCCCAGATAAGAGAGCTATGGCTGACCCAAGGCCATTCCAGCAGGTGCAAGTGGAGGAGTGGGGAATCAAACCCGGTTCTCCCAGATAAGAGAGCTCTGGCTGACCCAAGGCCATTCCAGCAGGTGCAAGTGCAGGAGTGGGGAATCAAACCTGGTTTTCCCAGATAAGACAGCTCTGGCTGACCCAAGGCCATTCCAGCAGCTGCAAGTGGAGGAGTGGGGAATCCAACCCGGTTCTCCCAGATAAGAGAGCTCTGGCTGACCCAAGACCATTCCAGCAGGTGCAAGTGGAGGAGTGGGGAATCCAACCCGGTTCTCCCAGATAAGAGAGCTTTGGCTGACCCAAGGCCATTCCAGCAGCTGCAAGTGGAGGAGTGGGGAATCCAACCCGGTTCTCCCAGATAAGAGAGCTCTGGCTGACCCAAGGCCATTCCAGCAGCTGCAAGTGGAGGAGTGGGGAATCCAACCCGGTTCTCCCAGATAAGAGAGCTCTGGCTGACCCAAGACCATTCCAGCAGCTGCAAGTGGAGGAGTGGGGAATCCAACCCGGTTCTCCCAGATAAGAGAGCTTTGGCTGACCCAAGGCCATTCCAGCAGGTGCAAGTGGAGGAGTGGGGAATCCAACCCGGTTCTCCCAGATAAGAGAGCTCTGGCTGACCCAAGGCCATTCCAGCAGGTGCAAGTGGAGGAGTGGGGAATCCAACCCGGTTCTCCCAGATAAGAGAGCTCTGGCTGACCCAAGACCATTCCAGCAGCTGCAAGTGGAGGAGTGGGGAATCCAACCCGGTTCTCCCAGATAAGAGAGCTTTGGCTGACCCAAGGCCATTCCAGCAGGTGCAAGTGGAGGAGTGGGGAATCAAACCCGGTTCTCCCAGATAAGAGTCCACACACTTAAGCACTGCACCAAACTGGTGCTCTCTCTCTCTCTTTCTCTCTCATATACACACACAAAGAGAAGCAAAAATCAAACAGTTTGCAATCCCACACTCGTGTGGTCTTACTGGGGCAATTTACTCATGAGTTGCTGAACTGCCACTAACACAGGGAAAACAAAGGTTCAAATTTCCCCTTTACTATGCAAACGACCTCTGAAAAGCTTGTGCAAGGTACGGAGGGTCTGGGCTGCTTTCACAGCTCCTGAGAGCAGCCAAGATGTTCTGCCTGCTCACCCCGCACCCATTCAGCCTTAAAGACACAGACACACCATCCAAAAGGGAAGCCTTGGCAAGCTTTCTCCTAGCGTTCTGAAGGGGAAAGGCACATGGTAGCTGTGGGGGCGGAGCTTCCCCCCGCCGGCCAACTGACTGGGGGCGGGAAGGAGCCTGGGAAAGTGGGAGAACCCTCGTTGGGACCTAGGGATTGGCAGGTCTACCAGGAACACCCCCCAAAAAAGGTCCTCACTTTGGGTGGAGGAAGTTCCCGGCACCCCTAGGAGACAGGGGGGTACAGTGCCAAAGAGCCCTCTTGCCAAAGCACCCATTTTCTCCAGGGCAACTGATCTCTATTGTCTGGAGTTGAGCTGGAATTCCGGGGGATCCCCAGGAACTCACTAGGAGACTGGCATTTCTAACATATCTGCCTTGTTGGCTGTCTGCTTCTGTATTTCGGCCTTCGGTTCTGGGGATCCAGCCCGGCTCCTGTTTTCCGGGAACCGTTTTGAGTTGTTTCAGGACACAGCTGCGCGTCTTCCGTTTGGCATTCATTCCCACAGGGCTCACCCAGGAAAAACGCCTGGCAAATTTTTGCTTCTGATCGATAGGCTGTGGAGCCTCGGGAGCAGAAATTCTACATTGTGAGCGACTAGCATTAAACCTGTGAGGGACTGGCATTAAAACTGTGAGCTACTCAGGGCTTTTTTAATAGAAGATGATATGGATTTAGGGTATATCCGAAGAGTCTCAGAGCGGCTCACAATCTTCTTTACCTTCCCCCCCGCCCACAACAGACACCCTGTGAGGTAGATGAAGATATTGGATTTATATCCTGCCCTCCACTCCGAAGAGTCTTAGAGCGGCTCACAATCTCCTTTACCTTCCTCCCCCACAACAGTCACCCTGTGGGGTAGATGAAGATATTGGATTTATATCCCGCCCTCCATTCCGAAGAGTCTCAGAGCTGCTCACAATCTCCTTTACCTTCCTCCCCCACAACAGACACCCTGTGAGGTGGGTGGGGCTGGAGAGGGCTCTCACAGCAGCTGCCCTTTAAGGACAACCTCTGCCAGAGCTATGGCTGACCCAAGGCCATGCCAGCAGGTGCAAGTGGAGGAGTGGGGAATCACACCCGGTTCTCCCAGATAAGAGTTCGCACACTTCAGCACTACATCAAACTGGCTCTCCTGTGGGAACTCATTTCCATGTTAGGCCACACCCCCTGATGCCAAGCCAGCCAAAACGGCGTTCCTGTGCGTTCCTGCTTTTAAAAAATAAAAAATAAAAGCCCTGGAGCTCCTGCATCAGTTAGTGTGCTCTGGACCCATCCTACCTGAGCGAAGACAAAACTGTGTGAGCCTGAGGCTAATAAACTGTGATCCGGTTTATGCTCACTCAGCTTAAGAGGGAACTCTGGTTGTGATTCTTTTTTAGTAGAGTACAGTAGAACAATATTGTCATCTGCTTGGGGTCCCTCTGTTGGGGAGAACAGCTGTGGATTAAATAAACCAAATAACATCTATATTTTAAGTCCTGTTTCGGGCATCTGCCGAGGCATCGCAATGGTGAATAATTCAGCACAGAATCCCGGTGGTACGTAACATTGCACACGGCTGCTTTTGGAAGAATTAATCCGGAAGTTAACAGCCTTGGGAGTCAAGGGGTTTTGCCTGCCTTCATCACAGGCATCCTGCGGTCCCCGCAGCGCAATTCAATATGCAAAAACGACGACTTGTCAGAAAGATATTTATTTATTTTATTTATTCATTAATTCAACTTGTATCCCCCCCCTCACCGCCGAAGCAGGCTCAGGATGGCTCACGTTAAGAGGTCATAAGACCAATATTCACAGACAAAAGATAGATAATAAAAGCACATCATAAATAGAAACATATAATAACATAAGAGAAGCCATGATGGATCAGGCCAATGGCGCATCCAGTCCAACACTCTGTGTCACATAAGAACATAAGAGAAGCCATGTTGAGTCAGGCCAATGGCGCATCCAGTCCAACACTCTGTGTCACATAAGAACATAAGAGAAGCCATGTTGGATCAGGCCAAAGGCCCATCCAGTCCAACACTCTGTGTCACATAAGAACATAAGAGAAGCCATGTTGGATCAGGCCAAAGGCCCATCCAGTCCAACACTCTGTGTCACATAAGAACATAAGAGAAGCCATGTTGAGTCAGGCCAATGGCGCATCCAGTCCAGCACTCTGTGTCACATAAGAACATAAGAGAAGCCATGTTGAGTCAGGCCAATGGCGCATCCAGTCCAACACTCTGTGTCACATAAGAACATAAGAGAAGCCATGTTGGATCAGGCCAAAGGCCCATCCAGTCCAACACTCTGTGTCACATAAGAACATAAGAGAAGCCATGTTGAGTCAGGCCAATGGCGCATCCAGTCCAAGACTCTTTGTCACATAAGAACATAAGAGAAGCCATGTTGAGTCAGGCCAATGGCCCATCCAGTCCAACACTCTTGTGTCACTTAAGAACATAAGAGAAGCCATGTAGGATCAGGCCCATGGCCCATCCAGTCCAACACTCTGTGTCACATAAGAACATAAGAGAAGCCATGTTGGATCAGGCCAGTGGCCCATCCTGTCCAGCACTCTGTGTCACACAGTGGCCAATATATGTATGTATGTATACACACACACACACACACACACACACATATATATATACACACACACACACACACACACATAAACATACACACTGTGGCTAAGAGCCACTGATGGACCTCTGCTCCATATTTTTATCCAATCCCCTCTTGAAGCTGGCTATGCTTGTAGTCACCATCACCTCCTGTGGCAGTGAATTCCACATGTTAATCACCCTTTGGGTGAAGAAGGACTTCCTTTTATCTGTTTTAACCTGACTGCTCAGCAATTTCATTGAATGTCCACGAGTTCTAGTATTGTGAGAAAGGGAGAAAAGTACTTCTTTCTCTACTTTCTCCATCCCATGCATAATCTTGTAAACCTCTATCATGTCACCCCTCAGTCGACGTTTCTCCAAGCTAAAGAGCCCCAAGTGTCTTAACCTTTCTTCATAGGGAAAGTGTTCCAACCCTTTAATGATTCTAGTTGCCCTTTTCTGGACTTTTCCCAGTGCTATAATATAAAACAATTACGTAAAACAATGGTAGGTGCTGTTTGATCTCGCATTAAAATGTTGATGCATTGATGATGGCGAGTACTGCCAACTCCATCAATGTTAAAATATTATTATTTCAGTATTTCTGCTGGATGTCTTATAAGAAAAAGATCCCCAGTCACAATACGATGTTCGAGGTGGGCCAATTTCTGCTTTCCTGTTGTAGTCGATTTTAATTCGAAAAATGCCTGGTGGAAGAGAAGACGACGACGATGACATTGGATTCATATGCCGCCCTCCACTCCGAAGAGTCTCAGAGCGGCTCACAATCTCCTTTCCCTTCCTCCCCCACAACAGACACCCTGTGAGGTAGATGAAGAGATTGGATTTATATCCCGCCCTCCACTCCGAAGAGTCTCAGAGCGGCTCACAATCTCCTTTCCCTTCCTCCCCCACAACAGACACCCTGTGAGGTAGATGAAGATATTGCATTTATATCCCGCCCTCTACTCCGAAGAGTCTCAGAGCGGCTCACAATCTCCTTTACCTTCCCCTCCCCCCCACAACGGACACCCTGAGAGGTAGAAGAAGATATTGGATTTATATCCCGCCCTGCACTCCGAAGAGTCTCAGAGCGGCTCACAATCTCCTTTACCTTCCTCCCCCACAACAGACACCCTGTGAGGTGGGTGGGGCTGAGAGGGCTCTCACAGCAGCTGCCCTTTCAAGGACAACTCTTGGAAGAGCTATGGCTGACCCAAGGCCATTCCAGCAAGAGCAAGCAGAGGAGTGGGGAATCGCACCCGGTTCTCCCAGATAAGAGTCCGCACGCTTAACCGCTACACCAAATTGGCTACTACACTTAACCACTACACCATACCACTACACCAAACAAGAGCACCGTTTTACAGGCCCCGTGGAACTGTGGAAGCTCCGCAGGGCCCTGACCTCCTCCAGCAGCTTATTCCACCAGGCAGGAGCCGCAACAGAAAAGGCCCTTGCTTGTTGTGCGTGGATCTGTGCACCTTGGTCTTCTGTGCACTGCACACTTTTTTGCGGGGGGTGGGGAAGGGGACAGCACACTATCCTAGTTAATCCCTTTGACATCCATTTATATTCGCGAAGGTGGCATTGTAATATATCTAGGCAAGGCAGCAAGGAGGTGGTGGGGGGGAATATCTTGGCAGAACAGCAAGTAACAAGTCTCTGGGGGTTTGCCTGTTCAGGGCTGGGCAGCCTCTCCGTCCCCGAGGCAGAACAAATCCCATTTATCCAAGCACCGAGAGCAGTCAGATTGGTTCCGAGGCACCTGCGTTCTTGCGATGCCTACAGCCGCCAGTATTCTCCAGAGACGGGAAAAGCACAGCATCCAAAACAGAACTGGAGCACGCAGCACAACTGCGCGTAGACGCAAGGCAGAGAAGGTCATCTCCGTCTGCGGCTTCCAGAAATTCTGGACGAGGGGGCATTTCAGGAAATAATTGCGCCCCTCGCAGCCCCACGCTTGCAAGCACGTGCGTGGGCCACCATCTTCCCACAGTGCCTCGCACATGGATTTTCCTTTTCCATGTCCCATTGCCATTGTGCCCTGAAATTGACATCACACAGTTCTTTTTCAGTGTAGTTTAGGGGTGGCCAAACTGCGGCTCGGGAGCCACGTGTGGCTCTTTTACGCATATCGTGTGGCTCTTGAAGCCCCCACTATGTCAAGCATGCTATTTCCGTGCATCAGATCAATATAGGTATTGGAAGCCGTTTCCTCTCTGCCTTAAAATCCTTCTCTCTCATAGTTGCATTTCAAAGCTTGTTTCTCCCCCCCCCCCTTTCTCTCCTCTCCTTTCTTTCTCACCCCTGGGTAGAAGATTTAGAATATGCAAGTAACCTTGATGATAGAAGAAAGGCACCTCCCCCCCCCAACAGAAAAGCAGGAATGTCTGGGAACCGGGAGAAGTTGTACCCACATAATGGCAGTTGGTAGTACCCTTTGAACATCTGTTGCAATTCATATCTGTATGGCCGTTTTCGCACTTAGCGTTTGCTCCCCTTTTTCCGCGGCGCAATTATGTCCGGATCATTTTTCTCGTTTTCCCACTAGTGACTCTTTGCGGAGTTGCCTTCCCTGAAGCCCCGGCTCAAATCGTTTTCCCACTGGCATCGACCTGAGTTCGATGCCCTGTCAATCTTTTTTTTTTAAGCGCAAGTCTGGTTGCGTAATGACGTACTAACGTAACATCGAGCTGATCCCTCCCCTTCTTTTCGTGGACAAACCGCATCACGTGTGCTGCTGCTGCTTATGGATTGGCTGCAGCTGTAGAATCCTCCACAGCCCTTCATGTATTAACAGAAGCATTCACAGTGGAGAATCCTAGCACTAGATTCCCCCCCCAAATTCTGAAGCACTAGATTCCCCCCCCAAATTTCCTCCGCTCTCTTTCCCCTCCCCGGCTGGCGCTTGCAACGGGGACCTGACTGATTCCTGCTGCCAGAGCTCCCCCCCCCCGCCCCATTCTCTCCTTCCCCTTCTGTGGCGTGTGTGAAGAGCGAGCTCCCGTCTATTTTCTAACCGAGCGGAATGTAGCCAGGGAGAAGAATGCAGGACTCCAACTTCCCATTTTATACATGGCGATTTTGTGCAGGTCCAGAAATCCTAGTGGCACAGCTGAGGGAGGCATTCCCTTTTTAAAACACACACACATGAACGCTTTGGCCCGCACCGGCACTAGATTCCCCCCCCCCAAACAATGTTCGCTTTCGTATTATCGAGATAACGCAACAGCGAAATAACGCAACTAAAGTCAATAAAAAAAATTCTAACGAAACCAATTGAAGTGGCAATTGAGGCTATTCCAGGAGGGTTTTTTTTTTTTCTATTTGTTAATTTCGAAATATCGCTATTACGCAAAACTGTGAAGTTTAAAAAAAAAATGGCCGTGCCGGCACTTTGGGGAAGCGCCACGAAAGGCTGATGATTGGCCAAGCGGGTGGATGGGGTGGGAGGACGGAAAGGGAGAGGGTGACGCTCACAAAGCAGTCGATCCGGCGTGGATGGATTTCGCACAGCAAACTCCGCTGAGTGGATCCGGAGTGGATCCGGAGGTTTTCGGAAACTCCGGCAGCATGCTGAAAAACATACTCCGGCGTAAAATCCCTGAAGCGCCAGAGCAAACCGCAGCGCCGGAGCAACATGTGCGAAATCCAAGAGAAGATCCGGAGGTAAATGGGGCGCTACGCTGGAGCAAACGCTAGTGCGAAAACGGCCAGAGTTATGGTTTGAAGCTATCTTTCCTATTGCCTTTGAAGTAGCCTTATAATATAAAAAAATTTTGGCCACTGTGTGACACAGTGTTGGACTGGATGGGCCATTGGCCTTATCCAACATGGCTTCTCTTATGTTCTTATGTTCTTAATCTATACCGTGTGAAACTTTGTATCACTTCCAAGGTATCGCACCTTGGGCAAGTAGCGGATTCTCAATAAAACAAGTCTTTGTATCCAACACTTGCTTGGTTATTCGAAATACCGATGCTTGACATTTTGGAAGTGATACCCCATCAGCCGGCTTGGAAAAGGCATTTGTCTCTTTAAGCCAAGCCAGCCAGCAGCTTGGAGAATACATTTAAAGTTAAAGTTGCTTTCTTTCCACCTCTCTCTTCCTTCCCTCCCACCATCTCCCTCCCTTGTCTTGTAGCTCTCATACATCTGATGTTCATGTCTTGCGGCTCTCAAACATCTGACATTTATTCATCGTGGCTCTTCTATTAAGCACGTTTGGCCACCCCTAGTGTAACTGAAAGAGAATGGATCAGAAGGCACGCCCAGTTGGTAAAACAATTACCTTCCCTTCCCAAACCCTGCCCTCCTCAAGTTTCGCCACCAACAGCTCTTCAGGAGCCAGTCACCCTACATAAAAGTAGTTTCCAGAGGTGAGGAGTGAGACGGATTCAGTTTTTTGCAAGACCTGGGAGCGGGAAGATACAGAGTATATAGCGGGAGCCGAGAGCAAAGCTGGGGAGAGGAAGCCGGCCTCTCGGCTTGCACATACGCGAGACTGTGACTGTTCGCTCCCTTAGATAACAAAAGGTAACCCTTGGTACTTCCTCGTCTTGCAACAGCCCAGGTGTGGCAGCGACAAATTGCCGGCCTCTCCCAGTTCTCGTGCAGCGAAGCCGCTGTCTCGTGTCACTAAGTTCTGGCCTTAAGAAGCGTCTGTGTCACCGTGCAGAGCCGTCGGCTTCTCTGTTGAGAACTTCCTCTCCGGTTCCGTAAGAACTACGTCACAAAGGAAAGAAGGCAGCCACCAATACATACAGAAGAAGAAGACTGTAGATTTATACCCTGCCCTTCTCTCTGAATCAGAGACTCAGAGCGGCTTACAATCTCCGTTGTCTTCTCCCCCCACAACAGACATCCTGGCTTTGGACTCCCGCCTGCCTGCGCCCTGAGAATGTGACACCAAGAGTACATAGATTATTTTACCCCTACTGATTGAAGGGGAGGGACGGGAGCACGATATCGCCGGATCTCTTCAGATCTCGGAAGCCAAGCAAGGTCAGCCTTGGTCCATACTTGGATGAGGGACCACCAAGGAAGACTCTGCGGAGGGAGGCCATGGCCAACCACCACTGCCTCTCACTTGCCTTCAAAACACCTTGCTGGGGTTGCAGTGAATCGGTTGCAATTTGATTTGACGGCATATACGTAGGTCTTGCCCGATTATCCTAGGTCAGCCTCCCCCCAAACCCAAGCAATATTCCCTCTAACCCAGGGGTGTCAAACATGCGGCCAGGGGGCCGAATCTGGCCCCCAAGCAACTGGCTGTTATCTGCTTCCTCCTCCCTCTCTCTTGCTTCCTTCTGCATCACAGCTTGCTCAATCACTCAGGAGCTACAGAGCAAAACCTCTATTTTCTCCATTGGCTGAGGCGCCTCCCTTGAAGAAGGCAGAGCTCATTTTTCCAGGCTCTCTCAATTGCACAGCAGAGCCACTGAGCCAAGCCTCTCTCCCTTCTATTGGCTGAGGCTCCCCCCCCCCCCCGGTTCCCTGGGAAAGAAAGGAAAGAGCCAGAGATTCCTTTGCCCAGCTCCCTGGATCCCATGGGAAAAATACAAAGAAAGCATCTTTAAGACCAACAAGTGCTAATCTTTTAAGCATGTTTTAAGTTTTTTAGAATATATATATTTAATTGTTTCTCTGTGTCCTTTATAAAGTTTATATCTCTGCTACCTAATAAACAGGCACACACATGGCCCACCCAACCTGATATGGCCCAGCCCAACAAGGTCTCATTTATGTCAGATCCATCTCTCATACCAAATGAGTTTGACACCCCTGCTCTAAGCTGTGGAGTCTTGTGAGCAAAAATCCTACTTTGTGAGCTACTGGCATTAAAGCTGTGAGCTCCTGCCTCAATTAGTTTGCTCCGGGACCATTTTTCCTGAACGAAGACATAAATGTGTGAGCAGGAGGCTAAAAATCTGAGCTAGCTCACACTCACTCAGCTTAGAGGGAACACGGCTCCCGAGTGTTTTGTGTGAAATCAGCAGGTATGTTGCCTTTGAACCTTATGAGTCTCTGTTAACTTATCACTGCTAGGTGTTACCCGCAAGGGAGTCGCAGTATAAGGCTCAGACCGTACAAAATCGCACTCCAGTGTGCATTTCTTTCTTGCGAGGCCTCCCTTCCCAGTCTGTCACAGGGGAAACTTTTGCCTCGTAGCACAGACCTTCTCTCTCAATCTCAAACCAGATCGGGCTGCAGGCCGAGAGCAGAACGTTTCTGCCACGTGTTTGATTCCCAGGCTCTCGAGCACAGATTTTATCGTTGGCACATCAAAAGGCCTAAAAAATGTCATCAGCGCCGTATCGGAGCCCTCTTGACATTTCTGGCGAGGAGATAAAATCGTGATTCGTCAAGCTGAGCAAAACAGATTGCTCAAGCAGTTTCTGGAGCGGTCGCGGAGAAAAGCAAAACTCGCTGGCACAGCCACCTGTGGCTCTTTCACACATACTGTCTGGCTCTCAAAGCCCCCACCGCCTCATTGGCCAGCTTGGAGAAGGCATTTCTCTCTCTCTCTGCGTCGCTTCTCCAAGCCAAGCCTGCAGGCGGCTTGGAGAAGGCATTTAAAGCTGCTTTCTTTCCACCTCTCCCTTCCTCTCCCCATCTATTTTCCTTCCTTCCCTCCTCCCAGCTCTCAAACATCTGACGTTTATCCTGTGTGGCTCTAACATTAAGCGAGTGTGGCCACCCCCCTGCACCTAGGATCTTTGTTGTTCCTTTGTCGTTCTTGTCTTTAGGTTTTGTTCGTGTGAATGGAAGGAAAAGATGTGTCAGGCCCAGGGTCCCCCTGCCTATTGGAGTCTAGAACACCTTTGGAATTCTCACACAGTGTGGTGGGCACAACTACAAAATGGCTGCTGCAGGAGACAGAGCCAGCAGCAGCTCATTTGCATGTTAGGCCACCCCGATGTAGCCAATCCTCCTGGAGTTTACAAGGCTCTTTTTTGTAAGCTCTTGGAGGATTGGCTACATCAGGGGTGTGTGGCCTAATACGCAAAGGAGCTCCTGCTAGAATTCCACCCCTGGGCGGAGCCATGCATACAAACCCAAGTGCAGAGAAGAAAGGGGGTCATTTTAAAAAATCCACTGGGGAAGAGGAACGAGAGATAAGAAGGCCAGAACGGTGGGGGCAGCTGTAACTAAAAAGTTATTTCAGCCTGCGCAGCCAATCGTACCTCCAGTGACCGATCAGAAGCTGAGCTGGGCACGAATCCACCTGGCCCCACCCACTTTCTAAAAACACTTGTTGGGCACCAGGAAAGATAGCAGCATGCGTCATGTGCTGGGGACAGAAGAAGAAGACGACGACATTGGATTTATATCCCTCCCTCCACTCCGAATCTCAGAGTCTCAGACTGGCTCACAATCTCCTTTATCTTCCTCCCCCCACAACAGACACCCTGTGAGGTAGATGAAGATATTGGATTTATATCCTGCCCTCCACTCCGAAGAGCCTCAGAGCGGCTCACAATCTCCTTTACCTTCCTCCCCCACAACAGACACCCTGTGAGGTAGATGAAGATATTGGATTTATATCCCACCCTCCACTCCAAAGAGTCTCAGAGCGGCTCACAATCTCCTTTCCCTTCCTCCCCCACAACAGACACCCTGTGAGGTAGATGAAGATATTGGATTTATATCCCACCCTCCACTCCGAAGAGCCTCAGAGCGGCTCACAATCTCTTTTCCCTTCCTCTCCCACAACAGAGACCGTGTGAGGTAGATGAAGATATTGGATTTATATCCCGCCCTCCACTCCGAAGAGCCTCAGAGCGGCTCACAATCTCCTTTCCCTTCCTCCCCCACAACAGACACCCTGTGAGCTACATGAAGATATTGGATTTATATCCCGCCCTCCACTCCGAAGAGCCTCAGAGCGGCTCACAATGTCCTTTCCCTTCCTCCCCCACAACAGACACCCTGTGAGGTAGATGAAGATATTGGATTTATATCCCACCCTCCACTCCGAAGAGCCTCAGAGCGGCTCACAATCTCTTTTCCCTTCCTCCCCCACAACAGACACCCTGTGAGGTAGATGAAGATATTGGATTTATATCCCGCCCTCCACTCCGAAGAGCCTCAGAGCAGCTCACAATCTCCTTTCCCTTCCTCCCCCACAACAGAGACCGTGTGAGGTAGATGAAGATATTGGATTTATATCCCACTCTCCACTCTGAAGAGCCTCAGAGCGGCTCACAATGTCCTTTCCCTTCCTCCCGCACAACAGACACCCTGTGAGGTAGATGAAGATATTGGAGTAATATCCCGCCCTCCACTCCGAAGAGCCTCAGAGCGGCTCACAATCTCCTTTACTTTCCTCCCCCACAACAGACACCCTGTGAGGTTGGTGGGGCTGAGAGGGCTCTCACAGCAGCTGCCCTTTCAAGGACAACCTCTGCCAGAGCTACGGCTGACCCAAGGCCATTTCAGCAGCTGCAGGTGGAGGAGTGGGGAATGAAGCCCGGTTCTCCCAGATAAGAGTCCGCGCACTTAACCGCTACACCAAACTGGCTCTGAGCTATATAAAGACATGTGTTCATACAGCACATTGGTATCCCGGTTAGACTGTTTTGCAAAACATTTTGCAGAGCGGAGCCCCGTTTGCTCGACATAGGGGGGCGTTGCGCGGGTCAAAGACGCGCAGGTCTAAACGGCCGCTTAGCCAAGGGTGTCTGTGGCCTCCCAGAGCCACGTCAGAAGCCACGGGGGGGGGGGGGGGGGATGCAGGCAGCTAAACGACTTGGCGAGCGGAACGAAGATCCGTTTTGAAGGCTTTGATAAGGAACAGATTTGACCGGTGCCAGAGCAGACGGCACTTATCAATGTAGAAAAGCAGAACTGACAAGCCTGCCTAAAATAGCCTTTCTTACTTTTTCCCAGAGGCTAGTCTGTGAATCACGGGGGTTTGACTGACAGCAGCCTTTTCAAAAAAAAGAAAGGGGGGGGGGAAATAAAAGGCTGCAGCTGTATGCATTCTCCTGATACAAACATCGGTCAGCCTTCCTCCTCGTGGCAATTGCCCCGTGTCGTCGTCCCTGCCTGGGCTAATTTTTTTCTGCTCGCCTCATTTGTAAATATCAGGCTGGGGCGTTTCCCTGCAACTTGTGTTTCTTCCAGCTTGGAGCAGTGGTTCAGACTTGCAGATTCTTAATCTGGAGAAGGGGGTTTGATTCCCCGCTCCTCCTCCCCGTGAAGCCCGCCGGTGTGACCTTGGGTCAGTCATAACTCTCTCAGAGCTGTTCTCTCAACAGCGGTCCTCTCAGGGCTCTCTCAGCCCCACCTGCCTCACAGCGTGTCTGTTGTGGGGCGAGGAAGAGAAGGAGATTGTAAACCGCTCTGGGACTCTTGAGTGAAATGTGGGGTAGAAATCCAATCCCCTCTTTTCCTCCTCCTTCTCCTCCTCTCTTTTGTCACTCAATCTGCAACCTGTTACGTTCACCCCAACCCAATTTCTAAAATATATCAAATAACTGCAGAGATTGGCCCTCAAGCCACAGGGACGACTGCTGCCGTTGCTCAGAACTCTTCGCTGTCTTCTCCTCTATGACTTGAAACATTATCTGGTGGTTAGCAGTGGTATCTAAAAGCTACCAGTATCAGGCCCGGCACTAGGGCTTCTGCCACTCCCGGCAGACACCCCACACACACACACACACACATACAAGTCCTCTTTTGGATTTTTCTTTTTGAGTGCGCGCATAGCACGATGACAACGCTAGTGACATCATCGTGCAAGGCAATGTGGAGGAGAGAGCGATGGGCGGCGCACAAGAGTGCTGCCGTGCCGCCACTTTCCCCTTGCACCGCCTGGCTGCTTTCGAGCTGAAAGCGGCCGCCTACTCTTTAGCGTGGTGTTTTAGCGGCATGGTGTTTTAGCTGTGCGGTGTTTTAGTAGCGCCCGGCCGCTTTGGGGTTGAAAGCGTCCAAGTGGCGCCGCTTGGCCGCTTTCAACCCGAAACACCATGCTCTTCGGAGGCTTATAAGGAAGCCTCTGAAGAGCGCAGCGGCCGAGTGGTGCCGTTCCAGCCAAGGTAGTGGCAAGGGGAGTAAGGGAGCGCCTGCTGGTGTCCCCAGGCGGGGTAGCGCCCTAGACAGCTGCCTACCCCTCCTACACGCCGGCCCTGACCAGTAATAATTAAACTAGCCTGAAGTCTGCAATGTGGCAGAGTAGGAGTCCATCCAAAATCTATTGCCTCTCTTGCAATATCGCTTACTTTGGATTTTAAGGGCAAATGTGTCGTCGTCGTTGTAGCTATTATTGCAAGCCGCCTTTCACCCATAAGGAAAGGCAGGAGGCTTTAATAAAGAAATAAGTAAGCTGTGCTTTGAAAGGGCCTGCAGTTCAGGAAGGATTTCGCCTGGGTTCAGTGCTTCCATTTGCTGCATGCTCTGCTGTGCCGCCAGATCGCTCAGCTTGAAAACGGATGGTCGCTCCGCACCGCAGCGGATGGGGCAGAGGAGGCTGCCAGCCTCCTAGGACTGCCTCTGTGTGCCTTTGGAAAGGCTGGCTCACACAACCTTCTCAGCCAATGGCGGACACGGTGACCCACAACTCACGTCTTTGTTGCATCCTTTCTTGGTACCTGCTAGGTTTTGATTGCCTGGCAGGGCTATGTCAGATTGCTAATTGAAGCATCAGATCTTAGCAGCTGAAGGGGTTCTTACAATATGGATACACAAACCAACTCTTGGTAATGGTAACGTTTGTCTAGTCCAACCCCCCGCTCAATGCAGGATCAGCCTATCAGGGGTGTCAAATGTACATCCTGGGGGCCAGATGAAGTCCCCGGGGGGCTCCTATCCAGTGAGAGAGAGAGTGTGTTAGTGTTTTGATAGCTCATTATGCCAGGGCTCTCCTGGGTGCAACTGGGTTTTGCCTCTCACTTTTCTCTGTATTCATGCCTTCATGATCCAGTCTTTCTCAGTAGGAAAGCTATATGAACTATTTAGGTGAGGAATAAAACAAGCCAGTCAGGTGGATTAGGGTGAGTGTATGCGTCCAGACCATATTCACCCAACATATTTCCTTTGTAGACTGCGGATTTTAACCGAGTCTTCCCATATAACTGGGCTGATACTGACCACTATACAATGCTGTCTCTGTATTCTTGCACTGCCTCACAGGAGTTGTAGCTATTTCTCTGGGGAAAAGACTATTTAAGAAGATGAAGAAGAAGATATTGGATTTATATCCCACCCTCCACTCCAAAGAGTCTCAGAGCGGCTCACAATCTCCTTTACCTTCCTCCCCCACAACAGACACCCTGTGAGGTGGGTGGGGCTGGAGAGGGCTCTCACAGCAGCTGCCCTTTCAAGGACAACCTCTGCCAGAGCTGTGGTTGACCCAAGGCCATTCCAGCAGGTGCAAGAGGAGGAGTGGGGAATCAAACCCGGTTCTCCCAGATAAGAGTCCGCACACTTAACCACTACACCAAACTGACAAATGCATAGCCCTCACTCTCCGTCATGGTGCCTTCACATGTTCTTGACCAGCACAAGAAGCAACTTATGTACAAAAGCTCACAATGCCCAGCTATTTCATGTTTTCCTTAGGCTCAAAGCATTCCTCTGGTTCTTATGCTCAAAGCACTGAGTTTGAGTAGTCTAATCTGGGGTAGGCAGCAGCCAGCAGCAGACCGCCAGGCTACCTCAGTCACCCATCCCAACTATAAAGGGGGGGGGAGCATATAATCGTAAAATGTGCTAATACTAATACAGTGCCTGCCAGAAGCAAACAAGAGCCAGACCAGACTGCAGCAAGCCCCACCACAAGCCCAGACAACTATAGTGACCCCCACAACAACTTCCACAAGACCACCACCACCCCCTGATCTCACTCTCTTACCTGGAGCCCAGAGAGGCTTACTGCAGGCTGCACACAGAAGAACAGGAGCACTGGAAATGTGGAACAGGCTCTGCTGGCTGGTGAAGAAGAGAGGCTCAACCAGGCAGCAATGCTCTCACTACTGCTAGTAGAATATATCCGGTGGGCCTCTACTGACACTGAAGGTGTGCGCTGCTGCATAAATCCGTTCACTCTGGAACCATTTTTCCTGAGCTAGGACAAAAATGTGTGGAGCTGGAGCCTCAAAAACCTGTGACCTAGCTCACAATAACTCAGCTTAGAGGGAACACTGCCCAGAAGTGAGAACTCGGTTGAACCACTGCGTAAGAACACTGCGAGTGTTCTTCTTTAGACGAGTGGTCTTTCTAGTCCAGCATTCTGTTCCATGTGTGGATAAGCATGCGGTAAGAAGGCCTAAAAGTGTTAAGAGAGGCCACCACCCCCTCCCACAACTGGAGGTATTGAAAGAGGAGGAACCACTGGCGGTACCTCCTTTTCAGATGGTAACCAAAGCGGTACACAGTATTCCAAATTTGTCTGTACCATATATCTACACAAGAGTGTTACAATCCCAGCCATTTTGTTTTCTGTTCCCCTCCCTGATACAGAATCTGCTTTTCTTGCTGCTTTAGTTTACGGAGTCAAAATCTTCACAGATCTATTTACTGTGATCTCTTTCCTGATCATTATTTGTGTGTGCATGGAGTAACCCGGCTCATTTCTTGCATATGTTGAAAGACTCTGTCCCATGAAGTGATGTCCCACGGTCAAGCTTCACAATTCCATGTGACTTTACAAAAAAATGACTCCCCTTTCCAATAAAAATTAACCCGGATCCCCCTCCCCCTTCCAACATAGAATTTTCCTACTTATATTATTCCCCAGAGATTAGTCAGAATCGCTTTTGGAGAGGAAGAAAAGCTAAATCTCATCTAGATCCAAGATTGTATTATCTGTGCAGTCGTCCTTCATTTCTTTTGTTTTGCTTTCTCTAATGCGGAGGGGGGGGGGAGTCAGGAACAGCTCCAAAGCTAACAAATCCTCCTTTCCCTTTTTTTTTGTGTTCCAGGAATCTGAATTTTTGACTCTGGAATTTGATGAGAACAAACTGAATCAGATGCTGAAAAAACTCGCAGAGATTGAAGGCAGCATTTCTTCCTTGACCCAACAACCTAACCTTTGAGCGAAAGCGCTATGCATGGTCGATTTCGGTAATGGCGATTCGTTTTCCCCCTCCCGGCCAATGCGGTTGTTATAACAGAGCCTCGTCTGTCTAACATTGGGATAAAGCAGATGAAAATCCACCAGTGACCATGTTCAAAGTTAATTCTGTCCTTTACAGTCCAGTTGGGCTCGATTAAAATGAACGGGGGTAGCCTGCAGGAGGTATTGCTGCTCTGCACTTGAAGACCGGCGGGGATCAGGAGAAAGAAAGCTTGCCAGTATCAAATAGACAAAAACATAATAAAAAATAAAAAATAAAAGAAACATCCTCAGATGGTGTTATGGGTCAATCAAAGAGTCAGGCCCAGTTCAAAGACTTTCCAGTCAGGGCGTGCAACTAACGTGGTAAAAAGAGCAGTTGAGTGCCCCATCACTCTATCACGGGGGTGTCAAATGTCCGGCCTGCGGGTCAGAACCGGCCCACCCAGAGTTTCCACCAGGCCCACAGGGCTCTTTTCTCCCCCTTCCTGTCCTCCCCCTTTGAAGCTCCAAGGCTACCAAAGTTCCCTCTGCCTTGTCTTTGTCAGCTGCAGCACGAACCAATTCTGGGCTTGCAAAGCTGCAAAGAAAACGTGGAATGGATTTTCCATTAAGGTCTCTGTGCCCAGATAGACCTTAATGGAACACGTGTGTTGGCAACGCCAATGAAGAGCTCCCATGCTTACTCCTATATATTACTTTAGTGAATATTCTAGCTAAGCTTGCTTTGTGGAGTCACCCATACTTCCACATTCACAGCTAGAAGCGGTTGTCGGACCTGATCAGGAAAGCAAAGAACGCACGTGTCCTCTGACTCCCTCTCACAGTAGCGAAAGTTCCAAATCCTAGAAATAATCTTCCGATTGCTTACAAAGCCGAAGCAATGTTCATTTCAAATGAGAACAAAGGAACGCCGGAGAGCATTTTCAGCCTGAATGGCTTCACGTGCAGATCAAGGATTTGTTGTATTCTACAACCTTTTTTTGAGGATGATACAATGTAGGAGCAAAATATTAAAATGGAATGGAAACGATCGGATGTCTCTGAGAGTGGAATTCACTGCCACAGGAAGTGGCGGCGGCTACAACTTCAAGAGGGGACTGGATAAACATATGGAGCAGAGGTCCATCAGTGGCTCTTAGTCACAAGATAATCATGGGTGACCAAACTGTGGCTCGGGAGCCACATGTGGTTCTTTCACACATATTGTATGGCTCTCAAAGCCCCCACTGCCCCGTCAGCTGGCTTGGAGAAGGCATTTAAAGGCTGTTTAAATCACTTCTGCAAGCCAAGCTAGCTGGTGGCTTGGAGAGTACATTTTTAAGTTAAAGTTGCTTTCTTTTCACCTCTCCCTTCCTATCTATTTGCTTTCCTTCCTTCCTTCCTTCCTTCCTTCCTTCCTTCCTTCCTTCCTTCCTTCCTGCCTGCCTGCCTGCCTGCCTGCCTGCCTGCCTGCCTGCCTGCCTGCCTGCCTGCTCTCAAACATCTAGCGTTCATGTTTTGCAGCTCTCAGACGTCTGAATTGTATTCTATGTGGCTCAAGTTTGGCTACCCTTGGTATAGATGGAACACTCTATTTGGGGCAGTGATGCTCTGTCGTCTAGGTGCTTGGGGGGCAATGGTGGGAGGTCTATTGGAGTTCTAGCCCCACTGGTTGACCTCCTGATGGCACGTGGGTCACCGTGTGACACACAGCATTGGGCCGGATCCAACATGACTTCTCCTGCGTTCTTATAACCAAACGGGAATCTCTGAAACGAAAAGTGAATAAGGTTTTTCACAGTTAAGGACAGCGTTTCAGTGCCTTCCTTTGTCCTTTCCCCTGTGGTTTATAGAATAAATGAGGCCAGACAGGAAAGTCAGGCAAACAAGGCTTTGCTTGCACAATTTAAGGTACTGTAGAACTGGGGACTTTTCTGGCTCAAAGTTTTGATGAGTACAAAGTACGCTCAGGGCTGAGATGAAGGGGCGAAGATGTGCACTCTGGAGTTCTCTGCCTTGTGCAGCTGTTGTAGGGGGAGAAGTAGACACGGCAGGTACTCGGGCCCTGCTACGGGATCCTAGGAGCTGAAAGCATCCACAGTGGCAGGAAGCTGACCCATCTTTGCCCTCCAGCACCACAGCTATTTCCAGCTTCCTGTTATGTAATCCTTTCTGTTGCCTTCGCTTTGCCATCGCAAAGATTTCTGTAAAAGAGCATGCAGGTTGCGTGTGATCTTACCAAGGCCAGAACCAAGGGCCACCAAAAAGAGAGTGGGCAGTTGAACAGACAGATACTTTTATTTGTGTAGCTTAGCTCCGGTGGCACTAGGGTTGCCGAGTCCAATTTAAGAAATATCTGGGGACTTTGGAGGTGGAGCCATGAGACTTCAGGGATGGAGCCAAGATCAAGGCTGTGACAAGCATAATTGAACTCCAAAGGGAGTTCTGGCCATCACATTTAAAGGGACAGCACACCTTTTCAATGCCTTCCTTCCATAGGAAATAATGAAGGATAGGGGCGCCTTCTTTTGGGGCTCATAGAATTGAACCCCCTGGTCCAATCATTTTGAAACTTGGGGGGTATTTTGGGGAGAGGCACTAGATGCTATACTGAAAATTTGGTGCCTCTACCCCAAAAAACCAGCTTCCCCCCAGAGCCCCAGATACCCGCGGATCAATTCTCCATGATTTTCTATGGGAATAAATCTCCCAGCAGACATTTCCCTCCCCTCCCCCCCGCTTTCTGACGACCCTGAAGCGAGGGGAGGGCCTCCAAACCGGGGGATCCCCTGCCTCCACCTGGGGATTGGCAACCCTAGGTGGCACAGATTGGTAAACTGCAGTACTGCAGTCCTAAGCTCTGATCACGATCTGAGTTTGATCCCGGCGGAAGCTGGGTTCAGGTAGAAGAAGAAGAAGAAGAAGATATTGGATTTATATCCCGCCCTCCACTCCGAAGAATCTCAGAGCGGCTCACAATCTCCTTTACCTTCCTCCCCCCACAACAGACACCCTGTGAGGTGGGTGGGGCTGGAGAGGGCTCTCACAGCAGCTGCCCTTTCAAGGACAACCTCTGCCAGAGCTATGGCTGACCCAAGGCCATGCCAGCAGGTGCAAGTGGAGGAGTGGGGAATCAAACCCGGTTCTCCCAGAGAAGAGTCCGCACACTTAACCACTACACCAAACTGGCTCTCCGCACACTTAAGCACCACACCAAACTGTACACCAAAAGAGTCTGCACACTTAACCACTACACCAAACTGGTAGCCAGCTCAAGGTTGACTCAGCCTTCCATCCTTCCAAGGTCGGTCAAATGAGTCCCCAGCTTGCTGGGGGGAAAGTGTAGAGGACTGGGGAAGGCAATGGCAAACCACCCCGTAAACAATCTGCCAAGAAAACGTCACGATCAGTAATGACTCAGTGCCTGCACAGGGGACTACCTTTACCTTTTACCCCTGGTACAGTTGTGTTTAAATCAGTGTTTCTCCATGAGGGCCAAACAAATCTCGGCTTTTAAATAGACACTGACGGGGGTCTGGCAATGAGTATGTGAGAAAAGATCTTCGGGGGGCCGGGAGTGGACAGCTGGCTGAAAAGTGTGCAGCAGTGGTGAAAGGGGAAAATTCTGGGCAAGCGATTATTAAGAAAAAGGATCAGCTCCCAGAAAACTAATATCAGCACATCCTTGGATAGATATAGAGAGAGGCTGCACTGGGAATAGTGTGTACAATTCTGATTTCTGCGTCTCAAAAAAAAGATTGGTTCACCTTCCCTACAGTCACAGGTGGAATTCTAGCAGGAGCTCCTTTGTATATTAGGCCACACACCCCTGATGTAGCCAGTCCTCCAAGAGCTTACAAAAAAGAGCCTTGTAAGCTCTTGGAGGATTGGCTACATCAGAGGGTGTGGCCTAATATGCAAACAAGCCCCTGCTAGAATTCCACCCCTGCTGACACCTTTCTCGGCACCCACCAAGTGTTTTCAGACAGTTGGTGCGGTCAGGTGGGGCTCGTGCCCAGCAGAGTTTCTCATTTGCTACTGAAGAGCTGATTAGTTACGATGATTAAAAGAATATCACTTCAGTGGCTGCTGCCACCACAGCGTTTGTTTTATTCCCTCTCATCTTCCCTCTTCCCCGGTGTATTTTTGAATTGCCTCTCTTGCAGCTTGGGCTTCCTCTGTGTTATGTGGCTCCGCCTCCTGAGGCCATCATGTTGTGGCTGACTCCACTTCCTTCAGCAGCCATTTTGTGGTGGCCGATACCACCCAGTTTTAGAATTCCAAAGGTGTCCACAGGTTTAAAAACGTTTGAGGGCCCCTAATTTAAGAAGCTTGGGGCCTTCAGTTTAGAGAAAGGACAGCTAAAGGGGACCTGATACAGGTTTATAAAAGCGCACTTGGGGAGGAGAAAGTTGGCTAAATAGAACTCTTTATTCCCTCTCTCATTATATTACAATCCAAGAAACTGATAAACAGAAGAAGAAGAAGATATTGGATTTATATCCCGCCCTCCACTCCGAAGAGTCTCAGAGCGGCTCGCAATCTCCTTTACCTTCCTCCCCCACAACAGACACCTTGTGAGGTAGATGAAAATATTGGATTTATATCCCGCCCTCCACTCCAAAGAGTCTCAGAGCGGCTCACAATCTCCTTTACCTTCCTCCCCTACAACAGACACCCTGTCAGGTGGGTGGGGCTGGAGAGGGCTCTCACAGCAGCTGCCCTTTCAAGGACAACCTCTGCCAGAGCGATGGCTGACCCAAGGCCATGCTAGCAGGTGCAAGTGGAGGAGTGGGGAATCAAACCCGGTTCTCCCAGGTAAGAGTCCACATACTTAACCACTACACCAAACTGGCTCAGATTCTGGGAAGGAATTTTTCACCCAGTGAACATTGAGCTTTTAAAATTCACCGCCACAAGTGGCCTTACTTGGGAAGAGTGGGCTCCGTGTATGCCTGTCCTGCAAACCACAAATCTGCAGCTTGCGAGGAAGGCATGCACCACGCCTCTGGGGACATTGTTGGGGGCAAGGCTTCCACAACCAGCCAGCTGGTGGGAGTTTGGGAGAAGCCCCAAAAATCGAGGGTATCCCCTGCCCCCATCTGGGAACTGTGCAACACGATAGAAGCCACATGGTCCAAAGATTGGAAGGGAAGCAATAGCTCCGTGTATATAATACCTCTTGTAGTACAAATTGTTCTCAATACTGTCCAATAAAGATTTTTTTTTTTACAATTATTGTAGAAAATTGATTTCTTTATTCATATCAAAAATTTTCAAAATGTATAGAAATTCATTAATCCAGGCTCTCATAAAAGTTCATAGATGTTCCGGATTTGCGCAATGTATGCAGGAGGTATTGAAAAAAAAAATCAATCAATAATCATAACCAGCTTACGGGCACAACTGGTCTAATGAACTCGTGTTTCTCATTATTGCTTTATCCAAGCTAATTTTCCTACTCATGTGCTTCACTCAACACACTAGAAATAATTTTTACATCATTTTCTCAGCATTTGCTGTCATCTTCAATACCTCCTGCATACATTGTGCAAATCCGGAACATCTATGAACTTTTATGAAAGCCTGGATTAATGAATTTCTATAAATTTTGAAAAATTTTGATATGAATAAAGAAATCAGTTCTCTACAATAATTGTAAAAAAAAACCCCATCTTTATTGGACGTTATTGAGAACAATTTGTACTACAAGAGGTATTCTATACACAGAGCTTCCCTTCCAACCCATCTGGGGACTGGCATCCATAGCTCCACCTACTTTCTAAAAAGACTTTGCACACACCGGAAAAAAGGTTAAAACACTGGGGGGCTCTTTAGCTTGGAGAAACGTTGACTGAGGGATGACTTGATAGATGTTTATAAGATTATGCATGGGATAGAGAAGGTAGAGAAAGAAGTACTTTTCTCCCTTTCTCACAATACAAGAACTTGTGGACATTCAATGAAATTGCTGAGAAGTGTGGTTAGAACTGATAAAAAGTCCTTCATCCAAAGGGTGATTAACACATGGAATTCACTGCCACAGGAGGTAGTACAGCTACAAGCATAGCCAGCTTCAAGAGGGGATTGGATAAGCATATGGAGCAGAGGTCCATCAGTGGCCATTAGCCACAGCTTATCGTTGGGACTCTCTGTCTGGGACAAGTGATGCTCTGTATTCTTGCTGCTTGGGGGGGGGACAGTGGGAGGGCCTCTAGTAGTCCTGGCCCCACTGATGGACCTCCTGATGGCACCTGGGTTTTTTGTGCCACTGTGTGTACAGAGTTTTGAGCAGACTTCGGAGGGTGACTTTGTCCATGGAATCACAAAGAGTTGGACTCGAGTGTGCGACTAAACAACAACAAAGTGTACAGAGTGTTGGACTGCATGGGCCATTCGCCTGATCCAACATTGCTTCTCTTATGTTCTTATGTGACACAGAGTGTTGGACTGGATGGGCCATTGGCCTGATCCAACATGGCTTCTTCTCTTATGTTCTTATGTGACACAGAGTGTTGGACTGGATGGGCCATTGGCCTGATGCAACATGGCTTCTCTTATGTTCTTATGTGACACAGAATGTTGGACTGGATGGGCCATTAGCCTGATGCAACATGGCTTCTCTTATGTTCTTATGTGACACAGAATGTCGGACTGGATGGGCCATTGGCCTGATCCAACATGGCTTCTGTTATGTTCTTATGTGACACAGAGTGTTGGACTGGATGGGCCATAGGCCTGATCCAACATGCTTCTCTTATGTTCTTATGTGACACAGAGTGTTGGACTGGATGGGCCACTGGCCTGATCCAACATGGCTTCCCTTATGTTCTTATGTGACACAGAATGTTGGACTGGGTGGGCCATGGGCCTGATCCAACATGGCTTCTCTTATGTTCTTATGTGACACAGAGTGTTGGACTGGATGGGCCATAGGCCTGATCCAACATGCTTCTCTTATGTTCTTATGTGACACAGAGTGTTGGACTGGATGGGCCACTGGCCTGATCCAACATGGCTTCTCTTATGTTCTTAACTGTTTGCAGATGTCAGGACACCCACACAAGCATCACACTGGGGAACTCTGTTCTAAGCACTACACTGCCCTGGCTCCTGGATGTCTGCTTTGTGAGTCCTGTGTACCGAAAAGCAGGATTTGGAAGAAAAAAACCACTTTTGTAAATAACTAGTCAGATCTCTCAAAACACTGACTGATCCTCCCTCTGACCACACAAGGGTTGACTTGTCATGGAAGCCTCCCGTCACGGCCGGCTCTGCCACTAGGCAAATTAGGCCATTGCCTAGGGTGCCGGCCTTCTGGGGGCACCAAATTGGATGCCTCCATGTGACTTGGTGATGTTATCGGTATGGGGGGTGTGTGCAGAAGTTAGCCTTGCCTATGGCAGCAGACAGTCTAGGGCTGGCCTTGCCTCCTGTAGCTACCTCTATCCTCAACACTCACGGAGCAGCAAAGGGGCATTAACAGGTCATATTTCCCTTGCCGTATTGCAAAGGGAAAGCGAATGGCCAAGCTCAGCCTCGTGCTGATGCAGCAGCTCTTTCGCCCCGAGGCAGTGGATCGAGAAGGATGTCAGTGATTTCTAATTCATATTTATGCAGCCGCCCTCCTGAGCGTGAAAGGAAATAGCGTCCTGAAGCATTGTTTTGATTAGGGTTTGTAGAATCTTTCGGGCTCAAGCCTAGAAATAGCAGCTCTCCAGCAGCCCTGGCCCCACTCAATGAACAGCAGCCAAGAAGGTCAGAGCGCCTGCTCCAGCTGCAACCCCACTGAGGTTGTTCTCCGCAGCTGAGAACGAAACGTCTGGAAGGAAAACTTTCTCCAGTAGAACACGGCACTTGAGCCCGAAAGATTCTACAAACCCTAATGATGTTACCAGCCGTGAAAACCTGAAATCTTTGATAACATTGTTTTGATGCTGCATGAATCCGCTTTTGCGATCCAGTAAGTCACCAGTATTCCCAGTAGTAATGTACGCCTTTGAGAGTTGGACCATAAGGAAGGCCGAGCGCAGAAGAATAGATGCCTCTGAGATGTGGTGCTGGAGAAGAATCTTGAGAGTCCCTTGGACTGCAAGGAGATCCAATCAGTCAGTCCTAAGGGAAATCAACCCTGACTGTTCCCTGAAAGGTCAGTTGCTGAAGCTGGAGCTCAAATACTTTGGCCACCGAATGAGAAGGGAGCATTCCCTGGAGAAGACCCTGACACTGGGAAAGACACAAGGTAAAAGAAGAAGGGGACGGCAAAAGATGAGATGGCTGGACAGCATTCCTGATGTAACTAACACGAATGTGAGCAGACTTCGGAGGACAGGAGGGCCTGGCGTGACTCGGTCCATGGGGTCGCAAAGAGTCAGACTCAACTGTGCAACTGAACAACAAAAAAAGTCACCATGAAGATAAAAGAACTCCGGTGGCTTTGGCTAGTAGGCATGGTTCCCATTTCAATAGGAGGCGTGGTCGCTCTTTCCAGAAAGTCGGTAGTCTCAGCGAGAGGAAGCCTGTAGCAAGACAGAAGTTCCTCTTCTGACCTAGCTGTTTTTACAGCGGTTGATCCGCTGATGTCTCTGAGCTCCACCCGAACCACAAAAGGGGTACGATCGAGTCTGAAAACCTCACCGTTCGGCTTGGTAGAACACTGTGATTGCTTTTAAGGAAGCAATACTTTGATGTCCATATGCACATCTTGGATTTGATAGTTTTGAAATCTAATAAGCAGCCTGCACATGAGATCGTGGACCTTTTCTTTTTCGTTTTCTTCATGGCAATTTGACGTGAGCCCTTAATCTATTTTCATTGACTAACGCCAATTAATTTTGTCTGTCAGTCAGTGGATACAGACCACAAGCCGTACAGAAGCAGTGCAAACAGCATCAATTCATCACCGAAAATTATATTTCTTCACGTATCATTTCATCCTGCTACATCAGATAATGCAAAGGGTTAAAGGCAGGACTCTTTTTCTAGCAGGAGCTCCTCTGCTTATTAGGCCACGCCCCCCTAATGTAGCCAATCCTCCAAGAGCTTATTGGGCTATTCGTACAGGGCCTACTGTAAGCGCCAGGAGGATTGGACACGTCAGGGGCGTGGCCTAATATGCAGGAGCTCTTGCTAGAAAAAGAGCCCTGGTTAAGGTAACCAGAGAAAATTGTAAGCGTTCTGTCAGCCCTTATTTTTGGAAAAAAAGGACAGAAACTGAACTGCCATTACAATGATTCTTTGGTCATCCCTGACCAATAAAATTTTACGAGCTTTAGGCACAGAAAACACTTTTTTTTTTATCAGCCAACGCCAGTTATCCACGAGTGCTTGAATATAAAACCTGCAGTGAAATAGTATAGGAGCCAGTGATGCAATCAGATTATCTGAGCCAAGGACAAAATGAACAGTTAGCTAGAACAGATCAAGATAAGTAACGACGTGAGTTTGCCTGCTAACGGCAGAGAAAAAGCAAGAGTCCTTAAAGACCGACAAAATTTTGTGTCAGGGCATGAGCTTTTGTGTGCCGCGGCTCAAGTAAGCTCGTGCCACAAATGTTGTTAGTCTTTAACTTGCTACTGGACTTTTGCTCTTTTCTACAATTAGCTGAAATGTTTTCCTCGTTGGTCTTGCCATTTAAGTTTGCTGAAAAGCAAGGGGGGGTTGTAGCTGGAACTCCTTTGCATATTAGGCCACACACCCCCTAATGTGGCCAATCCTCCTGGAGCTTACAGTAGGCCCCTGTACGAAGAGCTCCTTAAACTCTTGGGGGATTGGCTACATCATGGGGGTGTGGCCTAGTATCCAAAGGAGTTCCTGCTAAAAAAAAAAAACCCTGGCTGAAAAACCTTAATCCCACCCTCCCCCAATTTGTCTAAAAAGTAGATGCTGCTGCCAGAGCATTATTGTAATATTTGGCTTTGTGCTTTTGCAAATATCCCAGCTTTTCCCCAGCTGAACCGCCTTGTGATTTATTCATCTAGTCACTCGCTTTCTGGGTTTGCTTCCAAGTGACCATTCCCATACCTCTCCTTCTTCCTGATAGATTAGGTACGACAAAAGCGCAGGAACGACTTTGACTCGAGCTATTCTGTGGCTGAACTGGGCCTTGAAGACATACCTGCCATCTTTCGTTTTCAGTAGCCTTAGCAAACCCTGGAGGTAATTTTTCCAGCGGGGTGAAAAATTGCTAGGTGAAACTCTGTCTGCTTTTTAAGAAGCAGTTCTAAACAGGTCTATTCAGAAGTAGGCCCATTCTCACCCTGAGCAAACGATGTTTGTTTAGAAGAAGATATTGGATTTATATCCCACCCACCACTCCAAATCTCAGAGTCTCAGAGCGGCTCACAATCTCCTTCTTCTCCCCACAATAGACACCCTGTGAGGTGGGTGGGGCTGAGAGGACCCTCACAGCAGCTGCCCTTTTAAGAACAGCTCTGTGAGAGCTCTGGCTGACCCAAGGCCATTCCAGCAGCTGCGAGTGGAGGAGTGGGGAATCAAACTCGGATCTTGCAGATAAGAGTCCGCACACTTAACCACTACACCAAACCGGAAACCTTTGAGCATTTCTCACTCTGCCTGCGAGACAATCTTCTGAGTTTGGCTCGGCTCGCCCAGTGCGTTTTTTTATTTTAGCAGGGTTAATTTTTCACTTATTTTTCTGCCAATGGAATGTGCCCCCTTGCAAGTTGTGGATGATTATGGAAAGGCTATATTTACAAAAGTTCCCGAAACAATTACCATGGCCCAGCTTTAATGTGCTGTTTAGACTGGGATATTTATTGCTCGTATTTTTTCTCTACAGTCCTAATTGTCTTTTGGATCAACTACTGGAAATGTTAAAAGCGTTTCATCTCGAGCGATGATTCAGATGCAAGATCACACTTGTCTCTTTCCTGAACTTTCCCCTGCTCCCCACCCCACCCCCAACCGCTCCCAGGCATTTTTTTGTGTTAGCAGTGTGTTAAATATTTAGAAGAGGATAGCTTAGTTTAGAAGAGGATAGCTTAGTTTAGCCGAGGAGAGTTACGGCTGTTTAAACAGAGAGCCTTTTAAGGAGATGATTCCATGTCATCGCAGTTGCAGAGTTCCGAGTCGCTCAGTGATCCTTTCCAGCAGTGACTTGGAACAGATTGCCTTTCACAAGGTTCAGAATGAATGGTTCTTTCTTGCTGGTTCTGAACGTCCATTTTTAGATTAAATGGATAATACAAGGAAAGCGGTAAACAACTGGCTCGAGCAGAAATCCAGGAAGCATCCCACAGCTAATTTTCCATAAATGAGTGGACTGGTTCTTCTAAAGAGAAGATGTCAGATGCAAACAACATCCCAGTCAAAGCTTTTTTGTGGACCTCTGGAAATGTCCCACTGGCTGATTTCGGAATGTTTGGGCTAGATGGACCTTGTGAACCCAGAAGACTCTTCAGAAGAAGAAGAACACCATAGATTTATACCCCCCCTCTTCTCTCTGAATCAGAGTCTCAGAGCCGCTTACAATCTCCTTTATCTTCCTCTCCCACAACAGACACCCTGTGAGGTGGGTGGGGCTGAAAGAGTTCTCACAGAAACTGCCCTTTCAAGGACAACTCTGCGAGAGCTATGGCTGACCCAAGGCCAATCCAGCAGGTGGAATTGGAGGAGTGGGGAATCAAACCCGGTTCTCCCAGATAAGAGTCGGCGCACTTAACCACTACACCAAACTGGACCTTCATCATGTGTGGGGGGATCCTGAGGAAGGCTTCACTGGAGCATGTCAGGCCCTGTGAAAGGTATCTTTCTTCCACATGATAGTCAAATAAGACAGTTGTCTTTCGCAAGCTGGTGCTTGAAGTGGCTTGCTGGGGCGTTTATCTCTCTTGGTTTATGGGGAGCCACTCCAGCGGCTTCTCAGAATGCCAAACTGGCCTATGCACACATCTGCCTATCTGAATGGCAACAAAATTACTAATCTAATTCATATTTATATTAATCACATTCAGGCCTTGAATTCAGCAGTAGCTCACAGGAGGACAGCTCCTGAACCTTTCTGATGGCTCCCCTCCTCCTCCCCACCTCCCTTCTCCATTGAATAGGAGGTGCAGCTGCATAACAATCCCTGGATTAGGAGAGTGGGCAGCCAGCCAGCCACCAGGAGCTTTGCCACACCCCCAGCAGCCCTCATTAACCCCTGGAGAAGCCCATGCCACCCTTTCTCCACTGGTTATGTGATTTTGAGTGGAAGGTGGCTTGCTTGCATTTTGACTGTGGGGAGGGGCGGCCAAGGAGAGCCCCCAGTGAGCAAGGCCTGCTTGGGCTGGTTATCTCTCTAGCCAGCCCAAGCAGGTCTCGCTCGCCCAGGGCTCTCCTTTCTTGCATTGGGTTGCTTTTGGCTGGGGGGGAGGGTGGCATATGCTAATGAGTTATGCTAATGATTTCCACCACCTATTTTTCTACAAAACAACCCCTGATTTCATTCCATAACATCTCTTGTAGAACTCTCAATATTAAGGTATAAATGCTCATTGAAGGCATCCGTGAATGTCCTCAATCGATTCTGAAAGCCGTTTCCCAAATCGATTGCAGCCCTGGATCTCACCAGTGAGCAGCCAGCTTGGAACGCTCGTTTCCCCAAGGTGAGTACAATCGCTGGGTGGAGGGAAACCTATTGGTTGAAACCAGCGTTCCAAGCCGGCTGTTCATTGCTGTAACAGACCTTTATTCTGCAAGCAATAGTGACTGATAGTTATTCTACAAATACATGGATTGTGAACTTTATTCATAAAACAAAAACAAGGATCGCTCGTCAGTCTTCGTTTTGAAGCCTGGTTGAAAAACAGGGTCCTACTAGAGAGTTTTCACCATACATCAGCATATCAGTGATGCCGCAGTTGATTTGGGAACAGCTTTTGGAATCTATCGAGGACATTAACATATGTCTTAAATAAGTGTTTATACCTTAATATTGAGAGTTCTACAAGAGATGTTATGGAATGTAATTAATATAAATAAGACAATAGTCATTTGGTTGTGGTTTCATTCTTGTTTTCACATCTTGTTTTCGCAACTTCTCTCCGTTTGCTTCACGTGCTGACCTAAGCAAGCATCTCGGCCATCTGCTTGACAAGGAAGCTTGGAAGATTCCCAGGTTGTTCGTATCTGTTGATCAGTTAGCTGTGTATCCCGCTCTTCTCCCAAGGAGCTCAGGGCAGCATTTCTTGCTCTTTCCTGCTGTTTTATTCTCAGAAATAACGTTTGTGTGTGTGGGTGTGTAGAAAAAGCCCAGAAGAAATACATTTGCATACTAGGCCACACCCCCTGGTGCCAAGCCAACCAGAACTGTTTTCCTGTGCATTCCTGCTCAAAAAAAATAAACAATCCTGGAAATAACCCTAAAAGTAGAAGAGGGTGAGCACGGCTTTTTGAGTAGCAGGAACTCCTTTGCATATTAGGCCACACCCCACCTGACGAAGCCAATCCTCCAAGAGCTTACAAAAAGCCCTGTAAGCTCCTGGAGGATTGACTACATTAGGGGGGGTGGGGCCTAATATGGTTTTATTCTCTCCTCGTTTGCAGTGTATTCCTTGGAGGTCTCCCATCCAACTACTAGCCAGGGCTGACGCTGCTTAGCTTCCAAGATCTGACAGGATTGGTCTAGCCACTTTCTCCTAAAGAACGATGTGACCCCCTCGAATGTTTGCCTTTGAGCTATAATGCAGTGGAAGGCTTGCTGGTGCGCTGTCTTCTTAAGCAGTCACCCTCCACCCATGAGAGAGCCTTTCACAAGATGCCATCTCGTCTCTTTTGGGGGATATGTCTCGCCTGGGAACAGGAAAATCCCCCACATGACTTGCATGTCGTGTTGACTCCAGGGGCTGCACAAAGACTAAAAGATATGACCAACTAGATTCACATCTGGTCCACTTAAGTCAGGGGTGTCAAACATGTGGCCCGAGGGCTGGATCAGGCCCTCGGAGGAGTCCTGTCAGGCTTCAAGCAACTTGCTGTCATCTGCTTCCTTTGCCCTCTCTTCCTTCCTTCTGCATCACAGCTTGCTTTGCTCAATCACACAAGAGCTATAGAGTAAAACCTCTGTTTTCTCCATTGGCTGAGGCTTCTCCCTTGGGGAGGAAGGGGGGAGGGAGAGCTTCTTTTGTCAGGCCCTCTCAATCACACAGCAGAGTTACTGAGCCAAGTCTCTCTTCCTTCTACTGGCTGAGGCTCCTCAAAGCAAAAGATGTCTGTTATCAGAGGTTGTTAAATAAACAAAATATTGCAAGAGTACAAATGTTTTAAGTATACTTTTAAGTTTTTTTTAAGGAGAAATATTTGTGTTTGCTGTGTCTAAAGTTTATACCTCCCCTACCTGGCATTACATTTCATGACACACGTGGCTCGGCCCCACAAAGTCCCATTTATGTCAGATCTGTCCCTCGTAACAAATGAGTTCGACACCCCTGGCTTAAGTGGTCATCCTACACCCATGAGAGAGCCTTTCAGAAGATGCCATCTCGTCTCTTTTGGGGGATATGTCTCTCCCGGAAACAGGAAAATCCCCCACATGACTTGCATGTTGACTCCAGGGGCTGTGCAAAGACTAAAAGATATGACCAGCTAGATTCACGTCCGGTAGAGACCAACAGGATTTTCACAAAATCGAGAGTCAAAGCTCCCCTTGTTAGTTAGCTTTCGCTCTCAAAAGCTGATATCCCCCCAAAATCTTGTTGCTCGAAGATGCTACTGGACTCAAATCTCGCTCTTTTGCTACAGAACAGCAGAGCTTCCTTCTGAAGCTATAACCAAAGCTGATTTGGGAGCTGGTGTTTTTTTGTTTTTAACATGATCAGCTTTCTCTCATGTCTGACTTCTCTCGTCACTAATTGTCTGTGCTGCTCTCCTCCAGAGGTTAACGTAACAAACAAAGGCACAATAAGCGCACCGCTGTTCTCTGATAAGCTTTTGTGTTTTGGCAGACCTGCGGAGGATAAAATGACATAAGCACAGAATGGATGGTAAAACACACTCCAAAGGAAACGTTAACGAATTCATCCTGTTACGAGAATGTTTTTCCCCCCCTCGTCTACTACTTCTTTTCCATGACTCGGATGATCTGGTTATCCCCTCTCAGATAAGGACTCTGATTACAATTCTCGTTTGCGCATAAAGGTATATTTCGTGGATTCAGTTGGGTGGCTTCATCTTTCTGCATCCGGGACACACAGTCCCTGGCACGCAGGCAAAACAGTGGCACGCGAGGCTAGTTATTCAACCAAGGGATCGAGGTGAGGCCTAGACAGCACCATTGGGATTTAGCTTGCTTCTGTTGTAGCGATCCCCAACATGGTACACATTGGTGTGGCTCTTGGTGCCCACTTGCTCTTCCTCCAAAGCTTCTCATCAAAACAAAAAGTCCATCCCATCTTTCTCCAGCCTTGGTGGAGTTTGGGAAGAGCACAGGAGGCACCATCTTTGTTTCTTCAGAGATCAGGCATTCAGAAACAGCTGTCTCCAAAGATGCTTGAGTTAGAAGCTCCCAATGTTTTGTGGAACCTCCCAGTGTTTTGAGATTGAACAACCCTCCCTCCATGGTGGCCATTTTGTGATGGGCCCCATCACCAAACCTGTGGCAGCCACTTTGTGAGGGGTTCCACCACCAAATCTGTGGCAGCCATTTTATTGTAACACCCGTACCTGCTCTTCAAAATTTCAAATAAGCCCACAGATTCAGAAACGTTGGGGATCTCTGTTCTATTCTGCTTGGCCAATTCAAACCCTCATCCTCTTCCCTTTTTGTTTTCCGGTACCCCCAAAAGCTTCATGGTCTGTCTGGAGGGGAAAAGCATGGTGTAGGGTTAAGAGTGGCAGACTAATCTAGAGAACTGGGTTCAAGCCCCCATTCCTCATCTACGTGAAGCCAGCTGGGTGAACTTGGGTCAGTCATGGTTCTCTCAGAACTCCCTCAGAAAAGCATGGTGTAGGGTTAAGAGTGGCAGACTAATCTAGAGAACTGGGTTCAAGCCTCCATTCCTCATCTACGTGAAGCCAGCTGGGTGAACTTGGGTCAGTCATGGTTCTCTCAGAACTCCCTCAGAAAAGCATGGTGTAGGGTTAAGAGTGGCAGACTAATCTAGAGAACTGGGTTCAAGCCCCCATTCCTCATCTATGTGAAGCCAGCTGGGTGAACTTGAGTCAGTGATGGTTCTCTCAGAACTCCCTCAGAAAAGCATGGTGTAGGGTTAAGAGTGGCAGACTAATCTAGAGAACTGGGTTCAAGCCCCCATTCCTCATCTACGTGAAGCCAGCTGGGTGAACTTGGGTCAGTCATGGTTCTCTCAGAACTCCCTCAGATCCACCTGACGATTCACAAGGTGCCTATTGTGGGGAGAGGAAAGGAAGGTGATTGTAGGCTGCTTTGAGACTCCTTACAATACAGAAAAGCGGGGTATAAAAAACCGACTTCTTTTTCTTCTGCGTCTGTTCCCACCACAAACCTGCACCTTCGGATCACATGTAGTTAAAATATCCAATGCAATGCCATTGTTCTCCCCTGCAAATGGCGAACAATTAAATGGAGCGGGGTGGGGAAATGCTGTCCACGAGGCTGCCATGCATTTACTTGAAACTGTTACTGGAGGCCAGAAGTGGCTAATTGTTCATGGTAATTTATAGCATGTCTTGCTGACTTCAACCAAGCTGGTTAGGAGGTTGGGGCACCTTCCATATGAGGAAAGGCTGAAGAGTTTTGGAGTTTTCAATTTAGAAAAGAGACGACTAAGGGGAGGGACATGATAGAGGTTTCTAAAATTATGGATGGGATGGAGAGAGTTGACAATAGGCTTCCCAATCCCCAGGTCCCAGAGGGGGATCCCCCGGTTTTACAGCCTTCCCCCCTCCCCCAGCCAGCTGGCCGGCGGGGGAAGCCCCACCCCCACAGCCATTATGCACCTTCAGGAACGATTCCCATAGGGAATGATGGGGAATTGATCTGCGGGTATTGGGGGCTCTGGGGGGGCTGTTTTTTGAGATAGAGGCGCCAAATTTTCAGTATAGCATCTAGTGCCTCTCCCCAAAATACCTCCCAAGTTTCAAAAAGTTTGGACCCGGGGGTCCAATTCTATGAGCCCCAAAAGAAGGTGCCCTTATCCTTCATTATTTTCTATGGAAGGAAGGCATTTTAAAAGGTGTGCTGTCTCTTTAAATGTGATGGCCAGAACTCCCTTGGAGTTCAATTATGCTTGTCACACCCTTGCTCCTGGCTCCACCCCCATGTCTCCTGGCCCCACCCCCAAAGTCTCCTGGCTCCACCCCCAAAGTCCCCAGATATTTCTTGAATTGGACTTGGCAACCCTAGTTGACAAAGAGAAGATTTTTTTCCCCCTCTCCACAAAGACTAGAACTCAAGAGCAACCAATAAAGATGATGGACAGCAGGTTCAGGACAGAAGGAAATAACTTACACAGAGTGATTAAAATGTGGGATTGGCTCCCATCCCAGAGGATGGCCACAGGAATAAACAGCTCGAAAGGGAGATTAGATGGATTCATGGAGGATAGGTCTATCCTTAGCTGCTAGCTGTTGTGACTGAGGAGAACCTCCATGTTCCGAGGCACTAATCTTCTGAATCCCAGAGTCAGGAGGCAACATCAGAGGAAGGCCTTGGTCCCTTGGCCCTGTTATTGGCCCTCCAAAGAAACTGGTTGGCCATTGCATGAGACAGGATGCTGGACTACAAGAACCATTGGGCTGGCTTATTTAATGAGAACCATACACAGGAGACAGCATTAGAGGAAGGCCTTGACCTCTCTGCCCTGTTGTTGGCCGTCCAGAGGAACTGGTTGGCCGCTGTGTGAGACAGGATGCTGGACTAGATGGGCCACTGGTCTGATCCAGCAGGGCTCTTCTGATGTTCTTGTGAAGGCCTCAGCCTCTCTGCCCTGTTGTTGGCTCTTCAGAGGAACTGGTTGGCCACAGTGTGAGGCATTGGATGGGCCATTGGTCTGATCCAGCAGGACTCTTCTGATGTTTTTATGAAGGCCTCAGCCTCTCTGCCCTGTCGTTGGCACTTCAGAGGAACTGGTTGGCCACAGTGTGAGGCAGGATGCTGGACTAGATGGGCCACTGGTCTGATCCAGCAGGGCTCTTCTGATGTTCTTATGAAGGCCTCAGCCTCTCTGCCCTGTTGTTGGCTCTTCAGAGGAACTGGTTGGCCACAGTGTGAGGCAGGATGCTGAACTAGATGGGCCACTGGTCTGATCCAGCAGGGCTCTTCTGATGTTCTTATGAAGGCCTCAGTCTCTCTGCCCTGTTGTTGGCTCTTCAGAGGAACTGGTTGGCCACTGTGTGAGGCATTGGATGGGCCACTGGTCTGATCCAGCAGGACTCTTCTGATGTTCTTATGAAGGCCTCGGCCTCTCTGCCCTGTTGTTGGCCATCCAGAGGAACTAGCTGGCCACTGTGTGAAAGAGGATGCTGCATTAAATGGACCAGCTGATCCAGTAGGGCTCTTCTGATGTTCCCTGAGATGCTTCCTTTCTTTTAACTGGGCATATTGCCAGCTGGTGGTTGGTGAGGAAGATTGTTGGGATTCAACAATCCGGGATACCTGCTGCTATACACCTAGGTGGCTGATAATGCCATCCTAGACAAAGCAGCTGACGGTGTCACTCTGCTTAAGCTGGCACTATAATATTTGGGAAGAGAAGAGAGGTTTCACCTCACACCCATCAAAAAAAACCAAGACAGATCTGGCAACCAAATCTTAGCCAGAAGCATCTCCGCGCTAGAAAAGCATCTTCGAAAAGTTTTCAACTAGACAAAATACAAGACAGAAAACCAGGCTTATTGAGTTGGATGCACGTCCTTCTCATTCGGTCTTAATTGCATTAATGTTATTTAATTATTCAATTGGGATTGCAAGATGTCTCCTGTCTCGAGGGCAGTCATAAGGCAGAGCTCCCCGGCTCGATTCATATAACGGAACTGGCTCGTTCCGGACAACATCACGGGACAGCTGCCAAGAGATCGTGGATATATTTTTATTTTTATCCTTCCCTCATTTTACCCAGTTCAAAAAGGGAAGGGAGATTTCACCCGGAGCTAGTGAAGCGAAGAAACAAGGCCATTCAGCCATACACGCTGACCTTCTGTTTTGTCTCCAAATATCCCTTGCTCGGTTTGTTTCTTCATGGGTCTTTTCTTCTGAAGCAGGTCAAAAAGTGAAATGAATTCGCTGGGGACTTGGGGATGGAGCCTGAGGACAGTGGGAATTGGAAAAGGAAGAGACCTCAGTAGGGTACAACACTATACAGGAGGGGTGTCAAACATGTGGCCTGGGGGCCAAATCAGGCCCCTGGAGGGCTCCTCTCAGGCCTGTGAGCAACTCTCTGTCATCTGCTTCCTTCTCCCTCTTGCTTCCTTCTGCATCACAACTTGTTTTGCCAGGCTTGCTCAGTCACAAGAGCTACAGAGCCAAGCTCCTCCCTTGGGGAGGAGAGCTAGCTTTTCCAGGCTCTCTCAAACAGCAGAGCTACTGAGCCAAGCCTCTCTTCCTTCTGTCGGCTGAGGCTCAGCGAGTCAGTGAGGTGGATTAGGCTGGGTGTGTGTGTCTGTGTCCTTTATGAAGTTGATATCTCCCTGACCTGGCATTACGTTTTATGACACGCGCGGCCTGGCCCAACAAGGTCAAGTTCTGACCCTCATAGCAAATGAGTTCAACACCCCTGCTATAACCCCATACAGTCCACCTGCTAAATCAGCATTTTTTTCTCTCTCCAGGGGAACTCTCTCTCGTCTGGAGATAAAGAAACTAAAAAGAAACTAAATTAAAAGCCAAAAGAAACTAAATTAAAAGCTACCAGAGAACAGGCGTTCTCTACAAAGGCCCCCCAATGGTGGAATCAGTTGCCGGAAGAGGTGCGGGCCCTATGGGATCTTAACCAGTTCCGTAGGGCCTGCAAAACTGCCCTCTTCCAGCTAGCTTTTTAAGACAGAACTCCTGATAAGATCAGTAATACTGAGCCATCATACGCCATTCGACTATATTTTAATGTCATACTGTTTTATTGGTTTTATTGTTTAAATTATTAATTATATTATTTATTAAAGATTTCAGGTTTTCACGGCTGGTAACATCATTAGGGTTTGTAGAATCTTTCGGGATCAAGTGCCGTGTTCTACTGGAGAACTCCAGTAGAACACGGCACTTGATCCCGAAAGATTCTACAAACCCTAATATTATTTATTGTTTATCTGTATCATGGTTTTACCATGTCTTGTTAGCCGCCCTGAGCCTGCCTAGGCGGGGAGGGCGGGGTATAAATAAAAGTTTATTATTATTATTATTATTATTATTATTATTATTATTATTATTATTATTATGTTGAAATTCCGTGAGATCTCCAAACCCTACCTGGAAGCAGGCAACCCTACTCCCTAGGAGTTTCCAGGCAACCCAGTGGGAAAATTCCAGGAGGAGCGAGACAGCTATCCTCTTCATTAACACCTGTGCAACTCCAGAGAAAAATTAGCTGCCACTCTTCCCAACTGGTTACCATCCACAGAATCAGGGTGCTTTTTTGTAGCAGGAACTCCTTTGCATATTAGGCCACACTCTCCTGATGTAGCCAATCCTCCAAGAGCTTACAGAACTCTTCATACAGGACCTACTTTAAGCTCCAGGAGGATTGGCTACATCAGGGGTGTGTGGCTTATTATGCAAAGGAGTTCCTGCTACAAAAAAAAAAGAGCCCTGTATAGAGTAGGGTCCGGGCTATCATTTCTTCCTGTAATTCTCCGTGAGGAATAGGTTATCATTTATCTATTGAGGTAAAGGACAAAGTCAAGAGAGCGCCGGCTATTTCTGTCCCTGCCCTGCCAAACGTCTCAGATGACCTTCTGCTGTGGTTTCTTCATACATAAGAAGAAAACAACATCTACCTTCAAGTTAGGCCACTGACTAACAAATCCCAGCAGAGTACGTTTGTCATTTCTAAAAAAAACCCCAAGAGCGGGTTAGGGGGAGGCAGAGACACGTTAGTATTTATCTGTCGGTAAAGATACGTTAGTATACGTTAGTATTTATCTGTCGGTAAAGCAAGGTTTGCAGATGAACTGTTTCAGAGTTTGCCATGTGAGCATCACAGGATTTGCTGAACGGCGGCCAGTGGGCATAAAGAATATGTTTTTCCCTCCCCGTGAAACTAACCTTCTGCGATCTCGGCAGTAACATCTCAAAACACAGAAGCCCTGATTACTGGACGCCAGTTGAAAGAAGGTGACAATATTGGATTTGTACCCCGTCCTATACGCCGAATCTCAGAGTGGCTCACATTCTCCTTTACATTCCCACAACAGACATCCTGTGAGGTGGGTGGGGCTGAGAGGGCTCTCCCAGAAACTGACCTTTCAAGGACAACTCTGCGAGAACTATGGCTGACCCAAGGCCATCCCAGCAGCTGCAAGTGGAGGAGTGGGGAATCAAACCCTGTTCTCCCAAATAAGAGTCTGCGCACTTAGCCATTACACCAAGCTGAAAGTGAAAGCTGTTAGGCTTTTGAAAATGAGAGTCAGAGTTTATGGCAAGACTGACCGCAATGTAGGGTTCCCAACCTCAAGGCGAATTACTGCTCCTCTCCAGACTACAGGGATCAGTTCCCCTGAAGAAAATGGCTGCTTAAGAGGGCGGACTCTGTGGCACCGTATTTGCTGAGGTTCCTCCTCTTTGCAAAGTCTGCCTTCCCAGGCTCTACCCCCAAGTCTCCGGGAATTTACTGACCTGGAGTTGGCAACCCTGCAGCAATGTGTGCCCTCCACATCTTTGGCTGGGCCTTACAGTGCAGAACATAATATCGTTTAACCACCCAGGGCTTGTCTTTGAAAGAGTAGCATTGGCACATTTTAGCACACGCGCCCTAATGCCAGAGCTCTGGTTCAAAGACTGTGCCACAATCATCTGTCCAGAAATTGGGACAGAGAGACACAAAGGTGGGAAGATGTGCAAATCCCTCTCCGAAAGCGTAGGCTCTTTCATCCACATTCACTCCACACAACAGCCCTCTGACGGATTAACCGTGCCGCACCCGGAGAGCAGGCCGGAAGCACGTACAAACAAATAATATCTTTCAATAATTTGCAGCCATGTGGTCTATGCAAAAGCAGCCTGGCGTTTTGCGGTGTGTGAGTCTGAGAGAACAGAGTTCTCCATGGAGACCAGGAGAGGCAGAAAACACAGCAGAAGCAGAAGGTGACAGAAGCTGGGAACAAACCTCCCCTCCTCCCCCCCCCCCCCCCCCCCCCCCCATTTTCAACTGTGCTTGAGAGATTTGATTTCGTACAGGTTTCTCTTTCACCAGAACCGAGTGCTGTAACCTAGCGCTGAAGTGGTCGCTGAAGGTTTGGTTAAAATGAAAGCGGGGTGTGTGTGAGAGAGACACTAGGTGAATTTGGTCCAATAAGAGAGAGATCTCCTTTATCTGTTCTGTTTCTTGTAAAAAAATGCCATAGACACATTTAAGAGCATAAGAAGAAGACTGCAGATTTATACCCCACCCTTCTCTCTGAATCAGAGACTCAGAGCGGCTTACAGTCTCCTATATCTCCTCTTCTCTTATAAGAACATAAAAGAATCCATGTTGGATCAGGCCAATAATTTGGTCCAATAAGAGAGAGGTCCCCTTTATCTGTTCTGTTTCTTCTCAAAAATGCCATAGACACAGACTGCAGATTTACACCCCACCCTTCTCTCTGAATCAGAGACTCAGAGCGGTTTACAATCTCCTATCTCTTTTCTTATAAGAACTTAAGAGAAGCCATGTTGGATCAGGCCAATGGCCCATCCAGTCCAACACTCTGTGTCTCATAAGAACATAAGAGAAGCCATGTTGGATCAGGCCAATGGCGCATCCAGTCCAATACTCTGTGTCACATAAGAAAATAAGAGAAGCCATGTTGGATCAGGCCAATGGCCCATCCAGTCCAACACTCTGTGTCACATAAGAACATAAGAGAAGCCATGTTGGATCAGGCCAATGGCGCATCCAGTCCAATACTCTGTGTCACATAAGAAAATAAGAGAAGCCATGTTGGATCAGGCCAATGGCCCATCCAGTCCAATACTCTGTGTCAGACAGGGACCAAAAAAGCCAGATGCCATCAGGAGGTCCACCAGTGGGGCCAGGACACTAGAAGCCCTCTCACCGTGCCTCCCCACCAAGCACCAAGAATACAGAGCATCACTGTCCGAGACAGTTCCATCAATACCCTGTGGCTAACAGCCACTGATGGACCTCTGCTCCAGATGTTGATCCAATCCCCTCTTGAAGCTCTCTATGCTAGCAGCCTAAGGAGCTGAGAAAGCAGTAAATCGGTGGCTTCATATATATCAGGGATCTCCAGCTGGGTACCATAGTGCCCACCACCTGTACTTCTTTTGGTGCTTGTTGAGATTTCCAGAAAGCAGGGGAGGGCACTGTTAGGCAGGTCTTGTTTATGGCTGTCCTCATTCAAATGGAAGGGTTTTCTGCCGGAGGATGAGGTTGGGATTGCCAGCTTCCAGGCAGCACCTGGAGATCTCCTGCTGTTACAGTTGATCTCCAGGCGACCGAGATCAGTTCCCCACGGAGAAAATGGTTGCTTTGGGGGGTGGACTTTGTGGCATTCCACCCTTCTGAGGTCTCTCCCTCAGCTCCGCCCCCCAAATCTCCAAGCGTTTCTCAACCCAGAGCTGACAACCCTAGATAAGGAATATGGGTAAACATGTGGGCTTCCCTTAGTCAGTACATGGCTTCAAGATTTCCTTCTTTCCAGGAGAAGTGAAGAGGGTGGGGTTCCATTTAGCTCCACCTCTGGAGGCAGGCATTCAGGGTTTGGCTCCACCTCCTGTGGCAGCCATTTTGGGGCAGTATCCACTACCCTTTCTTGAAATTGTGTGTGTGTAAGAGATTGAAATGGCCTGCCGCTGCGACAATCTACAACTTAAGTGTCCATTTTCAAAATGGTTTAAGACGATCTGCCAGTTTGGTGTAGTTGGTTCAGTATACGGATTCTTATCTGGGAGAACCGGGTTTGATTCCCCACTCTTCCACTTGCACCTGCTGGAATGGCCTTGGGTCAGCCAGAGCTCTCTTATCTGGGAGAACCGGGTTTGATTCCCCACTCCTCCACTTGCAGCTGCTGGAATGGCCTTGGGTCAGCCAGAGCTCTCTTATCTGGGAGAACCGGGTTTGATTCCCCACTCCTCCACTTGCAGCTGCTGGACTGGCCTTGGGTCAGCCATAGCTCTCTTATCTGGGAGAACTGGGTTTGATTCCCCACTCCTCCACTTGCAGCTACTGGAATGGCCTTGGGTCAGCCAGAGCTCTCTTATCTGGGAGAACCGGGTTTGATTCCCCACTCCTCCACTTGCACCTGCTGGAATGGCCTTGGGTCAGCCATAGCTCTCTTATCTGGGAGAACAGTGCTCTCTTATCTGGGAGAACCGGGTTGACTCCCCACTCCTCCACTTGCAGCTGCTGGGATGGCCTTGGGTCAGCCAGAGCTCTCTTATCTGGGAGAACCGGGTTTGATTCCCCACCCCTCCACTTGCAGCTGCTGGAATGGCCTTGGGTCAGCCAGAGCTCTCTTATCTGGGAGAACCGGGTTTGATTCCCCACCCCTCCACTTGCAGCTGCTGGGATGGCCTTGGGTCAGCCAAAGCTCTCTTATCTGGGAGAACCGGGTTTGATTCCCCACTCCTCCACTTGCAGCTGCTGGGATGGTCTTGGGTCAGCCAGAGCTCTCTTATCTGGGAGAACGGGTTTGATCCCCCACTCCTCCACTTGCAGCTGCTGGAATGGCCTTGGGTCAGCCAGAGCTCTCTTATCTGGGAGAACCGGGTTTGATTCCCCACTCCTCCACTTGCAGCTGCTGGAATGGCCTTGGGTCAGCCAGAGCTCTTCCAATTTCTTCATCTTCTTCTTCTTCTTCACACCACAGGGTGCCCTGACTCAATAGGGAGCTGCTCAGGGGAGACGGGCAGGGAGGGTGCTCTGAGCCCTCCGCAGTCAGCCTTGAACTCAACCAGAGCAGACAGACCCTTGCCTGCTCCAGACCTGATGGGGGCAAGAAGGAATAGGTGGGGCTGGACTCGGTCCTTGCAAGGGACGTCCCCGTTCACAAGACAACCTTTCATATCCTGTCCCTATATGATGGGACCACAGTGAGGAGGGCTGCCATCTCTGGGTCAGGAAATTCCTGGAGATTTGGTGAGGACAGGACAGGAGATTCGGGGAGTGGCGGGGCCTTCCCTCAGCGAGATATAATGCTGTAGAGTTTATCCTCCAAAGCAGCTGTCCCCTCCAGGGGAAATGGTCTCTGCAGTCTGGAGGTCAGCTCTAATTCCAGGAGAATTGCCGGTCCCACCTGGAGGTTGGCAAATTTAATCACGAGGGGAGGGGACGCTGCGAGTTAATACATGATCCTTGGTGCTTCCTTTCTTCCACTCTGATTTCAGAGTCCGTGGCCCCCAAGGAAAATAATCCCAAGTTCCAAAGTATAGCCTAGGTAGCAACTGCTGGATCTTTGTTGCCTTACCAGTTTCTTTGTGTGATGGTTTCTCTCACAGTAATATGAGAACAAGAGAGAGCATTATGGAGGTGTAGGAGTTGTTTTCATTCTTTTAATTAAACTTTTTTAAAAGCGACGATATACAAGTGCAGTCAAATATTCACAAAATGTTAACCCTTTAAATCTCCCCTCCCCCCCAGACAAAAACCTATAATAGCACATAGAATCACAGAATCATAGAGTTGGAAGGGACCTCCAGGGTCATCTAGTCCAACCCCCTGCACAATGCAGGAAACTCACAAACACCTCCCCCTAAATTCACAGGATCCTCATGGCTGTCAGATGGCCATCTAGCCTCTGTTGAAAAACCTCCAAGGAAGGAGAGCCCACCACCTCCTGAGGAAGCCTGTTCCACTGAGAAACTGCTCTAACGGTCAAGAAGTTCTTCCTAATGTTGAGCCGGAAACTCTTCTGATTTAATTTCAACCCATTGGTTCTGGTCCTACCTTCTGGGGCCACAGAAAACAATTCCACCCCATCCTCTATAGGACAGCCCTTCAAGGACTTGAAGATGGTGATCATATCACCTCTCTGCCGTCTCTTCTCCAGGCTAAACATCCCCAGCTCCTTCAACCTTTCCTCATAGGTCTCCAGACCCCTCACCATCTTCGTCGCCCTCTTCTGGACCCGTTCCAGCTTGTCTATATCCTTCTTAAAATGTGGTGCCGAAAACTGAACACAGTACTCCAGGTGAAGTCTTACCAGAGCAGAGTAATACATCTATAACATTATCCTAGGATCAGGTTCTGACAGGCAAAGTTCAAGAAGTAGGTACGATACGATCAACATAAAAAGCTGCAAAATAAACTCCCTACGTAGAGAAAACATACTGACACGTTCAAAAGAGGCTCAGCTTATAGAATGCATGGGATGCACAGGGTAAACTAACACACACACACAAACAGGATTTTGCTTGTTGTATTTATTACTTACTTGATTTATAGCCTTCTTTTCTCCAGAAAACAGGGTTCTATAGAAAAGGAAGGTGAAAGGGAAAGGGGGGAAACAAACAAAAATGCACACAATAAAACCAAAATGCAATAGTAAAGAAGTGTCTCTGCTTTTAGAAAAATATCAGCTTAGGATAAAATTTCTTTTGGCAAAATGTCAAGGTCAGAGAGGCATGTGGCAATTGTTACAGGGAGGTGGCGTTTAAGGGACGCCGGGCTTCTCTGCCCATCCCTTCTCCGCAGAGCTTCGAGAGAAATAATTTCCGCCTCTGCTTGCAAAAGGGAGGCAGGTAAACACCAGGCGACAAATAGCTAACAGCTATAACGGGCTTTCAAGGTGATACAAATACAAAGCGATGTTCAGCTTTCAGTCCCTGCCAGCCAGTGCTGTCTGCTATCGAACTTTATTGGTGCTTCGATGTAGGGGGTGGGGAAGTACACGTCAATTAGGATTTTCTTAACACACACACACACACATACAGGATTTTGCTTGTTGTATTTATTACTTACTTGGTTTATAGCCTACTTTTCTCCAGAAAAGAGGGTTCTATAGCAGCTAACATCCTTCTTCTCTCCACTTGGTCCTCGCAACGACCCTGTGAGGTAAGTTAGGCTGAGAATGTGCAAAAAAGGTAAAGGTAGTCCCCTGTGCAAGCACCCAGTCATTACTGAATGCGTAACTGGCCCCAGATTACCTAGTGAGTATCCATGGTAGAGAGAGATTCCAATCTGGATATTTCAGCTCTTAGTCTAAAATTAGAGGGGGGGGGGAGGCCCTTCTGACATGCAGTGTCTACATCACTGCCCACATGACCTGGAAGTGATGTCATCCTGTCCAAGACATCGGGTGACGCTCTAGTACAGGGCTCTTAACTTAACGTTAAAACCCACACAAAATAAACACCAGATGTCTGAGCGCCACACAACACGAACACCAGATGTTTGAGACTGGAAGGAAGGAAATAGACGGGGGAGGGAGAGGTAGAAAGGAAGCAACTTTAACTTTAGATGCGCTCTCCAAGCCGCCTGTTTGGTGTGGAGAGCCAGTTTGGTGTAGTGGTGAAGTGTGCGGACTCTTATCTGGGAGAACCGGGTTTGATTCCCCACTCCTCCACTTGCACCTGCTGGCATGGCCTTGGGTCAGCCATAGCTCTGGCAGAGGTTGTCCTTGAAAGGGCAGCTGCTGTGAGAGCCCTCTCCAGCCCCACCCACCTCACAGGGTGTCTGTTGTGGGGGAGGAAGGTAAAGCAGATTGTGAGCTGCTCTGAGACTCTTTGGAGTGGAGGGCGGGATATAAATCCAATATCTTCTTCTTTGATTCCCCACTCCTCAGCTTGCAGCTGCTGGAATGGCCTTGGGTCAGCCATAGCTCTGGCAGAGCTGTCCTTGTGAGAGCCAGTTTGGTGTAGTGGTTAAGTGTGCGGACTCTTATCTGGGAGAACCGGGTTTGATTCCCCACTCCTCCACTTGAACCTGCTAGCATGGCCTTGGGCCAGCCATAGCTCTGGCAGAGGTTGTCCTTGAAAGGGCAGCTGCTGTGAGAGCCCTCTCCAGCCCCACCCACCTCACAGGGTGCCTGTTGTGGGGGAGGAAGGTAAAGGAGATTGTGAGCTGCTCTGAGACTCTTCGGAGCGGAAGGCGGGATATAAATCCAATATCTTCATCTACCTCACAGGGCGCCTGTTGTGGGGGAGGAAGGGAAAGGAAATTATGAGCCGCTCTGAGACTCTTTGGAGTGGAGGGCGGGATATAAATCCAATATCTTCATCTACCTCACAGGGTGTCTGTTGTGGGGGAGGAAGGGAAAGGAGATTGTGAGCCGCTCTGAGACTCTTTGGAGTGGAGGGCGGGATATAAATCCAATATCTTCATCTACCTCACAGGGTGTCTGTTGTGGGGGAGGAAGGTAAAGGAGATTGTGAGTCGCTCTGAGACTCTTCGGAGTGGAGGGCGGGATATAAATCCAATATCTTCATCTACCTCACAGGGTGTCTGTTGTGGGGGTGGGGAAGGGAAAGGAGATTGTGAGCCGCTCTGAGACTCTTCGGAATGGAGGGCGGGATATAAATCCAATATCTTCATCTACCTCACAGGGTGTCTGTTGAGGGGGGGAAGGGAAAGAAGATTGTGAGCCGCTCTGAGACTCTTCGGAGTGGAGGGCGGGATATAAATCCAATATCTTCTTCATCTTCTTCTTCTTGGCTTGGAAAAGTAATTTAAAGAGACAAATGCCCTCTCCAAACTGGCCGCTGGGGAAATGGAGGCTTCAAGAGCCGCACAGTATGTGCAAAAGAGCCACATGCCTGATCCGACATGCCTTCTCTTATGTTCTTATGAGTACCCTCAATTGCAGGGACGGAGCTGATCCATGCCCATCCCATGCTCATGATGACCTAGTGATCGCGTATAGGTCAGTGCAAGGCTCACATGCCTGTTCCCCATATGGGTCATATGTAGAGGACTGGACTATGTAATATGGTTAGATTCTAGAGCTGTTGATTTGTAGTAGCAGAGTGTAAATGAGACCTTAGGGGAGGGGTGGCCAAATCTGCTTAAACGTGAGAGCCACAAATAATAAACGTCAGATGTTTGAGAGCTGCAAGACATGAATGTGAGGGGGATAAAGCAACCGTGAAAGAGAAAGAAGGAGGGAGGGAGGGAGATTGGGAGGAAGGGAGAGATGGTCAGAAAGCAATTTTTCCTTTAAATGCATTCTCCAAGTCCCCCACATTGGCTGACTTGGCTCGGAGAAGTGATTTAAAGAAAGAAACGCCTTGGGTGAGCTATAGCTCTCGCAGAGTTGTCCTTGAAAAGGCAGCTTCTGGGAGAGCTCTCTCAGCCCCACCCACCTCACAGGGTGTCTGTTGTGGGGGAGGAAGAGAAAGGAGATTGTGAGCCGCTCTGAGACTCTTTGGAGTGGAGGGCGGGATATAAATCCAATATCTTCATCTACCTCACAGGGTGTCTGTTGTGGGGGAGGAAGGGAAAGGAGATTGTGAGCTGCTCTGAGACTCTTCGGAGTGGAGGGCGGGATATAAATCCAATATCTTCATCTACCTCACAGGGTGTCTGTTGTGGGGGAGGAAGGTAAAGGAGATTGTGAGCCGCTCTGAGACTCTTTGGAGTGGGGGGCGGGATATAAATCCAATATCTTCATCTACCTCACAGGGTGTCTGTTGTGGGGGAGGAAGGGAAAGGAGATTGTGACCACTGTGAGACTCTTCGGAGTGGAGGGCGGGATATAAATCCAATATCTTCTTCTACCTCACAGGGTGTCTGTTGTGGGTGGAGGGGAAGGGAAAGGAGATGGTGACCACTCTGAGATTCAGAGTATAGGGCGGGATATAAATCCAATATCATCTTCTTCTCCAAGCTGGCCAACAGTGTGGTGGGGTCTCCAAGAGCACACAATACGTATGAAAGAGCCACAGTTTGGCCACCCCTGCCTTGGGCCAAGAGTCTGTGGTTTCTGAGCTTCAGTTCCCATTGCGGTTCTAAAATGCTATATAAATCTTTTGATGGTTTATAAGTTTTTTGATCTGATTTACAAGGCAATAGATAGCAAGTATTTCCAGGGATATACAAGACAGGGCAGTAGAGATTACTTTGAGATCTTTTTTTCAAATCTCCTTTTCAAGTGACATGACTCAACATTCTAATGAAAGAGAGCTTGCAATACGCAAGAACGGGGAAAAAAAGCCTGACGAAGCCACAGGCCGTATCGAAAGTATTTGGATCTCTAAATTCAGAAACTTGGAGGGGCAATTGGTCTCTGAAAAGCTGTGTTGTAATCACAAGATCTTAAAAAAGGAAGTGCTGTCATGATCCGACTGTTTCTTGCCCGTATCCTTTCACTAACCTTCAATCAGATGAAAAGTCACGGGGTAAGGAAACTTGGTTCTTTAGCGACAGCATTTCTGTGCAGCTGATAAAAAGAAAAAAGACATTCAAGGAAGCCAAGAGAAACAGAGCTTCCAGAAAACACACGTCTAAGTGTCTGCACTGAGGTATTATCACTGTTCTTTCCTTTGTGGGTGGGGAGAATGTGGAAATGTCCCTAGCTTCATCTTGACGAGGGGAGAAACATGCGTCGCAGTAAGCAGTGCTTCCGAAGAACAATAGTGTAGGGGTGTCAAACTCATGAGGGCCGGATCTGACCTAAATGATACCTTGTCGGGCCAGGCCATGTTGGGCCGGGCCATGTGAGTACCTATTTAGGATTATAATTTTTTTAATGGACACAGACAAACATGACTGAAAAGAACCTTAAAACATTAGCACTCGTTGGTTTTAAAGGTGCTTTCTTTGTGTTTCTACCATGGGATCCAGGGAACTGGGTAAAGGAAGCTCTGGCTCTTTTCCTCCTTCCCCAGGGGACCAGGAGGGGGAGGAGCCTCAACCAATGGAGAAAATTGAGGTTTTGCTCTATAGCTCCTGTGCGATTGAGCAAGCCTTGCAAAGCAAGCTGAGACGCAGAAAGAAGCATGAGAGAGGGAGAATGTATTTTAATGTTTTAATCTCTTAATTATATAAATTGTTATTGTATTTAAAATTTGAATTTTATTGTTAGAATCTCTGTGTTGTAAGCCGCTCTGAGCCCGCTTCGGTGGGGTAGGGCGGGATATAAATCAAATAAAATGAAAATGAAATGAAAGGGAGAAGGAAGCAGATGACAGCCAGTTGCTCAGGGGCCTGATAGGAGCCCTCTGGAGGCCTGATTCGGCCCCTGGGCCACAGGTTTGACACCCCTGCAATAGAGGAAATACTCAGCACTCGTTTGCTACAGAGGAAGGTAACTTTCCCAATTGTCATCTAACTTTACTCTTCTTGGGGGAAGATCGGATTTCACTGTCGATCCTCCCAGTAGCCAACAGAATCTCTGCCTAAATCAGGGGTGTCAAATTCATTTGTTAGGCGGGCCAGATATGACATAAATGAGACCTTGTCGGGCCAGACCTCTTGTGTCATAAAATGTAATGCCAGGTAGCAGGGATATAAACTTTATAAAGGACACAAATGCAATTCAAGATTTAAAAAAAAAAAAACTTTAAACATGCTGAAAAGATTAGCACCCGTGCAATATTTTGTTTACTTAACAGTCTCCGATAACTGACACCTTTTGCTCTGAATTATTGCATCAAAATCCGAAGACAATGTCTGTGCTGTAATAATAATAATAATAATAAATTTTATTTGTACCCCGCCCTCCCCCGCCGAAGCAGGCTCAGGGCGGCTAACAACACAGTGACCAATGGCACATTAATAAATAAAACATTAATAAACAACATAGTAACCAATGGTGCATTAATAAAACAATTACATTAAGAACGTTAAATTAAGCATTAATATAACCTTAAAAACCAGTAGAACATTAATTAAAACAAACTATAACATTATCATTGACGCTATTCTAGTTAGTGCTAATGGCGGATTTTCTTCGTTGTAAAATGTACTTCAGCTGTTCATAAAAGCTAATTTAAAAAGAGTGGTCTTGCAGGCCCTGCAGAACTGATCAACGTTCCGCAGGGCCCGCACCTCCTCTGGGAGTTGGTTCCAGAGATATGGGGCCGCAGCCGAGAAGGCCCGTGAGCGGGTGTTCTGTAGTTTAACTTCTCTTGGCCCAGGGGTAGTCAGTCTGTTTTTTCCTACTGACCTCAGTGCTCTCTGGGGCTCGTACGGGGAGCAATCTTGGGTATGCTGTTCAGGTTTTGTTCAGGTGTGCATCTCTACGCGGCAAGCCCGCTTTTAGATTTACTGACGTTCGTTACAGAAATCTGATGGCCAACACTTTGAGCCAAGAGGAAAATATGAAATGGCTGGGCGTTGCGAGCTTTTGTGCCTAAGCTGCTTCGTGGGCTGGTCAGCCAGTTCTGTAGCTAGATTGTTCTGTAGCTAGATTGAGCAAGGCTGGCAAAGCAAGCTGTGGTGCAGAAGGAAGGAAGAGAGGGAGAAGGGAGCAGATGACAGTGAGTTGCTCGTGGGCCTGATAGGGAGTGGCAGACTGGCCAGGGTGTCAGCTTGCCCGATGGCAAGCGGGCCCCCGATGAAGTGGGCTCCCTTAAACATTAGACGATATGTTAAAAATGTTAATGTCCTTTTAGTAGCTTGAAAATGTAATAGAAGTTCCAATGATATTACTGTTATGCAACTAAAATTTACATTGTATTTAGGGTTGCCAGCCTCCAGGTGGGGCCTGGGGATCTCCCTCTTTTGCAACTGATCTCCAGCTAGAAGAGATCAGCTCCCCTGGAGACAATGCAATCTGTATTTAGAAGAAGAAGAAGATATTGGATTTATATCCCGCCCTCCACTCCCAAGAGTCTCAGAGCGGCCTACAATCTCCTTTACCATCCTCCCCCACAACAGACACCCTGTGAGGTGGGTGGGGCTGAGAGGACTCTCACAGCAGCTGCCCTTTCAAGGACAACTCCTGCAAGAGCTATGGCTGACCCAAGGCCATTCCAGCAGGTGCAAGTGGGGGAGTGGGGAATCAAACCCGGTTCTCCCAGATAAGAGTCCGCGCGCTTAACCACTACACCAAACTGGCTCAATTTACATTTAATATCTACTGCATACTGCCAGTAAAATGTACAATATATGTACACTGTAGTTACTAATACACACACACACACATTTATTTTGCAAAAGTTTTAATTGTACCTTTTTTCCACTTATGTATTTTTTTTGAAAATTTTATTTTATTTCTTATAAAAATTAAATTATCGTCTTAGCGTTGTGGGCGGGCCCCCTTTGTCCCCTGGCAACCAATATTTTTAGACCCAGTCTGCCATTGCTGATAGCAGCCCTCTGGGGGCCCCGATCCGGTCCCCGGGCCACACGTTTGACACCCCTGGTCTAAACGGTATGGGCTGCATTTCCAAAAAGGACTTCAGCATGTACGGTGCAATAATCATGCTAGGAGAAGCTGAAGGCGACAATGAAAGAGGAAGAGCCCACACGAGATTGGACTGACTGGATCAAGGAAGCCGCGTCCTTCCGCTTGCAAGACCTGAGCGAGGCTGTTACCAAGTGGACTTTCGGGAGGTCACGAATTCATAGGGTCACCCTAAGTCGGAAGCGAGTTGATATACGCACAAAGCATTTGTCACACGGAAATCTGCTCATTGGGATGACCCCGAAAACACAATCCATTAATCCCAAATAAACGTTTCGAGAAGTAACGCACTCAGCGCGAAAGCTCATCGCTCAAGGGTCACCGGCGAATGGCTCAAAAAAACCTGTGCATTTCCCCCCTTTTAGAATATAAAAATCTTTTTTCGGGACTACGAAGATCATTCCCTGCTGTTGTTGTTGTTGTTTTATAATAGACTGTGGCTTTTCTGGGCGCCTTCAAGCACTCGGATCTCCAGAGAGATTACGATACTGCACTTAATACAATCGAGAGAGGAAGCACATTGCTTTCTGTTAACATCAGTTCAGCCCCTGCTGCTCAGTAGAGATGGGAAAAAAACAGAAATCCCAGACTTCACATTAATCATTCAGAAGTAAACACAACAACAATTATATGTTCTCGTAGGCTGCTAAGGCAGTTATAATTTGCTTAGAATCATGCGAGTTGGAAGAGACCTCCAAGGTCATCGAGTCCAACCCCCTGCACAATGCAGGGAACTCACAAATACCTCCCCCTAAATTCACAGGATCCTCATTGCTGTCAGATGGCCATCTAGCCTCTGTTGAAAAACCTCCCGAGGGAGCCTGTTCCACTGAGGAACCGCTCTAACGGTCAGGAAGTTCTTCCTAATGTTGAGCCGGAAACTCTTTTGATTTAATTTCAACCCATTGGTTCTGGTCCTACCTTCCGGGCGACAGAAAACAATCCCACACCATCCTCTATATGACAGCCCTTCAAGTACTTGAAGAAGAAGTCCCTCCACACACAGGACTCTTATGGTGGATGTGGGGATCAAATTCATAAGGTCATCCCAGGATATGACTAGTGTCCCTTTTCTCCAACTACAGATGTAAAATATGAAGCTGCCTTATACTGAATCAGACCCTTGGTCCATCAAAGTCAGTATTGTCTTCTCAGACTGGCAGCGGCTCTCCAGGGTCTCAAGCTAAAGTTTTTCACGCCTATTTGCCTGGAGGCTTTTTAGTTGAAGATGCAGGGGATTGAAACTGGGACCTTCTGCTTCCCAAGCAGATGCTCTACCACTGAGCCACCGTCCCTCCCCTCATCGATACATGGCAGCAGCCTCACCATTGTACCCCACCAGTTGGTACTGGCCACACCATGTGTTGACTGTTGATTTATATGCACCCGGAAGCAAGGCCAGCTCTGCACAGAATTATCGTAACAGGCCAAGATCCGCTGATGTCCCAAAACAGACTGGAAATGCTATATATCACCGGTAGGGTTGCCAGGCCTGTGTTGGAAAATACCTGGAGACTTTGAGGGTGGGTCTGGGAGAGGGAGGGGTTTGGGGAGGGGAGGGGCCTCAGCATGGTGCAATCCCATAGAGTCCACCCTTCCAAGCAGCCATTTCTCCAGGGGAGCTGATCTCTGCCAGCTGGAAATTAGTTGTAAAAACGGAAGATTTCCAGGACCCACCTGGAGGCTGGCAAGCATAATCACTGGTGGAACCACTCAGTCGGCATCCATACCAGCCCCTCCTCACAAGGAACCAGGGGTGGAATTCTAGCAGAAGCTCCTTTGCATATTAGGCCACACACCCCTGATGCAGCCAATCCTCCTGGAGTTTCCAGTAGGCCCTGTAAGAGGAGCCCTGTAAGCTCTGGGAGGATTGGCTACATCAGGGGTGTGTGGCTCAGGGATGGAATTCTAGCAGAAGCTCCTTTGCATATTAGGCCACACACCCCTGATGTAGCCAGTCCCCCAAGAGCTTACAAAAAAGAGCCTAATAAGCTCTTGGAGGATTGGCTACATCAGGAGTGTGTGGCCTAATATGCAAAGCAGCTCCTGCTAGAATTCCATCCTTGCAGGAAACTATTCTAACTCATCTGATGTTTGAGCCGGAACGCAGATGAAAGCTTTCTGGTGCATCGCTAACTCCAGACAGTCAAATCTGAACAATCAACATGTCCCCATCCACATGACTTCCTTGACTTCTTCAGTTTACCCGGTGAGTCATTTCTCCTGTGACTTTTCACTGCAAGAACTGAACCAACAGACGCTATACTTCAGGGGTGTCAAACATGCGTCCCGGTGGGCGAATCAGGCCCCCAGAGGGCTCCTATCAGGCGCCTGAGCAACTGGCTGTCATTTGTCTCCTTCTCGCTCTCTCTTACTTCCTTCTGCATCTCAGCTTGCTCTGCAAAGCTTGCTCAATCACACAGGAGCTACAGAGCAAAACCTCTATTTTCTCCATTGGTTGAGGCTCCTCCCCCTCCTGGTCCCCTTTGGAGGGAGGGAAAGAGCCAGAGCTTCCTTTGGCCAGTTCCCTGGATTCCCTGAGGGAAATACAAAGAAAGCACCTTTAAGACCAAAAAAATGCTACTGTTTTAAGCATGTTTTCTTTTAAGTTTGTTTTTTTTAATTTAGTCGTGTTTGTCTGTCTTTTAAAAAAGTTTATATCTCTGCCACCTAATCTTAAATAGGTACACACATGGCCTGGCTCAACACGGCCCAGCCATCATTTTTAAGTCAGATCCGGCCCTCATAACAAAGGAGTTTGACACCCCTGCTCTATTTCATGCATACAACGACTGCTTACAGGGATTACGAAACCCCTCTCAAATGACGGAAAAGCCGGTGGCAAAGTGGTTTTTGCTGAGAGATCCAGATACTAGGATTTGCTGCGTAATCTTCAGTATGAGGTGTAAACGAGCCTAAAATGCAGATTATCGTTGCGTCTGGCTAATTCGGGACTTACTCTGATCTCAGCTACACCCACGTGACAGCCCAGATGTAAAAGTGCAACGCATGTATCGAACAGGAAGTGAACTCGGGGTGATCCCACTTGCGAAAGTAAAGCAGTTAATGCCCTCAGAAAAACTGTATTTAAGAGGGCTCTGAAGCAATCTATTCTGTCACTCAGCCAATGTGTATAAAAGAAATGTAGACTGATGAGGGACGGTTAAATCTCGTGCATATCTGTTCCCTCAAAAAACTAAGGCATGTGTACAAATTTCCATCTTGGCATCTTTCCACAGCCTCAATCAAATGGCAACATTCCCCCCCTCTGATCTTACTGGTGATCGAATTAAAACTGAGTCTGTTCGCTTATCATCGTCCATTGCATGATCAGTGATAGCTTCGCTCTGGATCTCTGATACCAGACTTTCTATTAGAACTTGGCAATGCAAACTATGGGACGATTCCATTATGTTTAAAATCACATCCTGCTATATCAGTCCATCGAGAAGCTAAACCGGTTGCAATTTGGCATCCCGTTCTTAATTGCCTTACTGAAAACGAGGTTATTCCAAATAGCCGTATCTATTTTAAAAGTTATGTTTCTGATTACTACTATTTTGATTAATTTTGCTCTTATGTTTCTGATTATTTGCTTCATGCAAGTAGTGAACTGTGCTCTCCTCACCTAATGTTTTGATTGAACTGTATATATTACAATTTTCCAAAAAATATATATATTTCTTTATTTTCCAGTTTAGTGATAATTATGATGGATGTATTAAGAGAGTTTTATTGCTTTTATTGCAGCTTATGTTATATTTAAAGTTCTAATTTGAATCAAAAAAACTTTATTTTGCGGGGTGGAATGTAAACTACGGTGTGTATAATTGATACGTGACGGAATAAACTGATCACCGGATTGCTCGTTCAACGGGTTAGGGGCAGACCGGTCACTGTAGCCACAGGGAAACGTCCCCGTGGCATTGGGGCTCGTTTCTGCTGAGCTCCACCTAGGAGTCTGGCTGGACCAAGCATGAAGCACCAGTTCAAGGTGGAAGAAAGCTGCGATGGATGGCCGGTTGGCAAGGGAGCCATTGGCAGGAGCAAGAAAGAGTGCAATCCCCAGCTTTGCCAGCAGGGACTGCAAGTGAGCATTCTTTCCTCCGCTGGGCTTTTCCTCTCTCTGTCAAAAGGGTGTGGCAAGGGAGAGGGGCTGTAGTGGCCTCTGTCTGCCACTGCAAACAGTTGTGTGAATTAGCCCACGTTTATTAGCACACGGTTTATTTCCCTTCCCAACGTAAGATGCTAAAGACTTTCCCCCCTGTAGCGCCCTTATGCAGCTCCCTCATATCCTCACTGGAATGGCTGGGTGATATTTCAGGAATCACTTAAGGCCATAAGAGAAGCCATGTTGGATCAGGCCAGTGGCCCATCCAAGTCCAACACTCTGTGTCACATAAGAACATAAGAGAAGCCCTGTTGGATCAGGCCAATGGCCCATCCAGTACAACACTCTGTGTCACATAAGAACATAAGAGAAGCAATGTTCGATCAGGCCAGTGGCCCCTCCAGTCCAACACTCTGTGTCACATAAGAACATAAGAGAAGCCATGTTGGATCAGGCCAGTGGCCCATCCAGTCCAACACTCTGTGTCACAGAAGAACATAAGAGAAGCCATGTTGGATCAGGCCAGTGGCCCATCCAGTCCAACACTCTGTGTCACAGAAGAACATAAGAGAAGCAATGTTGGATCAGGCCAGTGGCCCATCCAGTCCAACACTCTGTGTCACATAAGAACATAAGAGAAGCCATGTTGGATCAGGCCAGTGGCCCATTCAGTCCAACACTCTGTGTCACATAAGAACATAAGAGAAGCCATGTTGGATCAGGCCAGTGGCCCATCTAGTCCAACACTGTGTCACATAAGAACGTAAAAGAAGCCATGTTGGATCAGGCCAGTGGCCCATTCAGTCCAACACTCTGTGTCACATAAGAACATAAGAGAAGCCCTGTTGGATCAGGCCAGTGGCCCATCTAGTCCAACACTGTGTCACATAAGAACATAAAAGAAGCCATGTTGGATCAGGCCAGTGGCCCATCCAGTCCAACACTCTGTGTCACAGAAGAACATAAGAGAAGCAATGTTGGATCAGGCCAGTGGCCCATCCAGTCCAACACTCTGTGTCACATAAGAACATAAGAGAAGCCATGTTGGATCAGGCCAGTGGCCCATTCAGTCCAACACTCTGTGTCACATAAGAACATAAGAGAAGCCATGTTGGATCAGGCCAGTGGCCCATCTAGTCCAACACTGATTCACATAAGAACATAAAAGAAGCCATGTTGGATCAGGCCAGTGGCCCATCCAGTCCAACACTCTGTGTCACATAAGAACATAAGAGAAGCCATGTTGGATGAGGCCAGTGGCCCATCCAAGTCCAACACTCTGTGTCACATAAGACTGTAAGAGAAGCCATGTTGGATGAGGCCAGTGGCCCATCCAAGTCCAAACACTTTGCATCACACAGTGGCCAAAACCCAGGTGCCATCAAGTGTTCCACCAGCGAGGCCAGAAGCCCTCCCACTGTTGTACCCCCCCCCCAAAGTACCAAGGATACAAAGCATCACTGCCCCAGATATTGTGTTCCATCTGCACCTTGTGGACCAAAGATGGAACTCAATATCTGGGGCAGTGATACTTTGAGGCAGCCTTTGACCAATCGAGGCATCCTTTTTCTCCCCCTGCCTCCATGGTTGCCCTGGGATGAAATTCACAGGCCTGGCCTCTGTGGCTGTTCTTATCATCTTGGAGTCTAATTTAACTTTTTCATTGTGTTGGGAACTCAGTGTACTGATTAACCTAAAAAAAAAAAAGGTCAAGGTAGTCCCCTGTGCAAGCACCAGTCGTTTCTGACTCTGTGGTGACGTCGTTTTCACAATGTTTTCACAGCAGACTTTTTACGGGGTGGTTTGCCATTGCCTTCCCCAGTCCTCTACACTTTCCCCCCAGCAAGCTGAGCACTCATTTGACCGACCTCAGAAGTATGGAAGGCTGAGTCAACCTGAGCCGGCTACCTTCCGCTGGGATCGAACTCAGGTCGTGAGCAGAGAGCTCGAACTGCAGTACTGCAGCTTTATTTATTTATAATTTCTATCCCACCCTTCCCAACAAGTGACTCAGCACTCTGCGCCATGGGGCTGCTACTTATTAACACTGGAAATATTTAGGAAATCATAACTTCCGTTATAACGGGCCCGTGGCGCAGAATGGTAAACCTGCAGTACCTCAGTCCTAAGCTCTGCTCATGGCTTGAGTTCGATCCCAGCGGAAGCTGTGTTCAGGTGGCCAGCTCCAGGTTGACTCAGCCTTCCATCCTTCCGAGGTCGGCCAAATGAGTCCCCAGCTTGCTGGGGGGAAAGTGTAGATGACTGGGGAAGGCAAGGGCAAACCACCCCGTAAAAAGTCTGCCGTGAAAACTTCATGATGCGACGTCACCCCAGAGTCGAAAACGACTGGTGCTTGCACAGGAGACTACCTTTAACTTTTTACCTTTAACTTCTGTTTATTGTGATCAAAACCTCCAATTTTGACTTTGTACACCAACATACAAACAAACATACCACCCTTAAATAGGTTGCAGATTTGCTGAGTCTGCACGCATTTCCAGTTCTTTGTCTCGTGTCCGTGGCACGTTGTAGCCGTTACGGCAGCCCAATAGCGGAGGCCTCCCGTGAGCCGGAGTGGCTTTCCTCTTCTGGGTTTGAATTCCAGCGCTGCCGAATTTGCAATCCAAATGCGGCGACTGCCAAAAAAAGACTTAGACTGTGAGCCCGCGGTTGGCCAGCTCGGATTTAGATTAAACCTAATGCGTGTGTGTTCTGGGTTGCTGTCAAAAAAACAACGGCTGCTGAGAGGGACAAAAGAAGGCACCGAAGGAAGAGAAAGCCAGAGTTTTCCGACAACTCAGAAAGAGTCAAAGGAGCGTTAGTGAAGCAGGCAGCATTTCTGAATAGAGCTGTGTGCCCGCTGGCCGCGTTAATCCCTTCGGCTGAGGCGTTACACAGTCATTCCACAGTTCCGCACCAGCTGACCTCTTTGGAGGCCCCGGCTCCATGTTGCGTTAATACAAGCTTATCCCAGGCTGTGGCGGTTAGTGGTGGTTTTCGCAGTCAACAAACAGCTTTGTGCAAAAACAGTAAGGCAAAGATAGGTTGTGTCGTCAAGGAGGAACGAATCTTTTTTGCTTCGGGGCAATTCAGGCCGACTTAAAGCTACACCTCAAATCTTCTCGCATGCAGTTCTAAATCGGGAAGCGGCAGAACCCGTGACCCCATTCCCTCCCCCTCGGATGGGGTTCTCAAAGAACAGAAAACAAGACAAACTCATCACCCCTCGGAGAAGACCAACCTACTTCCCCCCTGGCCGAGATTCAGCAAGAACTGCTTCAGACATTAGCTACGGCACTTCTTTTTACAGATCTGAAGGTCATAAGCAACATAATCCACGAGCTTCCAACTCATGGATAGCAACCGCGTCTGCTTCAGCTGGATACAGAGCAGAGTGCTAGAGGCAGTGTACGGTAGAGGCCACTGCTTTTGGTACGTATGTTCATCCCGGTATTGCTTAGGTCAGGAATGGCCAAACTGTGGCTCGGGGACCACATGTGGCTCTTCCACACATATTGTGTGGCTCTCAATGCTCCCACCCCAGCAACTGGCTTGGAGGAAAAAGAGGAAGAAGAGGAGGAAGAAGAAGAGGAAGAAGAAGAAATTGGGATTTATATCCCGCCCTATACTCTGAATCTCAGAGTATCAGAGTGGTCACAATCTCCTTTACTTTCCTCCCCCCCCCTCCCACAACAGACAACCTGTGAGGTGGGTGGGGCTGAGAGGGCTCTCACAGCAGATGCCCTTTCAAGGACAACCTCCGCCAGAGCTATGGCTGACCCGAGGCCATTCCAGCAGGTGCAAGGGAAGGAGTGGGGAATCAAACCTGGTTCTCCCAGATAAGAATCCGTACACTTAGCCACTACGCCAAACATGGCTTTCCAGAAGGCATTTGTCTCCTTAAATCACTTATCCAAGCCAAGCTACCTAGAGGCTTGGAGAATGCATCTAAAGTTATTCTTCCTTTCCATCTATTTTCCTTCCTTCCTTCCTTCCTTCCTTCCTTCCTTCCTTCCTTCCTTCCTTCCTTCCTTCCTTCCTTCCTTCCTTCCTTCCTTCCTTCCTTCCTTCCTTCCTTCCTTCCTTCCTTCCTTCCTTCCTACACCAAACAGAAGTTCTATAACTTTGATTCAACTACAGAGATGATTACCGTATCTTCGAAACCATGCCCCAGTTGGTTACTTTTTCTTCAAAAAGCTATTTAAATTCTCATGCTTGCGGTGTGGGTGGGGGATCAAGAAATGCGGGTGGGAGGTTCGGAAACCAGCATTCGGAAAATGGGACTTCCTTGCTCTAGAAAATACTGGCTTTTCCCCTCCGATTTCCTTGTTTCTCATTCTTAAGAACTTCTCCAACCCTTGTTATTACAAATCAAGTTTACAGGATGCTAATCAAAGTAACACAACTGATATATAATAAAAGTTTTTCAGTTCAGTGGCGCCTTTAAGCAGAGCTCTTTTTTTGTAGAAAAAGCCCAGCAGCAACTCATTTGCATATTAGGCCACAACCCCTGACCTCACCGGAAGTGACATTACCCACTCAGTAGGCAACTGTGGGGGGGTGGGGTGGGGGTGGGCTCCCTCTGGGTATCCCTCTGGGTATCCTACCCCCGCCAGGGAAAGTGTATGCGCAATACATAGCCTCTCCTCTCCCGGTGTAGTGAACGCCGCGTGGTCACTGTCTGGCTATGCCTGGCAGATGGTCACTGCAATGGCCTCTCCTGCATTACTGCATCCATAGCAACACCATCTCGCTGGTCCTCCCCCGTTTTTCACAGAGTTTGCTACGTCATGGTGCAACCGAACTGTCCGGCGGTATAACCGGATGGGCAGGCTGGGCCCACCAACCTCGCCAGCCTAAGAGAAGGAAAACTCTAACATCAAAGCCGGGCAGATAGAGCTCGTTAATGTAACACCTACCACCTGGAGGACTCGCTGCCGACGTCCCGGCTTACTGGGCCATGGCAGATGACCCCCAGGTGAAAGGGTGGAGCCAGTACCGCGCACACTGCGCTTCACCTAAAAAATTCCTCTGCGCAGGCCTGAAGGGCATATCCATATACACAACCCACAACGCATCAAGTCCTGCAGCGATGGGCAAGGGGCGAAACGGCAGGTGGAAGGTGCCACTGGAAGCCGCAGTCCCGATCCTGCATGTAGGCGGTTCAGGGTATTGGTTGCCTGATGCTAACCTGGAGACGAAAGCATTTTTCGGCAGCACCCTGAACGACCAAGCAGCCTTATCTAGGGACAGCACTGCTTGCTCCACACGGAGAGGGGCCTAGAAAAGGTGGCCTAAACAAAGCTCGTCTCCTCCCCCCAGTTGGCTAGCCGCGGTCAACGGGCATCCTTACTTGCGGTCAAAAAATAACAACAAACAAAAGGCATGCACCTGCCTCACAAAGTGTGCAAAGACTAAAGCTTGCGTGTTGGAACATCAGAACCATGCTTGACACAGTAGACAGTGGTCGCCCTGAACGACGCTCTGCTCTAGTTGCCCACGAACTTCTCAGGTTGAATATCGACATAGCAGCTCTCAGTGAGGTCCGTTTCCCTGAGGAAGGTAGTCTTCAAGAACACGGTGCTGGCTATACCCTCTACTGGTCGGGTAAGTCAAAGGCTGAGAGCCGCCTTTCTGGCGTTGGCTTCATGGTCAGGAACTCCATTGCCTCCAAACTCGAAAACCTGCCAACAGGTCACTCAGATCGCATCATGTCCATGCGCCTCCCACTTCAAAACAAGCAGCATGCAACACTCTTCAGTGTGTATGCCCCAACCCTTCAAGCAGATCCTGCAGAAAAGAACAAGTTCTATGCTGATCTACACAACCTCGTACGGAAGACTGCTACAGAGGACAAGGTGATCATCCTTGGCGACTTCAATGCCAGAGTAGGTAAAGACTCGGAAGCCTGGAAAGGAGTACTTGGCAAACACGGCATTGGCAACTGCAATGACAACGGGCGCCTCCTGCTAGAATTCTGCATGGAGCACCAGCTCACCATCACCAACACTATCTTCCAGCAGAAGAACAGTCTGAAGACAACCTGGATGCACCCACGGTCCAAGCACTGGCACCTTATTGACTACATTCTGGTGCGTCAGAGAGACCTTCGAGATGTCTTACACACCCGAGTAATGCCCAGTTCAGAATGTCATACGGATCATCGTCTTGTACGCTGCAATCTCCGTCTTCACTTTAAACCCACACCCAGGAGAGGAGGTATCCCTCGGAGGAAGTTTCAGGTTGGCAGTCTCCAGTCAGCCGAAGTTAAAGCTGCCTTCCAGGCAAAACTCCAGTCAAGAATTGAGGACCCCAGTTGCCCCACAGACCCTTCTCCAGAAGCACTCTGGGAACACCTAAAAACTACCGTCCTGCAGATCTCTGAAGAAGTCCTCGGGTTCTCCACAAGGAAGAACAAGGACTGGTTTGATGAGAACAATCAAGAGATCCAAGATTTACTGGCGAAAAAGAGATCTGCCTACCAAGCACATCTTGCTCAGCCCTCCTGTCCTGGGAAAAAAGCAACCTTTCGCGCTGCATGTAGCAACCTCCAGCACAAGCTTTGAGACATTCAGAACGAGTGGTGGACCAAGCTTGCAGAGAGAACCCAGCTGTGTGCAGACACTGGTGATTTAAGAGGGTTCTACGAAGCCCTGAAGGCAGTATATGGTCCATCATATCAGGCTCAGAGTCCCTTGCGTAGTGCAGACGGCCAAGTGCTCCTCACAGACAAGGCATCCATACTGAACCGGTGGTCGGAGTATTTTCAGGTTCTCTTCAGTGCCAACTCCGTAGTTCAAGATTCAGCAATCCACCTCACCCCACTTCAACCAGTGAAAACAGAGTTGGATGAGATCCCCACCCTAGAAGAGACTGTTAAAGCCGTCAAGCAACTGAAAAGTGGCAAGGCAGTGGGAGTTGATGGAATTCCACCAGAGATCTGGAAGCATGGGGGCACAGTACTACATAGCTCACTTCACAAAGTACTTGTCACCTGCTGGGAACAAGGCAAATTACCACAGGACTTTCCCGATGCAATCATCATCACCCTATACAAGAACAAAGGGGAAAAGTCAGACTGCTCCAACTACCGGGAGATAACCCTGCTCTCCGTCGCAGGCAAAATCCTTGCCAGAATACTCCTGAACAGACTGGTGCCCACCATTGCAGAAGAACTCCTCCCAGAGAGCCAGTGCGGCTTCAGAGCTAACAGGAGCACCACCAACATGGTATTTGTTCTCAGGCAGCTCCAAGAGAAATGCAGGGAACAGAACAAGGCTCTGTACGTGACTTTTGTCGACCTTACCAAAGCTTTCGATACCGTTAGCAGGAAAGGCCTGTGGCAAATCTTGGAACGTTTAGGATGTCCCCCAAGGTTCCTCAGCATGATCATCCAGCTACATGAAGACCAGCGAGGCCAAGTCAAACACTGCAACGACCTCTCGGAGCCCTTCCCAATAGGCACAGGTGTAAAGCAAGGCTGCGTTCTCGCGCCAACTCTCTTTACAATCTTCTTTAGCATGATGCTTCAAAGAGCCGCAGTAGATCTCGATGATGACGATGGTGTCTACATCCGCTATCGCATCGATGGCAGCCTGTTCAACCTGAGGCGACTAAAGGCCCACTCCAAGACATTGGAAAAACTCATCCGAGAGCTACTGTTTGCTGATGATGCTGCACTCGTCTCCCACTCGGTATCAGCTCTGCAGCATATGATGTCCTGCTTTGCAGAGGCTGCCAAGCTATTCGGCCTAGAAGTTAGTCTGAAGAAGACAGAAGTTCTCCACCAGCCTGCACCCCAGGAAGATTATCACCCTCCCTGCATCACTGTGGGTGAATCAGTTCTGAAGACAGTCCAGCAGTTCAGCTACCTGGGGTGCATCGTCTCCTCAGATGCCAAGATCGACAAGGAGATTGACAACAGGCTGGCAAAGGCAAACCATGCATTTGGCCGACTGCACAAAAAAGTGTGGAGCAACAAGCATCTGAAAAAAGGCACAAAGATCAATGTTTACAAAGCGGTTGTGATGACAACCCTCATCTACGGCTCCGAATCGTGGGTTTTATACCGTCATCACCTGCGACTCCTCGAGCGCTTTCATCAGCGCTGCCTTCGCACCATCCTCAACATCCACTGGAGTGACTTTGTGACCAACACTGAAGTCCTCAAGCGGGCGGAGGTTACCAGCATCGAGGCACTGCTGTTGAAGACGCAGCTGCGCTGGGCAGGGCATATTTCTAGGATGGAAAACCACCACCTTCCCAAGATTGCCCTGTATGGCGAACTCTCCACCGGCCATCGAAATAGAGGGGCACCAAAGAAGAGGTACAAGGACTCCTTGAAGAAATCCCTTGGCACCTGTCGCATCAACCATCACCAGTGGTCTGACCTAGCCTCAGATCGCAAAGCATGGAGGCACACCATCCACCAGGCTGTCTCTTCCTTTGAGAACGCACGCATAGCTGGTCTTGAGGACAAAAGGAGATTGAGGAAGAATCGCACTGCTACAGCACCAACCCCAAATCAGACTTTTCCCTGCAGCCGCTGTGGTCGGATCTGCCTGTCCCACATTGGTCTTGTCAGCCACCAGCGAGCTTGCAGCAGACGTGGACTATTGCACCCTTCTTAAATCTTCGTTCGCGAAGCCAAGCCGAGAGGCAACTGTATAAATCAATGGTGTGGCCTCATTTGGAGTACTGTGTACAATTCTGGTCACTGCATCTCAAAAAACGATACAGCTTTGGAAAAAGTCCAGAAAAGGGCAACTAGTATGATTAAAGGGTTGCTACACTTTCCCTATGAAGGAAGGTTAAAACGCTTGGGGCGCTTTAGCTTGGAGAAATGTCGACTGCGGGGTGACATGATAGAGGTGACCCTATGGACCAAGCCACGCCAAGCCCTCCTGTCTTCCACCATCCTCCGAAGTCTGCTCAAATTCGTGTTAGTGACATCAGTAATGCTGTCTAGCCATCTCATCTTTTGCCGCCCCCTTCTTCTTTTGCCTTCTGTCTTTCCCAGCATCAGGATCTTCTCCAGGGAGTGCTCCCTTCTCATTTGTTGGCCAAAGTGAGCTTCAGCTTCAGCATCTGATCTTCCAGGGAACAGTCAGGGTTGATTTCATGTTAGTCACATCAGTAACGCTGTCCAGCCATCTCATCTTTTGCCGTCTCCTTCTTCTTTTGCCTTCTGTCTTTCCCAGCATCAGGATCTTCTCCAGGAAGTGCTCCCTTCTCATTGGGTGGCCAAAGTATTTGAGCTTCAGCCTCTGACCTTCCAGGGAACAGTCAGGGTTGATTTCATGTTAGTCACATCAGTAATGCTGTCCAGCCATCTCGTCTTTTGCCGCCCCCTTCTTCTTTTGCCTTCTGTCTTTCCCAGCATCAGGGTCTTCTCCAGGGAGTGCCCCCTTCTCGTTGGGTGGCCAAAGTATTTGAGCTTCAGCTTCAGCCTCTGACCTTCCAGGGAACAGTCAGGGTTGATTTCATGTTAGTCACATCAGTAACGCTGTCCAGCCATCTCCTCTTTTGCCGTCCCCTTCTTCTTTTGCCTTCTGTCTTTCCCAGCATCAGGGTCTTCTCCAGGGAGTGCTCCCTTCTCATTGGGTGGCCAAAGTATTTGAGCTTCAGCTTCAGCATCTGACTTTCCGGGAACAGTCTGGGTTAATTTCCCTTAGGACTGACTGATTGGATCTTCTTGCAGTCCAAGGGACTCTCAAGAGTCTTCTCCAGTACCACATCTCAAAAGCATCTATTCTTCTATGCTTGGTCTTCCTTATGGTCCAGCATTAAACGCTGCTGGTCTTAAAGGTGCCACTGGACTCAAACTTTGTTCTGTTCCTTTAGACCAACATGGCTACACCCCAGAAATAATTTATATAGGCAAGCTCATGGGATTTTTCTTCTTCTTCTTGGGTGTTGCCATTTTCTTTTCCCAATTCTCCACTTATATTGGTCACAACTGGGCTTCGCCTTGAGTCATTTCACTTCTTGGAGGTTTCAACAACTGTGGTGGACTTTTAACTTGAAGCCTGGAATGCATTTGGGAGAGTCCTGGTAGATCAGAGAGCATCTAGTCCAATGACCTGGTTCCCACTGTAAACGGGCAAGTGTCTTTGGGAAGATACTTTACACAGAATGATTAAAATGTGGAACTCCCTTCTCATTGGGTGGCCGATGAGGATGTAGTGGTGGCTACAGGCACAAACACCTTTAAAAGGGGGTTAGATAGATTCATGGAGAAGAGGTCTATCAACAGCTGCTAGTCATGGTGACTAAGGGGAAACTCCACATTCAGAGGCGCTAATCCTCTGAATCCCAGAGCCAGGAGGTGACACCAGGGGATGGCCTCAGTCTCTCCGCCCTGTTGGCCCTACAGAAGAACTGGTTGGCCACTGTGTGAGACAGGATGCTGGGCTAGATGGACCACTGGTCTGATCCAGATGGGCTCTTTTTATGTTCTGATGAAGGCTTTGGCCTCTATGCCCTGTTGTTGGCCCTCCAGAGGAACTGGTTGGCCACTGTGTGAGACAGGTTGCTGGGCTAGATGGACCTCTGGTCTGATTCAGCAGAGCTCTTCTGATGTTCTTATGAAGGCTGTGGTTTCTCTGTACTGTTGTTGGCCCTACGGGGGAACTGGTTGGCCACCGTGTGAGACAAGATGATGGACTAGATGAACCACTGGTCTGATCCAGCAGGGCTCTTCTGGTGTTCTTATGAAGGCCTTAGCCTCTCTGCCCTGTTGTTTGCTGTCCAGAGGAACTGGTTGGCCACTGTGTGAGACAGGAGGCTGGACTAGATAGACCACTGGTCTGATCCAGCAGGGCTTTTCTGATGTTCTTATGAAGGCCATGGCTTCTCTGCTCTATTGTTGGCCCTACAGAGGAACTAGTTGGCCACTGTGTGAGACAGGATGCTGGACTAGATGGACCCTCACTGGTCTGTTGTTGGCCCTCCAGAGAAATGGGTTGGCCATTGTGTGAGACAGGAGGATGGACTAGATGAACCACTGATCTGATCCAGCAGGGATCTTCTGATGTTCTTAAGTCCACGACATGGCATGAAAGCAACCCCACTGCCACCCCATTGTGTGTCCTTCGAGTCTGGTGCTAGGGAATGCTAAGGATCAACCTGGACCATGGGAAGAAAAAAATTCTAGAAGGCTTTGAGCATGTGCAGAGCACCTTTCTCAATACATCTAAAGATCCACAACCAATCTACACATGTTGCGACTAAGAAGGAATACCTTCTGCCACAGATCCCAAGCAAGCTTCTGTCAGGAATCTCCAGCTTCTCCAATTAAGCAAGAAGAGGCTTCATGGAAACATCTAGTAATTATGACACAATGAATGGCAGTATGTTGCAATATAGGCTGATTTGAGGTCTCAGTCAGAATCAGTGGATTAGGCCAAGCCTGATTCTGGGAAATGAAGTGCTAAATAATAAACCATTGCTATAACAAACAGGATTTTGTTTCCTAAACTCAGAAGAGCTTACACTAGTTGCCTACTTGGCTGCCTGGCCTGCACTGACAAATAAACAGCACACACAGAACTGGAAGGCCGTATGCTTAAAATGAATGACATTCAGCTGGTATAGCCACATGCGTGCTGTCACACAGCGGGGGCCTAGCACGGCCTTCTACTGGCTGTCACCACTCTGGTAAGGGTCTGTATGGAGGGCCCAAAGCACCCAACCACCCTTGTCTTCCTTATTAAGAAATACCTCTTAAGGAGACCTGAAGACCCAAGGGGTATAACAACAACAATTTATTTACAGTGCTCAAATAATAAGTGAGTAAAACAGTGAAATATATATACAGTAAAGGTTGGTGCAAATAAACAAAAGCCCTGACCGTCCTTACTCTAATAACCAACACTTACCCCCTTGGGTAAGGGATCTTTCCCCTGCTGCAAGCTCTCCAGGGTACAGCCTGCCTCCAGCTCAGCCTTCCAGGAAAAGAACACCCCCTGCCTGGGCTTGGCCCTTTTATGTTCTCCTCCCAGGCCCCACCCCTCTCTGGGCCAGTTTCCCTCCAAACCCTTGCCACCCAATCAGAGGGACAGAAGGGATCCTGGGAAATGTAGGCTCTTTTGTAACTCCTAGGCAGGCTTCTCTGAAGCCTGCAGGCCTCACTAGGCCCAGGATCATGACAGGTGCACAAATAAAGCTGTCATGAGAACATAAGAGAAGCCATGTTGGATCAGACCAATGACTCATCCAGTCCAACACCGTGTCGCACAGTGGCCAAAACCCAGGCACCATCAGGAGGCTCACCAGTGAAGCCAGAACTTCAGAAGCCCTCCCACTGTTGCCCCCCACCAAGCACCAAGAATACAGAGCATCACTGCCCCAGACAGAGTGCTCCGTCTATACCTCGTGACCAGTGTTCCCTCTAAGCTGAGTTAGGGTGAGCTAGCTCACAGGTTTTTAGCTTCCAGCTCACACTTTTTTGTCTTAGCTCAGGAAGGATGACCCCAGAGCACACTAATTTATGCAGGAGCTCACAGCTTTTATGCCAGTAGCTCACAGAGTAGAGTTTTTCCTCCAAGACTCTGCAGCTTAGAGGGAACATTGCGAATCATGACTAATGGCCACTGACGGACTTCGGCTCCAAATGTTTATCCAGTCCCCTCTTGAACTGACAATCCCATCAACTGCCAACCACGGATTATGCTCCCGGCTGCTAAGAAGCGGTCCTTCCCCCAAATCCAAGTCCATTTCGTGCGTGATTAGAACCAGAACTCCCATAACGGTATTCCATCCTGTGTATGGCTTTGGCCACTTCTGTGTTGGAATGCCACCTCGCCCCCGAAATTGTACTTCAAGTGTTAGTTTAGATATAAACATCTTCCATGTTTTGGTGTTTACAGTCATCACAGTTCCTTGGGCTAGGAGCGTCCTCAGATTCAGAGGTGATACAAGCATTCCGAGATCCGCTTTGAGAGTACTCTGTTTTAAGAAGCGCAAACATCCCAGTTTTTTGGATGCTTCTGGTCGTCGGAGTCCTTTGGACTGTGCCATAACCCATTAGCACCTACCCTCACGATTTTGATATCGCTGCCATTTCCTGATGTCAGATTTGTGTCCATTTATCCTTTGGCGCAGGGTTTGGCCTGCTTGCCCTACACAGAAAACTGAAGTTTGTTTGTTTTTTTCCTTGACTGAAACACACTAGAATACTTGGCCTAATTCCATTCAGTCTAGAATTCCACGAGTGGAGTTAAATCATTCACTTGCATTCGGTTGCACTGATCCAAAGTCCACACCGTCCTTTTGCTTTCTGCAGAGGTGGTAACAAGGCCCCTCTGTTTTTATTAAACTCACAGGCTTTATCGCTTTACATAAACGCCTAATCGCACACACCTGCTGACAAAGACGAGCACGGCTTGATTCTCGCTCCAGGATTCCACACCAGACCACACAAGAGGATTACAAATAATGCACGACTTTTCTAAATTTGACTTTTAGAATCGATTTTGAGAAGAGGAGGAGGTTGGAGTTGTACCCTGCCCTTCACTAACCAAAGTCTCAGAGCGGCTTACAAACCTCTTCCCTTCCCCTCCCCACAACAGACACCCTGAACAGCCTTGAGAGCTGACCCAAGGTCACATTAGCAGGTGCAAGTGGAGGAGTGGGGAATCAAACCCGGTTCTCCCAGAGAAGAGTCCACACACTTAACCACTGCACCGAACTGGCTCTCGTTTAGACAAAAGCGTCGCTTTAAATAGACAAGCGACATTTATGCTGCCTCACTGAACATGCATGATAAATCCTTGTAATCAAGGGTAAACGTTATTTTACTAATGTAGCTTACTATCTTCAAGATTTTTTGTTGTTGTTCAGTCACACAGTCGAGTCCGACTCTTTGCGACCCCATGGACCAAGTCACGCCAGGCCCTCCTGTCTTCCACCATCCTCCGAAGTCTGCTCAAATTCGTGTTAGTTACATCAGTAACGCTGTCCAGCCATCTCATCTTTTGCCGTCCCCTTCTTCTTCTGCCTTCTGTCTTTCCCAGCATCAGGATCTTCTCCAGTGAGTGCTCCCTTCTCATTTGGTGGCCAAAGTATTTGAGCTTCAGCTTCAGCATCTGACCTTCCAGGGAACAATCAGAGTTGATTTCATGTTAGTCACATCAGTAACACTGTCCAGCCATCTCCTCTTTTGCCGTCCCCTTCTTCTTCTGCCTTCTGTCTTTCCCAGCATCAGGGTCTTATCCAGGGAGTGCTCCCTTCTCATTGGGTGGCCAAAGGATTTGAGCTTCAGCTTCAGCATCTGACCTTCCAGGGAACAGTCAGGGTTGATTTCATGTTAGTCACATCAGTAACACTGTCCAGCCATCCCCTCTTTTGCCGTCCCCTTCTTCATTTGCCTTCTGTCTTTCCCAGCATCAGGGTCTTCTCCAGGGAGTGCTCCCTTCTCTTTGGGTGGCCAAAGTATTTGAGCTTCAGCTTCATCATCTGACCTTCCAGGGAACAGTCTGGGTTGCTTTCCCTTAGGACTGACTGATTGGATCTTCTTGCAGTCCAAGGGACTCTCAAGAGCCTTCTCCAGCACCACATCTCAAAAGCATCTATTCTTCTGCGCTCGGCCTTCCTTATGGTCCAGCTCTCACAGCCATACATGACTACTGGGAATACCGTCGCTTTGACTATACGGACTTTTGTTGGCAGGGTGATGTCTCCACTTTTTATTCTACTGCCCAAATCCCAAAATGGTAGCCCTGTTAAATCTGCTACAACAAAAGTAACAGGGAAACTTAGTTTTTTTCACCATCAAGTTATAACTGATGTTGCTTTTCGAGGCAAGAGACGTTCAGAGGGGGGTTGCTAACACTAGGCTTCCTTGGTGACCTCCCATCCAAATTCTAAACCGAGCTGCTTAGCTTCCGAGATCAGGCTAACCTGGACTATCCAGGTCAAGGCAACAAGGAACCTTAAAGGTACCTTAAAGACAAATGAATGTATTGGGGGCACAAGTTTCTGAGTTAGAGCTCAATTCATCGGAAGCATGGAGTGATTCCTGACATTTTATGCCTTTGTTGAAGTGAGTTCTAAGAGCCCTGTGGCGCAGAGTGGTAAAGCTGCAGTACTGCAGTTGAAACTCTCTGCTCACGACCTGAGTTCGATCCCGACAGAAGCTGGGTTCAGGTAGCCAGCTCCAGGTTGACTCAGCCTTCCATCCTTACGAGGTCGGTCAAATGTGTACCCAGCTTGCTGGGGGGGAAAGTGGAGACGACTGGGGAAGGCAATGGCAAACCACCCCGTGAAAAAAGTCTGCCGTGAAAACGTTGTGATGCGACGTCACTCCAGAGTCAGAAACAACTGGTGCTTGCACAGGGGATTACCTTGACCTTATTTATTTATTCTTTGAAGTGAGATCTGTAGTAAACCTGATAATCCTTTAAGGTTCCCCGCAATCCTTTATGGGGAGGGAAGGCAGCATGGAATAGCCCGATCTTGTCAGCTCCTGGAAGCTGAGAGGGTCTGTGCTTGAGAGACCACCAAGGAAGACTCTGCAAAGGAAGGCGATGGCCAACCGCCTCTGCTTCTCACTTGCCTTGAAAGCCTCTTGTTGGGGTTGCAGAGAGAGTCAGTTTGGTGCGGAGGTTAAGTGTGCAGACTCTTATCTGGGAGAACTGGGTTTGATTCCCCACTCCTCCACTTGCACCTGCTGGAATGGCCTTGGGTCAGCCACAGCTCTCTTATCTGGGAGAACCGCGTTTGATTCCCCACTCCTCCACTTGCAGCTGCTGGAATGGCCTTGGGTCAGCCAGAGCTCTCTTATCTGGGAGAACCGGGTTTGATTCCCCACTCCTCCACTTGCACCTGCTGGAATGGCCTTGGGTCAGCCAGAGCTCTCTTATCTGGGAGAACCGGGTTTGATTCCCCACTCCTCCACTTGCACCTGCTTAAATGGTCTTGGGTCAGCCAGAGCTCTCTTATCTGGGAGAACCAGGTTTGATTCCCCACTCCTCCACTTGCAGCTGCTGGGATGGCCTTGGGTCAGCCAGAGCTCTGGCAGAGGTTGTCCTTGAAAGGGCAGCTGCCGTGAGAGCCCTCTCAGCCCCACCCACCTCACAGGGTGTCTGTTGTGGGGGGAGAAGATATAGGAGATTGTAAGCCGCTCTGAATGATTCAGAGAGCAGGGCGGGGTATAAATCTGCAATTCTTTTTATTCTTTTCTTCCTTGGAAGGGAGACCACCAAGGAAGGCTCTGCAGAGGAAGATGATGGCCAACCACCTCCGCTTCTCATTTGCCTCAAAAGCGCCTTGTTGGGGTTGCTATAAGTCAGTCCTTGGAAGGGAGACCACCAAGGAAGGCTCTGTAGAGGAAGGCAACGGGAAGCCACGTCTGCTTCTCGCTTGCCTTGAAGGCCCCTCGCTGGGGTTGCTGCAGGTCTGTTAACATAAGAACATAAGAGAAGCCATGTTAGATCAGGCCAATGGCCCATCCAGTCCAACATTCTGTGTCACACAGCAGCCAAATATATATATATATATATATATATACACACACACACATACACACTGTGGCTAATAGCCACTGATGGACCTCTGCTCCATATTTTTATCTAACCCCCTCTTGAAGTTGTTGCAACTTGATGGCACTTTACAAAAACACTCAAGACCCTTTGTGAGATCACCGTCTGGAAAACAACAAGCTCACTGTGACTATCACCTAGAATTTGTGCCGGCGGTTACCCTGCACGAATCGTGCCATTTAATAACAAGTTTGACTAAGGTCCCATTTAAGCATCTGACTGCAAACCATTCCAAGCTGATATCCTGAGTGATGTCCACTGGAATGGCAGCCCAGGGAATACAGACGGCCCGTTAAAATGCATCATAAAGAACAACAAGAGAAATGGGATGCCATTTAATATGTGTTCAAATGGCTGAGGATTCCAGAGGGATAGCTTTGACCTACCTCTGCCCAGGGGTGTCAAACATATGGCCCGGGGGCCAAATCAGCCCCCCCCCCCCCCCGAGAGCTCCTATCAGGCCCCCGAGCAACTGGCTGTCATCTGCTTCCTTCTCCCTCTCTCTTGCTTCCTTCTGCATCACAGCTTGCTTTGCCAGGCTTGCTCAATCACACAGCAGAGCTACAGAGCCCAGCCTCCCTTCCTTCTATTGGCCGAGGCTCCTCCCCCTCGTGGTCCCCTGGGGAAGGAAGGAAAGAGCCAGAGCTTCCTTTGCCCAGTTCCCTGGATCTCATGGGAGAAATACAAAGAAAGCACCTTTAAGACCAACGAGTGCTAATATTTTAAGCATGTTTTATTTAAAGGGTTTTTTTAAAAAAATATATTTAATTGTGTTTGTCTGTATCCTTTATAAAGTTTGTATCTCCACTACCTGGCATTACATTTTATGACACACGGGGCCCAGCCCGACAAAGTCTCATTTACGTCAGATCCGTCCCTCATAACAAATGGGCTACAGCCTGCAGAGATGAAGGAACAACCTAGCGGACCACGTTCTACTAGAACTGGAGGTCTCAGTTTCCCGTTGTTTCACCTTTGACGGCCACCTCCACCTGACCAGGCTATACATAAAAATGCGCAAGGACAAAACAGGCACCCTAACATACAGCTCCCAACAACGTATGGATGGAAGGAGCCATGGAAATAGCCATACACACCACTCATGCCTCAACCCACAATAACAACCATATCGTGAACAAAAGGCAGGATCGACGAGAATCCGACACCTACTTTGCATTCAGTTCCTCTGAAGCCGTCAGGGTTAAGAGCACGGGCTCTCTAGAACTGAAGCCTGATACCACGTGCTCTATAATGGGAAGGAATTATTTATTTGTCCTGCAAGGGAGAAAGGCGGATAATAAATGTGCTGAAGTCAACAAATGCATGCATTTTCATCCTGCTTTCCTTTAGAGGACCGCAGGGCAATTAGTTTGTCAAGTAGGTTCTGAGTTTTAAGTTTAACGGAAAACAAAACCAGTGTTATGAGAGCCAGTTTGGTGTAGTGGTTAGGTGTGTGAAGGGGCTGGATTCAGACTGAACAGGCAATTTCCACCTATTCCCTTCCCTTCAAGAGATCTCCCTCCATATTGTTGTTCAGGGGTAAACTGTTTCCCGGGAGAGCTGCGTTTTCATGGAAGTCTGTGGTGGGAAAGGAAAGGCAGAAAAGTCCCCTTCAGCGGATGGAGAATTTAATCTGCGTTTGCTTCTCGCTTTATTCTCCCGACAATCAGGTGAAGCAGGGATAGGCTGAAATAAATCAACTGGTCCAGGGTCACCCGGCGAGCTTTGATACATTCAGGATTTGATTCCAGGTTTCTCTACTGCTTATTTAACCTTCCGGCCACACTAGTCCACTAGCTCCCTTAATAACGCTATGCTTTGTGACAATCGGTAGCGAAGATGAGACTCCTAACTTTACCCTTAAAGTCACTGAAATCTCTCTTGCTATCGTGATTGGATCGGTTTAGACAGGGGTGGAATTCTAGCAGGAGCTAATTATTCAGCATGTTTCAGAAATATTTCCCTTCTTCCGGTCACTTTTTTACACTTTTTCCCACACTTTTCCTCTCGCAAGAGTCTCACACGCCATGCTGGAAGTCTAGTTAATTGACATGTCAAGAAACAATAACTCACCCTTCCGTGGTGTCTGTTTGAATTCAACTATCACAAGAAATTTGTTTTTCTTATTTACTTCATTTAGACCCCACTTACCAACTCTTAATGGAAGGGTCCTGAAGTGCCCTACAACGCTTGACCCTTCTTCGTTTGATCCTCACAACAAACCTAATAGGTAGGTTAGGCGGTGTGTGACTAGCCCAGGGTCACCCAACAAGCTTCCATGGCAGAGTGGGGATTCGAACCTGGGTTTTCCATACCCTAGCATGATACTCTGTGCCACACTGGCTCTCAAGTAAGCTGTTATAGTCATGATAGCATTACAACACACTTCACTGAACTCTGCACTAAAGAAGAAGACTGTAGAAGACTTGTAGATTTATATCCCGCCCTTCTCTCTGAATCAGAGTCTCAAAGCAGCTCACAATTTCCTTTATTCTTCCTCCCCCACAACAGACACCCTGTGAGGTGGGTGGGGCTGAGAGGGCTCTCACAGCAGCTGCCCTTTCAAGGACAGAGTCTCAGAGCGGCCTACAATCTCCTATATCTTCTCCCCCCACAACAGACACCCTGTGAGGTGGGTGGGGCTGAGAGGGCTCTCACAGCAGCTGCCCTTTCAAGGACAGAGTCTCAGAGCGGCTTACAATCTCCTATATCTTCTCCCCCCACAACAGACACCCTGTGAGGTGGGTGGGGCTGAGAGGGCTCTCACAGCAGCTGCCCTTTCAAGGACAACTCTGTGAGAGCTATTGACTGACCCAAGGCCATTCCAGCAGGTGCAGGTGGAGGACTGGGGAATCAAACCCAGTTCTGCCAGATAAGAGTCCACACACCTAACCGCTACACCAAACTGGCTCTCATAACACTGGGTTTGTTTCCCATTAAACTTAAAACTCAGAACCTACTTGACAAACTAATTCTTATTTACCTCATGTTGGAGTCAACTTTACTAATCCTGCATCCTCTTCCTTAAGTAATAAGGTTTCCTTCTCTGCAGAAGGTCTTGGAACAGACACAAACTGAAACCGAAAAGCGTATGTAACACATTGATAGAAATGAAACAATCAAGGGCCCTGAGATAGCCGATTGCTGGGAATTTGGTTCCCACATAAGAAAACATGTAAATTAGTAGGGGGTAATTCTTGTCTTCCTTAGCCTTTTGAAATGCCTACATTGTTCGATGCTTGGTTTGTTTTACACGCTGGCAAAATAAACTTTTTTAGTACTGAAACATGATCCTCTGCATTGGACATTTTAGTGTTTTTAAAAGTCTGCTTAGATTTTATAGGGCAGGGGTGGCCAACGGTAGCTCCTCAGATGTTTTTTGCCTACAGCTCTCATCCGCACCAACCAGCATGGCCAATGGCTGGGGCTGATGGGAGTTGGAGGCAAAAAACATCTGGAGAGCTATTGTTGGCCACCCGTTTTAGGGTTTTCAGTATGAATAACTTTCATACTGAAATTTTCCAGTTCCAGAAGACAACTAACGGGGCACTACCTCCTCCCACACACACACCCAGTGACCCCTGCTATATGCTCAGAAGATGGCCAAAAAAACCTCCAGGATCCCTGGTCAAACTGACCAGGAGAAAAATTGCTTCCTACCCCCAAAGTGGCAATCGGCATTTCCCTGGGTGTGCAAGAAAAGGGCCATGAGAACTAAGCACTGACGTAGCCCTTCCTGCCCCCTCCCTCTCATGATCTCCTGAAATTCACAGAATCAGCATTGACTCACTCACTTGATTAAATCAAAAGAGTTTCCGGCTCAACGTTAGGAAGAACTTCCTGACCGTTCGAGCGGTTCCTCAGTGGAACAGGCTTCCTCGGGAGGTGGTGGGCTCTCCTTCCTTGGAGTTTTGCAAAGAGGCTAGACGGCCATCTGACAGCAATGCGAAGCCTGTGAATTTAGGGGGAGGTGTTTGTGAGTTTCCTGCATTGTGCAGGGGGTTGGACTAGATGACCCTGGAGGGTCCTTCCAACTCTATGATCACTGCAGTTGCTGTCTTCTAGCGGCCGGTGAAGACTGTTTTGTTCTGTCTGCATTCTTGCAGTGATCACGTCTTCCTGTCCTGTTTTTCTTTTAATGTATGTGTATTTTATTGTAGTTGTCTGTATGTCTTAACTCGGTTTTACACTGTTTGAACGATGTGGTTTTTCTATTTGGTTTGTAATCGTTTTTAAGATGTGTTTTTTTTATTATTTTATGTTTATGTTAGCTGATTCGGTGGCTGCGATGAGGGAAGAAAGTCGAGTAGAAATCGATGCTGATAATAGTATGAAAATATTCCTTATAGGCATCCCTAAACCAGAGCCAGTTTGGTGTAGTGGTTAAGTGTGCCGACTCTTATCTGGGAGAACCGGGTTTGATTCCCCACTCCTCCACTTGCACCTGCTGGAATGGCCTTGGGTCAGCCATAGCTCTGGCAGAGGTTGTCCTTGAAAGGGCAGCTGCTGTGAGAGCCCTCTCCAGCCCTACCCACCTCACAGGGTATCTGTTGTGGGGGAGGAAGGGAAAGGAGATTGTGAGCCGCTCTGAGACTCTTCGGAGTGGAGGGCGGGATATAAATCCAATATCTTCATCTACCTCACAGGGTGTCTGTTGTGGGGGAAGAAGGGAAAGGAGATTGTAAGCCGCTCTGAGACTCTTCGGAGTGGAGGGCGGGATATAAATCCAATATCTTCTTCTTCTTCTAAACCATGGAGCCCCGTGGTGCAGAGTGGTAAAGCTGCAGTACTGCAGTCTGAACTCTCTGCTCACAACCTGAGTTCGATCCCAGCAGAAGCTGGTTCAGGTAGCCGGCTCAGGTTGACTCAGCCTTCCATCCTTCTGAGGTTGGTAAAAGGAGTCCCCAGCTTGCTGGGGGGGAAGCGTAGAGGACTGGGGAAGGCAATGGCAAACCGTCCCGTAAAAAGTCTGCCGTGAAAACACTGTGAAAGCAACGTCACCCCAGAGTCGGAAACGACTGGTGCTTGAACAGGGGACCACCTTTACCTTTTTAAACCATGATAAGATAACCGTGTAACTAGGGTTGTTTATGCCAAAGAACGACTTGCCTCTGTCATTCATAGAGTTGCCAAATACTCACCCCGCCAATGGCGGACGCTTCCCAAGCAACATGTTACACTTGTGCTGAAGCTATTGGGAGGGGGTCACAGTCTACCATGCAAAAGCTCAAATATCCCATGCTCTTAGGAGTATGTTTAAAGCACCACTTTGAGTCCCAACTTTAAAAAGAAAAAAATGTAAATTTTTCAAATAGGGAAAAAAAACCAAAGCAAAGAAGCTTCTCTTATTAACAATGGGTCGAAATGAAATCAAAAGAGTTTCCGGCTCAACATTAGGAAGAACTTCCTGACCGTTAGAGCGGTTCCTCATTGGAACAGGCTTCCTCCTCGGGAGGTGGTGGGCTCTCCTTTCTTGGAGGTTTTTAAACAGAGGCTAGATGGCCATCTGACAGCTATGAAGATCCTGTGAATTTAAGGGGAGGTATTTGTGAGTTTAGTACTGCGTGGCTGTGAGAGCTGGACCATAAGGAAGGCCGAGCGCAGAAGAATAGATGCTTTCGAGCTGTGGTGCTGGAGAAGAATCTTGAGAGTCCCTTGGACTGCAAGAAGATCCAGTCAGTCCTAATGGAAATCCATCCAGACTGTTCCCTGGAAGGTCAGATGTTGAAGCTGAAGCTCAAAGACTTTGGCCACCTAATGAGAAGGGAGCACTCCCTGGAGAAGACCCTGATTGTGGGAAAGACAGAAAGCAAAAGAAGGGGACGGTGAAAGATGAGATGGCTGGACAGTGCTACGGATGTAACAAACACGAATTTGAGCAGACTTCGGAGGATGGTGGAAGACAGGAGGGCCTGGCGTGACTTTGTCCATGGGGTCGCAAAGAGTCGGACTCGACTGTGCGACTGAACAAAAACATTTGTGAGTTTCCTGCATTGTGCAGGGGGTTGGACTGGATGACCCTGGAGGTCCCTTCCGACTCTATGATTCTATTCCACTCCACTTCTCAAGCAAACAACCTTGATCTGTAACAAAGCCCAGCTTTTCTCTTTTTTTAATGTTTACAAACCCACTCCTTTGACAACTGCCGTTGGAGCATGCGTCCTTGCTTTGAGCCAAAAGTTCCAGCAGGCGGATTTACTGTACATAGTGCCACCTAAATGGCATGGCATTGATACACTCTGGGTATGTTGCTCTACTACATTCAACCTATTATTAGCTTAGTGCAATTACTGGAGCTGTAAAATGAATGTTCTCATTTGCATAAAGGTGATGATCGGAGGTGACATTTCCAACTGGTGTAATTAAAAGTGCTTTACTGCTTTACTGCCATCTCCCTAATGCGAAGAGCGAAGCAGACGTAATTGTCATAGCTATTAGGATTGTAAGGTCTGGGTCGGGAAATACCTGGAGACTGGGGGGGATGGGGAGGTTGGAGCAGGGAAGAACCTAAGCAGGCTATAATGTCATAGAGCCCACCTTCCAAAGTTGCCACTTTTCTCCAGGGGAACTGATCTCTATTGTCTGGAGACCGTTTGTAATTCCAGATCTCCAGCTACTATAAATAAATCGATGGTGCGGTCTCATTTGGAGTACTGTGTGCAGTTTCTGGTCGCCGCACCTCAAAAAGGATATTATAGCATTGGAGAAAGTCCAGAGAAGGGCAACGAGAATGATTAAAGGGCTGGAGCACTTTCCCTATGAAGAAAGGTTGAAACGCTTGGGACTCTTTAGCTTGGAGAAACGTCGGCTGCGGGGTGACATGATAGAGGTTTACAAGATAATGCGTGGGATGGAGAAAGTAGAGAAAGAAGTACTTTTCTCCCTTTCTCACAATACAAGAACTCGTGGGCATTCGATGAAATTGCTGAGCAGACAGGTTAAAACGGATAAAAGGAAGTACTTCTTCACCCAACATGTGGAATTCACTGCCACAGGAGGTGGTGGCGGCCACAAGTATAGCCACCTTCAAGAGGGGTTTAGATAAAAATATGGAGCACAGGTCCATCAGTGGCTATTAGCCACAGTGTGTGTGTATATATAAAAATTTTTGCCACTGTGTGACACAGAGTGTTGGACTGGATGGGCCGTTGGCCTGATCCAACATGGCTTCTCTTATGTTCTTATGTTCTTACTATCTGGAGGCTAGGAACGGGAGAGAACCGTGTTCTACTAAAGAATAAATTCGTGACGTGAAGTCGTTTCTGAACGATGCTGAAACCCTTTGCAGAATATACTTCTGAAAGCTAGATGCAATAAATGCAGGATGTCTCATGATCTTAAGTGCTTAGCATTACATAGTTTATAACGTACAACAAACGTGCTTGCCGTTTACATTAGACATTTACATAAAGGCAATGGCCAGTTTACCATTTAATAAAAGAGTCCGCTCAGAAGGAAGACTCCAAAAGATGCAAGGTCCTGATAGATGTGAAAAAGCCTCCCCAAATCTGCCATGACGTTGCCAACGGAGTCGAGGTTACTTTGCAGAAAATTAAGGCAATGTGTTTATACGTGTAGCTGATATGAAGTGCAGCTGATAACGCGTTCCCTAGGTTTACAAAGCTGTGTTTCGGTGTCAGCCTTCATCTGATCATCCACTCCATATTATCTGGAACCAATGCTCACAGCGGTTATAAGTACAGTTAGTCAGTTTCTCCAAAGGGCATTAGCGGTTCTCCCGCTTTTACAACTGATCTCCAGCTGGCAGAGTAGAAGAGCCGGCAGCAGCAGATGAGAGCATGCGTTGAGCCACGTTGTAAAGCACAGAGCTGTGGCTCCGTGCAACGCTGGGAGAAAGAGGCTGAAGAACTGATAAGTGAAACCGTGAGGATGCCTTTCAAAAGCGGCTCCTTGTTCTCTCTGTACCTTCACGAGTGGAACACGGAGAGTCTTAAAGTCTCCACCCACATCTTCATTCTGTCTACTTTGAAGAAGCAGTTGTTCTTAAAAGACTGATGCAAGACTGTGTGGAGAAATTTCAAGTATTTAAGCATTTAAGTGTTCCTTAGTTCTGTTTAATTGTAGCTTACACTAAAAGAACGCATTTATACATGTTTTACATAAGCGTTTCGTTGCTTCTGGTGGTTGTTACATATAGTTTGCTATTTACAGCAGTTCCAGTTGTCTTTATCATTATCCCCTGGAGAAGATGGCTGCTGTGAAGGGTGGACTCTATGGGATTGCACCATGCTGAAGCCCCTCCCCTCCCTAAACCCCACCACCTCCCAGTTTGGTGTAGTGGTTAAGTGCCAGACTCTTATCTGGGAGAACCGGGTTTGATTCCCCACTCCTCCACTTGCACCTGCTGGAATGGCCTTGGGTCAGCCAGAGCTCTCTTATCTGGGAGAACCAGGTTTGATTCCCCACTCCTCCACTTGCCCCTGCTGGAATGGCCTTGGGGCAGCCATAGCTCTCTTATCTGGGAGAACCAGGTTTGATTCCCCACTCCTCCACTTGCCCCTGCTGGAATGGCCTTGGGGCAGCCATAGCTCTCTTATCTGGGAGAACCAGGTTTGATTCCCCACTCCTCCACTTGCACCTGCTGGAATGGCCTTGGGGCAGCCATAGCTCTCTTATCTGGGAGAACCAGGTTTGATTCCCCACCCCTCCACTTGCAGCTGCTGGAATGGGCTTGGGTCAGCCAGAGCTCTCTTATCTGGGAGAACCAGGTTTGATTCCCCATTCCTCCACTTGCACCTGCTGGAATGGCCTTGGGTCAGCCAGAGGTCTCTTATCAGGGAGAACCGGGTTTGATTCCCCACTCCTCCACTTGCACCTGCTGGAATGGCCTTGGGTCAGCCAGAGCTCTCTTATCTGGGAGAACCGGGTTTGATTCCCCACTCCTCCACTTGCACCTGCTGGAATGGCCTTGGGTCAGCCAGAGATCTCTTATCAGGGAGAACCAGGTTTGATTCCCCACTCCTCCACTTGCACCTGCTGGAATGGCCTTGGGTCAGCCAGAGCTCTCTTACCTGGGAGAACCGGGTTTGATTCCCCATTCCTCCACTTGCACCTGCTGGAATGGCCTTGGGTCAGCCAGAGATCTCTTATCAGGGAGAACCGGGTTTGATTCCCCACTCCTCCACTTGCAGCTGCTGGAATGGCCTTGGGTCAGCCAGAGCTCTCTTATCTGGGAGAACCAGGTTTGATTCCCCACTCCTCCACTTGCAGCTGTTGGAATGGCCTTGGGTCAGCCTTAGCTCTTGTAGTTGTTGTCCTTGAAAGGGCACCTGCTGGGAGAGCTCTCTCAGCCCCACCGACCTCACAGTTTGTCTTTTGTGTGGGGGAAAAGGTAAAAGGAGATTGTGACCACAATGAGACTCAGAGTACAGGAAAGGAAAGGAAAGGAAAGGTCCCCTGTGCAAGCACCGGTCGTTTCCGACTCTGAGGTGATGTTGCTTTCACGTTTTCACGGCAGATTTTTTTTACAGGGTGGTTTGCCATTGCCTTCCCCAGTCATCTACACTTTCCCCTCAGCAAGTTGGGTACTCATTTTACTGACCTCAGAAGGATGAAAGGCTGAGTCAACCTCGAGCCTGCTACCTGAAAACCCAGCTTCCACCGGGGATTGAACTCAGGTCATGAGCAGAGCTTAGGATTGCAGTACTGCAGCTTTAACACTCTGCACCACGGGGTGTAGGGCAGGATATAAATCCAATATTTTCTTCTTCTTCCACCTGCAAAGTCTCCAGGTATTTTCCAACACAAACCTGGTGTCATGAGCCCTGACGAGGAGGAGCTGGAAGGGTTAACAGACCTGGAAGAGTTGCCAGCCAGTTCCTCAGCTGAACAAACAGCAGCTGGCCCATCAATCACTCTCCAGGCACCAGTGTCAGCTGCTGATGATCAATCTCCTCCAAGCTATCCTCCTCCCATCTCAAGAGCTCAAAGCAGGCTCCGGAAAGAACTTTCAGAGCAATGACATGAGGCACGCCGAGGCTTCAGATCTCTCAGCCCTGAGTTTTAGCAGAGTCACTGCCACCCAGGGAGCAGACTGATTGAGACTGCCATATGGCTCCCACCCAGGATCTGGTAACCTTGTGGAAGCAACAAGTCTATTCTCTGGCTTGTATCCACGCTCCTTCCTGATCCTGACCTGCTTGATTTCCTTGGCACCCTGACCTTTTGGCTTTTGGACATTGACTTCTGATTCCAGTTTGCGATTCTGCATTGGTGACCTGGATCCTGCTTGACTTCCTGGCCTTTAACCAAGGACTGGCTTTGGACTCCTGCCTGCCTGCACCCTGAGAACGTGACACCTACATAATAGCTGTATCCCATTTTTTTTTTTTCTCGTGGGACTGGGCACACTGTCTTCTCTGCAGTTGTGTTTCAAATAAGACTTGGGACATAATATTCTAAGCATGGGTGGAGCTATTTATCCCTATGTCCTGGCCAGATGCCTGAAAAATGAGATAACCCGTGTGCAGATAGTTAAAAGATAGGCAGTGGGGTAAACCTCAGTTACACTTTGATTATGTGCTTTGCTGTTGGGAATATTTTTAACCTTGCTGAAGAAGCCAAACAGGTTCCGCTGAAAACTCTGCCCTTTGTTGACATTAGGACTTGCAAAATCTGTAGTGCAAACTAACCTCCCTCCCCCCCCCCCCCCACACACACAGGCTGCAAACATACATGCCTAGGGTTGCCAATCCCCAGGTGGGGGTAGGGGATTCCCCCGGTTTGGAGGCCCTCCCCCCGCTTCAGGGTCATCAGAAAGCGGGGGGGGGAGGGAGGAAATGTCTGCTGGGAACTCATGATTCCCTATGGAGGCTTATTCCCATAGAAAATCATGGAGAATTGATCCGCGGGTATCTGGGGCTCTGGGGGCCCTGTTTTTTGAGGTAGAGGCACCAGGTTTTCAGTATAGCATCCAGTGGCTCTCCCCAATATACTCCCTAAGTTTCAAAAAGATTGGACCAGGGGGTCCAATTCTATGAGCCCTCAAAGAAGGTGCCCCTATCCTTCATTATTTCCTATGAAAGGAAGGCATTGAAAAGGTGTGCAGTCCCTTGAAATGTGGTGGCCAGAACTCCCTTTGGAGTTCAATTATGCTTGTCACAGCCTTGTTCCTGGCTCCGCCCCAACTGGCTCCACCCCCAAAGTCTCCTGGCTCCACCCCCAAAGTCCCCAGATATTTCATGACTTGGACTTGGCAACCCTATACATGCCCTCTGTATTTAAAATAGGGTTGCCAATCCCCAGGTGGGGGCAGGGGATCCCCCGGTTTGGAGGCCCTCCCCCCGCTTCAGGGTCGTCAGAAAGCGGGGGAGGGGAGGGAACTCTGTTATTCCCTATAGAGATTTATTCCCATAGAAAATCATGGAGAATTGATCCGCGGGTATCCGGGGTTCTGGGGGGGCTGTTTTTCAGGGTAGAGGCACCAAATTTTCAGTATAGCATCTAGTGCCTCTCCCCAAGATAACCCCCAAGTTTCAAAAAGATTGGACTAGGGGGACCAATTCTATGAGCCCCAAAAGAAGGTGCCCCTATCCTTCATGATTTCCTATGGAAGGAAGGAAATGAAAAGGTGTGCCGTCTCTTTAAATGTGATAGCCAGAACTCCCTTTGGAGTTCAATTATGCTTGTCACAGCCTTGTTCCTGGCTCCCCCCCCCCCGATGACTCCTGGCTGCACCTCCAAAGTCTCCTGGCTCCACCCCCAAAGTCCCCAGATATTTCTTGAATTGGACTTGGCAACCCTAATTTAAAACCAAATATGTTTTATTTTCTATCAGGGCTCCTGTCCTCCTAAGCATGCTTACACGGCACTAAGTGAGAAACAAAATCCATAATGGCTTCAGTTCTTTCAATTAATGTAAATGGACTCAATTCTCCTGCCAAAAGGAGAAAGACATTTAGATATCTGGCAAAAATGGAAATGGATATAATTTGTTTACAGGAAACTCATATCTTGACTAAAGATAAAAAAAAAAAATTTGAAGAGCAAAAAACTTGGCAACTTATTTACAGCAACAGATTTATACAAAAAGAAAAGGGGAGTGGCAATTTATATTAAAGACAAATTTAACCCACAACTGTAATTTGCCTCTGAAGATGGAAGAAATGTATTAGTGGAAATCACAGTGGACAATAAGAAAATTTTGCTCGCCAATATCTATGCTCCAAATGACCACCAAGAGAAATTTTTTCAAGATTATCAAATCTGGAGTATGTGGAATATTGTTTAATAGGAGATTTCAATGGATAAGAAAACACACGACCAGATTAAAACTAGAAGTCCTCAGCTTCTGACAAGTTTTTGGAAATTAGCAGAAGAAATGGAGTTGGTGGACATTTGGAGAACAAGATACTCAATTCTAGAGATTTTACTTACTACTCTCCTAGTCACCAAACCTGGTCAAGAATTGATGTGCTGGCTTTCTACAACCTTGATTAAAGATTTAGTGGATACAGAGTTCAAGCAAGAGTTATATCAGATCACAGCCCTGTAATGATAAAATGATAAAATTAAAAGGTGCACGGATAAGAAGACCATGGAAGTTAAATATTGCAATTTTGAAAGATAAAGAGTTTCATAAAGAAACTAAACTAGAAATGGAATCTTTCTTTAAACAGAATATAACACAAGAAGTAAAGATGCAAACAGTTTGGGATACTGCAAAAGCTTTTTACAGGGGCCTTGCAATCATTAAAAAAAGAAAAAGAAAGAAAGAGCTGAAAGTTTTCAAAATTTAATGTCACAAATGGGAGACGCTGAGAAGAATCTTAAAAAGTATCCAACAAAGTATGAATTTCAAAAAGTGAAAGAAATGCAACATAAAATGAATTTAATTCTTATGGAAGAGGTGGAGATTAAATTAAGGTATGCTAAACAAAAAATTTTTGAGCATGCCAATAAACCTGGAAGGTGGTTGGCCTACAGGATGAGAAAAGAGAAGGCTAAAAGAATAATTACAACATTGAGAGATGAGAATAATAAAGAGAAATCTCAAAAACAAGAAATATGACAAACTGTAGAACAATTTTATAAAAATGAAGACAAGCAAGTCGATAAAGAAAACCTAGAAGAATATCTTAAACAAAATAACCTTAATAAATTCACAGAACAACAACAAAAAATTTTGAATGAACCTATAACGATAACGGAGCTTGGAGAGGCATTAACTGCCCAAAAGAATGGCAAATCACCAGGACCAGATGGACTACCGGCAGAGTTCTATAAAGCCTATGAAGAATCTTCACTTCTACCATTTAAACACCTCATTGAAAAGATACAGGAAGAAGGCCAAATTCCAAACTCATGGCAAAAAGCTACGATATCTTTGATTCCGAAAGAAGATAATGATTTGAAAGATATTAAAAATTACCGTCCAATTTCCCTTTTAAATGTGGATTATAAAATTTTTGCTGCAATATTGGCACAACGTTTGAAGAAAGTTTTGCAATCTGCAATACATTACGATCAAGCAGGATTTTTGCCTAAAAGAAAGAAAGATAATGTTAGAACAGTTTGTAATATTTTAGAATATTTCGAAAGCCATCCAGAGAAGCAATTGGCCTTAATTTGCCTAGATGCTAAGAAGGCATTTGACAATCTTCGTTGGCAGTTTATGTTACAGCAATTGAAAAGTATGGAATGTGGGGAAAAATTTTTGAGAACAGTAGAAGCAATATACTTCTTACAAAATGCTAGGGTGACAGTGAACATGAACATATGAAGCTGCCTTCTACTGAATCAGACCCTTGGTCCATCAAAGTCAGTATTGTCTTCTCAGACTGGCAGCGGCTCTCCAGGGTCTCAAGCTGAGGTTTTTCACACCTATTTGCCTGGACCCTTTTTTGGAGATGCCGGGGATTGAACCTAGGACTTTCTGCTTCCCAAGCAGATGCTCTACCACTGAGCCACCGTCCCTCCCCAATGGTGAACTAACAGAAACAATTAATATACAAAAAGATACAAGACAAGGCTGTCCACTGTCACCTCTACTCTTCATTCTATCCTTAGAGGTATTAAACAATCAAATAAGAGAAGATACAAGCATAAAGGGTGCTGTGATAAAAAATGAACAATACAAACTTAGAGCATTTGCTGACGACTTAGTTCTTATATTAGAACAACCAATGGATTCTATAGACTGTCTTATAAACAAGATCAAACAATTTGGTTGTTGTTGGGCAGGATTAAAGATAAATTACTATAAAACAAAATTTCTGACCAAGAACATGACAGCAGAACAAATTCAGGCCTTTCAGCAAAAATCAGGATTTCTTTATGAAAAAAAAATTAAATATCTAGGTAGGGTTGCCAAGTCCAATTAAAGAAAAATCTGGGGACTTTGGGGGCGGAGCCAGGAGACTTTGGAGGTGGAGCCAGGAACAAGATTGTGACAAGCATAATTGAACTCCAAGGGAGTTCTGGCCATCACATTTAAAGGGACAGCACGCCTTTTTAAATGCCTTTCTTCCATAGGAAATAATTAAGGATAGGGGCACCATCTTTTGAGGCTCATAGAATTGGACCCTCTGGTCCAATATTTTTGAAACTTGGGGGGTATTTTGGGGAGAGGCACTAGCTGCTATACTAAAAATCTGGTGCCTCTACCTCAAAAAATAGCCCCCCCCAGAGCCCCCAATACCCATGGATCAATTCCTTATTATTCTCTATGGGAATCGTTCTCCATAAGGAATAATAGAGTGCCTAGTAGACATTTCCCTCCCCACGCTTTCTAAAGGGAGGGGGAGGGCCTCCATACCAGGGAATCCCCCCTCCCTGCCCCCTCCCTCTCTCTCACACACCCACACAAATACTTACTGCACTTGGTCTTGTTCCAGCAGAATTTGCTCGCTGTGAAAACGAAAGTAAGGCTGCACAGGAAAAGAAAGGGAGGGGCCGTTCCTGTTTCCTGTGCAGCCTTAAAGGGACACATTTTAAAAACGGATCCCAAGCTGTAAAACAACATAATGCCTACAGGTATGTTCTCTCCGCCCGCCCCCAGATTTTTTAAGAACGGGGGAGGAGGCTGAAAATTCGGAAGTCCCCCGCCAGGGCAGGAGGGTTGGGAAGCCTATATCTAGGTGTGGTGATTTCAAATAGATGTAGCAATCTAAAAGCAGATAACTATGATAAATTACTTTTAAAAATCCAAAAAGATCTGGGAAAATGGTATGACTTGAACTTACCTTTAATGGGAAGAATAGCCCTGATAAAAATGAACATTTTACCGAGAATATTATTTTTCTTTCAAACTATTCCAATATTTCTAAACAGTGGATTTTTTTCAAGAGCTAAATAAGACGGTTGTCAAATACGTGCGGCAAGGCAAAAAAGCCAGAATTAAATTAAAGATTTTGCAGGATTCCAAACTTATCTGGGTCTGCCAGATTGGCAATTGTACTATAAAGCATCTGTACTTTTGTGGATAAGAGACTGGATGTTGTTGAAAGATAAGAGACAATTGTTAGAAGGACACAATTTGACTATGGGATGGCATGCTTACTTGTGGTATCAAAGACTTGAAGGCCACTCTTATTTTAAGAATCATTGGTTTCGAAAATCTTTATACCATACCAGGTCATGGTTAAAGTCCAAAATCTACTCAAAAGTTCCAAGATGGGTTTCGCCAGTAGAAGCATTTACTCACCCAAATCTTTTAAAAGCAAACCAGAACTACAGGTATGATGATTTGTTGGGAAAAGATAATCAACTGAAAACTAAAGAAGAACTAGAAAATATGGACATTAAAATGAATTGGTGGATGAGAACGCAAGTGGAATCCAGATATGCTAAAGACAAGACGATAGGCTTCACTAGTGAACAATACTTATTTGATAAAATTCTTTTGGGACCACAGGAAAAGCTAATTTCCAAACTATATGCATATCTACTTCAAATGAAGACACAAGATGAAGTTGTAAAGGACTGCATGGTTCAATGGGTGAAAAATTTTGGCTACATTACACTAGAACAGCGGAAAGTTTGTGGAAATTTAATGTCAAACTAACCAGGTCAGTGACTTTTAAAGAAAACCTCTATAAAATGTTTTATAGATGGTACTTGACCGCACAGAAACTGTGCAAGATCTACACTAACATGTCTAATAAATGTTGGAAGTGCACTAAACAAATTGGTACTTTTTACCATATGTGGTAGACGTGTGAGATGGTGAAAGACTACTGAAAAATAGTACACGAAATGTTACAGAAGATTATGAAAACTCAGATACATTTTAAACCAGAACTCTTTTTATTGAACATATTTCCAGAGGACTATTCTAAAGAAATGAGACACATGTTGGCACATTTTAATAGCGCAGAGATGGAAATTTCAGGAAATTCCCTTGAAAATGGATTTGGTTGGAAAAATTTTGGAGACTGCAGAATTTGACTTTTTATCTCAATTGATGGCTGGGAAATCTAAAGGAGAAGCGAGAAAAAACTGGATGAAATTCTGTTTGATTGGACACTCAAGACTCTTAAGATTCTCTGGTGTGATGTGATTTCTTTTTCTTTTTTTTCCTGTGCTTATATTATAATATTTATCTTTAATCGAATTTTCAAAATTTATTTTGGGAAAAAATGGCAAATTACTAGAATAAAACTAATGCTTTATATTATATGACTTTAAAATGGAATGTATATCGTTTAGACTAAAATAATAACAAGAGATAACATATGCTAAGAAAATATTGTAGAACTATCCTTTTGATGTTGGGAAGTATTTTATAAAAACAAGACCAGAATGCAGTGTGCTTTTATCCCCCTTTTTCTTCTGTTCCCTATTTTCTAAACTTTTCTGAAACTAATAAAAACTGTTGAAAACTGGCAATAAGTTGCCCTGAATTTACCAGCCCTTATTCCCAAGTATATATACAGAATAAATTCCAGTGGGGGGCAGGGGGGAAAGCACAGCATTGGGAGATTACTAAATTCAATGGAATGGGAGTTTTCTCTGAGTAAGCACGCTTAAGGCTGGGATTGTAAAGGGCTGCTCACTGCAGCCGTGTTTCATGAGCAAGCGTCTGCCGAAAGGTTTCATGGCCAGCACATTCTTTTTACAGAATGTTGAAAATTTCAACTTCAGATGGACTGGTGTGTGTGTGGGGGGAGTTATATCTAGATGCTAAAACCTCTGCGTTCGTAAGCACATTATCTAAATCTAGCCTCCAAATCTTATGATGCATTACAGAATTGCCTTTTAGCGGTCAGAGCCGTTGTAGAATGTGACAGATGTTGTTCTAAGATTTGCACCCATTCAGTCTGCTTTTCTCCCCGCCTCCTCTCGTTTGGAAGCTGCACGTTCACCTGGGCTGGCAGCGGCCTTGAGCTGGCAAGCTTCCCCTTTCTGACCCCGCCCAGCTCTCTTTGCCCTAGACTCTTGAGGAATCCAAGACAGACCCAGTTCAGTGACAGCAAAGGATGTTTATACAGGAAGAGAAACAGTTCCCTTATTCATCCACTCCTTTCTCCTGGTAGAGTGCCAGTGTGGTGTATGTGGAATATTGTTTAATAGGAGATTGGGGAGGGACGGTGGCTCAGTGGTAGAGCATCTGCTTGGGAAGCAGAAGGTCCCAGGTTCAATCCCCGGCATGTCCAAAAAAGGGTCCAGGCAAATAGGTGTGAAAAACCTCCGCTTGAGACCCTGGAGAGCCGCTGCCAGTCTGAGAAGACAATACTGACTTTGATGGACCAAGGGTCTGATTCAGTATAAGGCAGCTTCATATGTTCAACTTCATTTTCATTGTATCAGAAGAAGAAGATATTGGATTTATATCCCGCCCTCCACTCCGAAGAGTCTCAGAGCGGCTCACAATCTCCTTTACCTTCCTCCCCCACAGCAAACACCCTGTGAGGTGGATGGGGCTGGAGAGGGCTCTCACAGCAGCTGCCCTTTCAAGGACAACCTCTGCCAGAGCTATGGCTGACCCAAGGCCATTCCAGCAGGTGCAAGTGAAGGAGTGGGGAATCAAACCCAGTTCTCCCAGATAAGAGAGCTCTGGCTGACCCAAGGCCATTCAGCAGGTGCAAGTGGAGGAGTGGGGAATCAAATTCGGTTCTCCAGATAAGAGTCCGCACACTTAACACTACACCAAACTGGCTCTCTGTTCTTGCCAGGGCCTTCTTACAGGGCTCTTCTTACTGGGCCTACCGTAAGCTCTTGGAGGATTGGCTACATCAGGGGGGCGTGGCCTAATATGCAAAGGAGCTCCTGCTACAAAAGAGCCCTGGTTCCTGCACATGAACGCTTATCCTCAGAATTAAACTTTGTTGGTCTCAAAAGGGCTCAAACGTTTGTTCTGTTGCTTCAGACCACCAACGGCTGTCCACCCAAATCTATCTTCTTTGAATTAAGGGGCATTTTCACACCCCTCCTCACAACAGACACCCTGTGAGGTCAGTAGGGCTGAGAGAGCTCTGAGAGAAGTGCTCTTGAGCAGAACAGCTGTGAGGACTTGCAACTGACCCAAGGTCACTCCAGCAGCTGCAAGTGGAGGAGTGGGGAAATCGAACCCGGTTCTCCCACATAAGTCTGCACTCTTAACCACTACACCGAATCTGTTAATTTTGTTTTTATTCTCTTTTAATTTTGCAAGCTGTCTGAGTAGATCCCAGGGTGGGGAGAGCATGGAAATCTGCTAAGAGGTGAGGTCAGTTACCCACAAAACATCCATCCAAACCAAGCCTTAATGAGACTGTAGGACACAGGATCGTCACAGAACATTCTGCCAGCTCAAAAGTTTGGCTCAAGCCCCATTTTAAGTTTGCATAAATTATTGAAATTGTTAGAATAAGCACTGCTACGCTGTCAAGCGACATTTTTTTTTTTGGAGCCATTTGAAGCTCAAAGCCATGGCAGAATTTTAGAAGAAGATGAAGAAGAAGATATTGGATTTATATCCCGCCCTCCACTCCGAAGAGTCTCAGAGCGGCTCACAATCTCCTTTACCTTCCTCCCCCACAACAGACACCCTGTGAGGTAGATGAAGATATTGGATTTATATCTCGCCCTCCACTCCGAAGAGTCTCAGAGCGGCTCACAATCTCCTTTACCTTCCTCCCCCACAACAGACACCCTGTGAGGTAGATGAAGATAATGGATTTATATCCCGCCCTCCACTCCGAAGAGTCTCAGAGCGGCTCACAATCTCCTTTACCTTCCTCCCCCACAACAGACACCCTGTGAGGTAGATGAAGATATTGGATTTATATCCCGCCCTCCACTCCGAAGAGTCTCAGAGCGGCTCACAATCTCCTTTACCTTCCTCCCCCACAACAGACACCCTGTGAGGTAGATGAAGATATTGGATTTATATCTCGCCCTCCACTCCAAAGTCTCAGAGCGGCTCACAATCTCCTTTACCTTCCTCCCCCACAACAGACACCCTGTGAGGTGGGTGGGGCTGGAGAGGGCTCTCACAGCAGCTGCCCTTTCAAGGACAACCTCTGCCAGGGCTATGGCTGACCCAAGGCCATTCCAGCAGGTGCAAGTGGAGGAGTGGGGAATCAAACCCGGTTCTCCCAGATAAGAGTCCGCACACTTAACCACTACACCAAACTGGCTCTCCCACGCCCACGCCCGATCCAGCCCCTTGTTGATGGAAATCGGAATTATTTTCTCTCTCCGGTTTAAACAGAAAGATTACTCTGATTTCGTGGGATCGAGATCTAGCAGTTATCTGGGAGCTTCCAGAACGGCCTCGGGAATCAAGAGACAAGAGAGAGAAGATGGGGTGGGATTTCTTGTGGGAAACGTTAGTTAGCATCAAGCGGCATTCTGAACCAGAAGATACTCCCAGTAAATCCCGAGAGGCGGCTGGTTGTTTTGACGCGCTAATTGCTTGTGTGTGTAATTAGGCCAACTGTGGGTGGAAAAACTGAGGCATTAATTCGCTTTGATGGCAGAGGAGGGAGGAAGGGAGGCTGCAATCCTTCGTGCCTTTTCCTAGGTGTAAACCTCACTGAAGAAAACAGGATTTACTTCGAGTAGACCAGCTTCGATGGCTCCCTTAAAAAAAGGAGCGCTGCAAGAGATTCAACTATACACAATGTCAGACTGCAGATCTACTAGGGACGGCTGCTTGGCTCCATTGTGACCACCACCACCACCCCCCCCCCAGCCCATGCACATGTACACGGCGGGGGTCTTTCTCCAAACTCCAACCTAGACTGTCCTTTCCTACCATGTGTCCCCCACCTGGCTCCCCCAGTCACAGAAAGCTAATGCCAGGCAAATTCATGCCTGCGATCTGTTCATGGTGCTACTGGACGCACACACCCCCATTTAATTTTGCCTCTTTTGCCTTCCCGCCATTTGGCCAGCCCAATCCACCCGTGCAGTCATCACGTGCAACGAGCCAAGAGGTGAAGAAGGCAAAGAGATTAGCCCAGGGGTGGCCAAACTTGCCTAACATAAGAGCCGTATAGAATAAACATCAGATGTTTGAGAGAAGGAAGATGGGGAGGGAGATGTAGAAAGAAAGCAACTTTAAATGCATTCGTGAAGCTGCTGGCTGGTTCGGAGAAGCGATTTAAAAAAGAGAAATCTCCTCCAAGTCGGCTGATGGGGCAGTGCCGGCTTCAAGAGCCACACAATATGTGTGAAAGAGCCACATGTGGCTCCCGAGCCACAGTTTGGCCACCCCTGGATCAACACAATTCCTGATTTGATGATCATCACAAACCACCTTTATCTTAGGGAAGAAGAGGACAGTCTCCTGACATTCAGACTTGCGCAACAAGTCCCGCCAATATGGAGACACGCAACTCACAGCGCACGTTTGCATTCAACCCCTCTCCTCCCCCCCCCAAGAAAAAGAAATGTGTATAAAGAAGCACATAGAACAGGGGTGGCCAAACTGCGGCTCGGGAGCCACATGTGGCTTTCACACATATTTAAGGTCACTTGTTTAAGTCACTTCTTCTGGACAATGTATTTAGAGTTGCTTTCTTTGCACCTCTCCCTCCATCTCTTTCTTCCTGCTCTCAGGCATCTAATCATTCTCACATTTTGACGTGTTACTGTTTTACTGGTTCTCATGCTCACCTTACCCAGAGCAAAGGTTTGCTCAATTTGTTAATTTTACTATTCTGTCACTGGATCTTAAACTTGTACCATTTTGCATTCCAAACCGCTGCCAACTAGAATATATACCTGTATTAAGCTCTGCTCACTGTACCTGATCCTTGTCTGATCAAGTGTGCTTAGAGCACACAAAAGCTGACATTCTGAATAAAACTTTGTGGTCTTAAGGTGTTCCTTGACTCCTGTTTTGTTCTGTTGCTTCAGACCGACACAGCTGCCCATCTGGATCAAGCATCTAATGTTCCTGCCTTACGCTTCTCAAATGTCTGATGGTTATTTTGTGCAGCTCTTACATTAAGCAAGTTTGGCCACCTCCAGTATAGAGGGGAAAAATACAGCACCTTCCCTGAAGAGCCCGTTTGGTGTAGTGGTTAAGTGCGTGGACTCTTATCTGGGAGAACCAGGTTTGAGTCCCCACTCATCCACTTGCAGCTGCCGGAATGGCCTTGGGCCAGTCATAGGCCGTTTTCGCACTCACGTTTTACTGGCGCCACGACCCTCCTCACGCCGGCGAATCTGCATGGATTTCGCACCAGAAGCGCCGGCTACTTCCGTCGCTAAGCCAGCGCAAACGGAAATCGCAAAGATGCAGGAAAACGTTTGCGCTGGCTTAGCGACGGAAGTAGCCGGCGCTTCTGGGTGCGCCGGCGCTTCTGGTGCGAAATCCATGCAGATTCGCCGGCGTGAGGAGGGTCGTGGCGCCAGTAAAACGTGAGTGCGAAAACACCCATAGCTTTCGTCAGGGCTTTTTTTGTAGCAGGAACTCCTTTACATATTAGGCCACACCCCCTGATGTAGTCAATCCTCCTGGAGCTTACAATAGGCCTCGTGCTAAGAGCCCTGTAAACTCTTGGGGGATTGACTACATCAGGGAGGTGTGGCCTAATATGCAAAGGAGCTCCTGGTACAAAAAAAGCCCTGGCTTTCGTAGTTGTCCTTGAAAAGGCAGCTTCTGTCAGAGCTCTCTCAGCCCCACCTACCACACAGGGTGTCTGTTATGGGGAAGGAAGATAAAGGAGATTGTGAGCCACTCTGAGGGGAGGGCAGAATATAAATCTAATATCTTCTTCTTCACCTTCTTCCACACTTGCAAGATAAACCCCCTCCCAGGCCCTTTTCCCCTCCCCTCATGACTCCAAGAGAGCCAGTTTGGTGTAGTGGTTAAGTGCACGGACTCTTATCTGGGAGAACCAGGTTTGATTCCCCACTCCTCCACATGCACCTGCTGGAATGTCCTTTGGTCAGCCATAAGTCTCTCAAGAGTTGTCCTTGAAAGGGCAGCTTCTGTCAAAGCTGGGATATAAATCCAATATCATCATTATCTCCTGCTGATGGAATGGCCTTGGGTCAGCCATCACTTTTGTAAGAGTTGTCCTTGAAAAGGCAGCTTCTGGGAGAGCTCTCTCAGTCCCACCCACCTCATAGTATGTCTGTTGTCGGGGAGGAAGATAAAGGAGACTGTGAGCCGCTCTGAGACTCAAAGTATGGAGTAGGATATAAATCCAATATCATCATCTCCTGCTGCTGGAATGGCCTTGGGTCAGCCATCACTTTCATAGGAGTTGTCCTCAAAAGGGCAGCTTCTGTCAGAGCCCTCTCAGCTCCACCTACCTCACAGGGTGCCTGTTGTGGGGGAGGAAGATAAAGGAGACTGTGAGCCACTCTGAGGGAAGCGTGGAATATAAATCCAATTTCTTCTTCTTCCACACCTGCAAGAAAACCCCCTCCCAGGCCCTTTTCTCCCTCCCCTCACGACTCCTCTTCCAAATCTGAAGAGGGCTGCCTTGTGCAACCCCTTTCGCCATTCCTAACCTGACCCTCTCCTCCCTCCTTCCCCACCCAGGCGAGGCCTCCTTAGGGTTGCCAATCCCCAGGTGGGGGCAGGGGATCCCCGGGTTTGGAGACCCTACCCCACTTTAGAGTCATCAGAAAGCGGGGGGAGGGGAGGGAAATGTCTGCTGGGAACTCTATTATTCCTTATGGAGATTTATTCCCATAGAAAATCATGGAGAATTGATCTGCAGGTATCTGAGGCTCTGGGGGGGGGGGGGCTGTTCTTTGGGGTAGAGGCACCAAACTTTCAGTATAGCATCTAGTGCCTCTCCCCAAAATACCCCAAGGTTTCAAAAGGATTGGGCCAGGGGTTCCAATTCTATGAGCCCCAAAAGAAGGTGTCCCTATCCATTATTCCTATGGAAGGAAGGCATTGAGGTGTGCCGTCCCTTTAAATGTGATGGCCAGAACTCCCTTTGGAGTTCAATTATGCTCGTCACAGCCTTGATCTTGGCTGCACCCCCAAAGTCTCCTGGCTCCACCCCCAATGTCTCCTGGCTCCACCCCTAATGTCTCCTGGCTCCACCACCCCAAGGTCTCCTGGCTCACCCCTAAGGTCTCCTGGCTCCACCCCCAAAGTCTCCTGGCTCCACCCCTAATGTCTCTTGGCTCCACCCCTAATGTCTCCTGTCTCCACCCCAAAAGTCTCCTGGCTCCACCCCTAATGTCTCCTGGCTCCACCCCCCATGTCTCCTGGCTCCACCCTCCAAAAGTCTCTGGCTCCACCCCTCCCAATGTCTCCTGGCTCCATCCCCCCAGTCTCCTGGCTCCACCCCAATGTCTCCAGGCTCCACCCCTAATGTCTCCTGGCTCCACCCCTGAAGTCTCCTGGCTCCACCCCCAAGTCTCCTGGCTCCACCCCCAAAGTCTCCTGGCTCCACCCTCCAAAAGTCTCCTGGCTCCACCCCTCCCAATGTCTCCTGGCTCCATCCCCCAGTCTCCTGGCTCCACCCCAATGTCTCCAGGCTCCACCCCTAATGTCTCCTGGCTCCACCCCCCATGTCTCCTGGCTCCACCCCTCCCAATGTCTCCTGGCTCCATCCCCCCAGTCTCCTGGCTCCACCCCAATGTCTCCAGGCTCCACCCCTAATGTCTCCTGGCTCCACCCCCATGTCTCCTGGCTCTGCCCCCAAAGTCTCCTGGCTCCACCCCCAAGTCTCCTGGCTCCACCCCCAAAGTCTCCTGGCTCCACCCCATGTCTCCTGGCTCCACCCTCCAAAAGTCTCCTGGCTCCACCCCCATGTCTCCTGGCTCCACCCTCCAAAAGTCTCCTGGCTCCACCCCTCCCAATGTCTCCTGGCTCCATCCCCCAGTCTCGTGGCTCCACCCCAATGTCTCCAGGCTCCACCCCTAATGTCTCCTGGCTCCACCCTCCAAAAGTTTCCTGGCTCCACCCCTCCCAATGTCTCCTGGCTCCACCCCCAAGTCTCCTGGCTCCACCCCCCCAATGTCTCCTGGCTCCACCCAAAGTCTCCTGGCTCCACCCCGAAAGCCCCCCAATATTTGTTGACTTGTCCTTGGCAACGCTCGGCCTCCTCCCTCCCTCCCTCCCCGCCCATTGTGAAGGGCCTGTTTCGTGGCCCCCGGCCCCTCCCTCCCTCCCTCTTGCCTTCCCGCGCAAAGCGGCGGCGCGGCTGGTCTCCCCGCCCCGCGAAGAGGCGGCGCTAGAGGGAGGGAAGGAGGGAGGAGGAGGGAGGGACTGACTCACCCGCTCTCCCGCTCGCTCTCCCTCCGGCCGGCCGCGTCTGCTCTGCTCTGCTCTGCTCTCCTCTCCTCTCCTGGGGCGCGAGAAGACGGCGAAGCCGAGCGGCGTCTCTCGGCGGCATGGGGCGTGCGGCAGCTGAGGGCCATGCGGGAGGGCGGCGGCGCGGCGGCGGCGGCGGGGGAGCAGCGGGAGCCGGCGAGGACAGCGGGGCCCGGCCGTCGCCTGCCTGCCCAGGTGAGTGAAGAAGCCGCACAGCCGGGAGAGGGGGGACTGCGGCGGCCCCCAGCGGAGCTTCCCCGCGGGAGCCTGCCTGGGAGGTCTCGGGCAGAGCAGAGTTTGCTTGCAAAATAAGGTTTAGGGTGGGGGGGTTTCCACTGGTTTTCTACACTGGAATCGTGGACTTAGAGAGTTTTCAGGCAGAGCAGAGTTTGCTTGCAAAATAAGGTTTGGGGGGGGGGGGGGTTTCCACTGGTTTTCTACACTGGAATCGTGAACGTAGAGAGTTTTCAGGCAAAGCAGAGTTTGCTTGCAAAAGAAGGTTTGGGGGGTTTTTTCCACTGGTTTTCTACACTAGAATCATGAACTTACATAGTTTTAAGGCAGAGCAGAGTTTGCTTGCAAAATAAGGTTGGGGGGGGGGGGTTTCCACTGGTTTTCTACGCTGGAATCGTGAATTTACAGGGCTTTAAGGCAGAGCAGAGTTTGGGGGAGTAAGGGGGGTTTTTTGGGGGGAGGGGTTACTGGTTTTCTACACTGGAATCGTGAACTTAGAGAGTTTTAAGGCAGAGCAGAGTTTGTTTGCAAAAGAAGGTTTGGAGGGGTTTTTTCCACTGGTTTTCTACACTGGAATCGTGAACTTACAGGGTTTCAAGGCAGAGCAGAGTTTGACCAATTTGCGCACTAGAGGTTTAATCCTGGTTCGACTCTGTCCCCGAACTCACTTTCTACACTAAAACCAGAGAATCATAGAGTCATAAAGTTGGTTTCTATGATTCTAGTGTAGAAAGTCAGTCCGGGGACAGAGTCGAACCAGGATTAAAGCTCTAGTGCGAAATGGTTTGCAAAATAAGGTTTGGGGTCCCCCCCCCACCACCACTGGTTTTCTACATTGGAATCGTGAATTTATAGAGTTTTAAGGCAGAGCAGAGTTGGTTTGCAAAATAAGGTGTAGGGGTTTTTTCCACTGGTTTTCTACACTGGAATCGTGAACGTACATAGTTTTAAGGCAGACCAGAGCTTGCTTGCAAAATAAGGTTGGGGGGGGGGGGTTCCACTGGTTTTCTACGCTGGAATGGTGAACTTAGGGAGTTTTAAGGCAGACCAGAGTTTGTTTGCAAAATAAGGTTTGGGGTGTTTTTTTCCACTGCTGTTCTACACTGGAATCATGAACTTACAGGGTTTTAAGGCAGAGCAGAGTTTGACCAATTGCGCACTAGAGGTTTAATCGTGGTTTGACTCTGTCCCTGAACTGACTTTCTACACTAAAACCAGAGAATCATAGAGTCATAAAGTTGGTTTCTATGATTCTAATGTAGAAAGTCAGTTTGGGGACAGAGTTAAACCAGGATTAAAGCTCAAGTGTGAAATGGTTTGCAAAATAAGGTTTGGGGTTTTTTTCCGCTGTTTTTTTCCACTTGGAATTGTGAATTTATAGAATTTTAAGGCAGACCAGAGTTTGTTCGCAAAATAAGGTTTGGGTTTTTTTCCCACTGTTTTTTTACGCTTGGAATTGTGAACTTACAGAGTTTTAAGGCAGACCAGAGTTTGCTTGCAAGATAAGGGTTTTTTTGGGGGGGGGGCACTGGTTTTCTACAATGGAATCGTGAATTTATACAGTTTTAAGGCAGACCGGAGTTTGTTTGCAGGATAAGGTTTTGGGGGTTCTTTCCCACTGGTTTTCTACACTTAGAATCATGAACTTACAGAATTTTAAGGCAGACCCCAGTTTGTTTGCAGGATAAGACGGGGGGTTTTTTGGAGGGGGGGGTTCACTGGTTTTCTACACTAGAATCATAAACTTACAGAGTTTTAAGGCAGAGCCGAGTTTGTTGCAGGATAAGGTTTTTGTGGGTTTTTTCCACTGATTTTCTACATTAGAATCACGAACTCACCGTTTTAAGGCAGAGCCGAGTTTGTTGCTGGATAAGGTTTGGGGGTTGGGGGGGGTCACTGATTTTCTGAGCTAGAATCATGAACTTACAAAGTTCTAAGACAGACCCCAGTCTGTTTGCAGGATAAGGTTTTGTTTGGGGGGGGGGGGTGGTACAGTGATTTTCTACACTAGAATCATGAACATATAGTTTTAAGGCAGACCCAAGTTTGTTTGCAGGCTAAGGTTTGGTGGGGTTTTTCCATTGATTTTCTACACTAGAATCATGAACTTGTTGAGTTTTAAGGTAGACCTAAGTTTGTTTACAGGATACAGTTTTGTGGGGGGTTTTTCACCCCCCCCTCTTGCATGGGAGAAAATTGCGTCTGCAAGAAACGTGGGCTGTTCTCCATCTTTATTTCTTCCAGAAGTAGAGAGACCAGTAACAGCGATAAGGCTGCAGTCACACACACACACTAAATAATGCACTCTCAATCCTCTTTCGGTGCGCTTGCCAACTGGTTTTGATTGTGTGAAAAAGTGCATTTTTTAGAGTGTGTGATCACAGTCTAATACTAGCCGATTCTGCACTAGACCTTTAATCCTGGTTCAGTCCTGTCCCCAAATTGACAAACACTTGAATCATGGAATCATAGAAACCAACTCTGAGTTTTGTGATTCTACTGTAGAAAAGTTGAGTTACAAATCCCGAAGTGGGGACAGAGGATCCCTGGGTTTGGAGGCCCTCCCCCCACACACTTCAGGGTTGAGGAGGGAGGGAAATGTCTACTGGGCACTCCATGATAACTTATGGAGAATTGATCCATGGGTACTGGGGCTCTGAGAGGCTGCTTTTTTATTATTATTGAGGTAGAGGCGCCAAATTTTCAGCAAATAATCTGGTGCCTCTCTTCAAAGCACCCCTCAAGTTTCAAAAAGATTGGGCCAGGGGGTCCAATTCTATGAGCCCCAAAAGAAGGTGCCCCCATCCTTCATTATTTCCAAATGGAAGGAAGGCATCTAAAAGGAGAGTGGTCTCTTTAAATGTGATTGTCAGAACTCCCTTCAGGGTTCAATCATGCTTGTCACACCCATTCTCCTGGCTCCACCCTCAAAGTCCCCAGATATTTCTTACCTGGCAACCCTAGTTTGGGGACAGGGCTGAACCAGGATTAAAGGTCTAGTGCGGAAATGGCCAAAAATGTTATTGTAGCGTAAGCTTTCGACAAACACAGATGTGCACTTCCGACAAAGAGAGCTGTGTTTCTCAGAAGCTTAAAAAGATAAAGGTAGTCCCCCTGTGCAAGCACCAGTCGTTTCCGACTCTGGGGTGACGTTGCTTTCACGTTTTCACAGCAGACCGTTTTTTACAGGGTGGTTTGCCATTTCCTTCCCCAGTCATCGACACTTTTCCCCCCCAGCAAGCTGGGTCCTCATTTTACTGACCTCGGAAGGATGGCAGGCTGAGTCAACCTGGAGCCGGCTACCTGAACCCAGCTTTCTCCAGGATCGAACTCAGGTCATGAGCAGAGAGCCCAGACTGCAGTACTGCATCTGTTAGTCTTTAAGTGTTAGTTTTTAAGGGCTCTTTACTGTTTTGCAGCAACAGACTAACACAGCTCACTCTCCTGGATCTGTGTTCATGAAGAAGAGAAGTTGCATCCAAAGGAAGGTCTAGTCTGCATTTTGTTCCTTCCTTGGCCAAGCAAAGTTGCATCCAAAGAAGTGCGCTCTGTTCTGTATTTATTTCTTCTCAGCTAGGCAAGAATAATTTGCGTCTCAAGTGGCATCTAGACCCCATTTTATTCTTTCCTGGTGGAGGGTAATTGCATCTGAAGTGGCGTCTGCTACAGATGTTGGGCTTTCTTTCCTCTTCTGACTTAAAGGTCTTGAGTACAGGTTTTAGTTGTTTCTGGGCGAGAGCAGTGAGCTTGGCTCAATATTTATTCCTTATTAGAAGACAAGAGCAGTTTGCATTTGAAGTGGCATCTAGTTCAACCTTTTATTTCTTCCAAGGGGGAGAGCAGAAGTAGACTCTGCTCCACATTTTATTCCTTCCTGGACAAGAGCAATTGTATTTGAAGTGGCAGCTAGTATAGATTTCAGTCTTTCTTTTCTTGACCTACAGATCTTATGGATTTTAGTTGCTTCTGGAAGAGAAGATGATGATGATATTGGATTTATATCCCGCCCTATACTCCGAAGAGTCTCAGAGCGGCTCACAATCTCCTTTACCTTCCCCCCCACCCTACAACAGACACCCTGTGAGGTGGGTGGGGCTGAGAGAGCTCTTACAGCAGCTGCTCTTTCAAGGCAACTCCTCCGATAGCTCTGGCTGACCCAAGGCCATTCCAGCAGGTGCAAGTCGAGGAGTAGGGAATCAAACCCGGTTCTCCCAAATAAGAGAGCTATGGCTGACCCAAGGCCATGCAAGCAGCTGCAAGTGGAGGAGTAGGGAATCAGACCCGGTTCTCCCAGATAAGAGAGCTATGGCTGACCCAAGGCCATTCCAGCAGGTGCAAGTCAAGGAGTGGGGAATCAAACCCGGTTCTCCCAGATAAGAGAGCTCTGGCTGACCCAAGGCCATTCCAGCAGGTACAAGTGGAGGAGTGGGGAATCAAACCCGGTTCTCCCAGATAAGAGAGCTCTGGCTGACCCAAGGCCATTCCAGCAGGTGCAAGTGGAGGAGTGGGGAATCAGACCCGGTTCTCCCAGATAAGAGAGCTCTGGCTGACCCAAGGCCATTCCAGCAGGTGCAAGTGGAGGAGTGGGGAATCAAACCCGGTTCTCCCAGATAAGAGAGCTCTGGCTGACCCAAGGCATGCAAGCAGGTGCAAGTGGAGGAGTGGGGAATCAGACTCGGTTCTCCCAGATAAGAGCGCTCTGGCTGACCCAAGGCATGCAAGCAGGTGCAAGTGGAGGAGTGGGGAATCAAACCCGGTTCTCCCAGATAAGCGAGCTATGGCTGACCCAAGGCCATGCAAGCAGCTGCAAGTGGAGGAGTGGGGAATCAGACCCGGTTCTCCCAGATAAGAGAGCTCTGGCTGACCCAAGGCCATTCCAGCAGGTGCAAGTGGAGGAGTGGGGAATCAAACCCGGTTCTCCCAGATAAGAGAGCTCTGGCTGACCCAAGGCCATTCCAGCAGGTGCAAGTGGAGGAGTGGGGAATCAGACCCGGTTCTCCCAGATAAGAGAGCTCTGGCTGACCCAAGGCCATGCAAGCAGCTGCAAGTGGAGGAGTGGGGAATCAGACCCAGTTCTCCCAGATAAGAGAGCTCTGCCTGGCCCAAGGCCATTCCAGCAGGTGCAAGTGGAGGAGTGGGGAATCAGACCCGGTTCTCCCAGATAAGAACCCACGCACTTAACCACTATACCAAACTACTGAAATGACAGGGTGTTCCTGTGTTTGTGCAGGTGAGAAAGCAAGCGGCTTTGAGACTTGTTCAGTGTCCTGTAGTCACAGACTAATGAGGGCTGGTAGGTCACCCTTAAATTGTGTGGTCTTCTGCTGTTACTGATGCATTGTGCTGAAAAAGCAGACCGCCGACCCAAAAAGAGGCTTGGCTGAAGAGAAGTGGCCTGTATGTCGTGTTATGTTGTCCGTATTAATGCAGAAGTTCTAGTCTCTGAACAGGAAATGGAGGCAAGTACATCCTTACAACTGTGTGAGTTTTCTAGGTTGAGTTTTTGCTCTCAGACTTTGAGACAGGAAGTATTCGTAATTGGAGTAGTTATGGGGAGAAATTGAGAGTAACGTCATCTGCATAGGGAATTCCCCTCCGGTGCTGGGTCAGAGTTGTTTTTAATATATGTAGGAGTGTCTGTAATGAGACTGATTAATTGCAGGGGGGATGAAGCGTTCTATTTATTTCAGCTGGGGTGCTGCAGTGCTTGTGGAGATGTTTAATTTGGTTTGCCCTCCCGCTTCCATGAAAATTGATTTAAAATACTGCTGCGAGATTTTTGGCCAGGTGTAATGTCTGTTTGCACACAATTGCGCCTACAGTTCTGAAAAAGTACCTCTGATCTTGGTTGAGGGTGATGCCAAGCATTTTCCCATGCTTAAGTGATATATCTACAAACATACGTGAAAGGAAAGGAAAGGTCTCCTGCCCAAACACCAGTCGTTTCCGATTCTGGAGTGACGTTGCTTTCATGTTTTCACGACAGACTTTTTTATGGGGTGGTTTGCCATTGCCTTCCCCAGTCATCTACGCTTTCCCCCCAGCAAGCTGGGGACTCATTTTACCGACTTCGGAAGGATGGAAGGCTGAGTCAACCTCGAGCCGGCTACCTGAAAACCCAGCTACGCCGGGGATCGAACTCAGGTCGTGAGCAGAGTTTAGGACTGCAGTACTGCAGCTTTAACACTCTGCGCCACAGGGCTCTTTAAAACATACGTGAAGAGGCTTTAAATTACCTACTTTCAGTGTCCCCATATTTGAGTATACAGTTTGTTAACCGTACCTCTAACTTTTCTGATAAAGTAATTCAAACTCCCTTAGACTGGCCTCCAAATAATAACCTACCTTGGGGTAGGCTAATGATTAACTCTGGAATTCACCTAGTAACGTGAAATCCTGAATAAGAATGGGGAGTCAGATCATAGCAGGTTAGACAGTGAGGCTCTGTAGTCAGATTTTATAGTTGTACATTGCAGCCCTTTGCTAGAGAAAACTGTTTTTCAGTGTTTACTTGTGACAATTGCAGACTGATATATGAACATATGAAGCTGCCTTATACTGAATCAGACCTTCAATCCATCAAAGTCAGTCTTGTCTACTCAGACTGGCAGCGGGTCTCCAGGGTGACAAGCTGAGGTTTTTCATGCTTACTTGCCTGGACCCTTTTTAGTTGGAGATGCCAGGGATTGAACCTGGGACCTTCTGCTTACTAAGCAGATGCTCTACCACTTAGCCACCATTCATGTGGGAATAGATGCCGCGTCTGAGATGTGATATACCCGCGTTCTTTTCTTCAATTAGATGGCATCCTGTTTTCTCCGTAATTTTTAAAACTTTTCAAGGACCCTTTGGCTTTGAGTAGGCGATGTCAATATAGATAAAGGAAGATGTCCCTTTATGAACCACATGAAGGTTTTGATCATTCAAGGAAGTGAACAGTAGACTTTCTAGAACTCATTTCCCCAGCGTGTCTGTGCACAAAGGGGATGGTAGGTAGCTTTCCCCTTTCCCACTTTCGTTATCTCAGCTGCATGCAGTTGAGAGCAGAAGCGCAATCCGGTTTTGTTCCCTGCTGTAAGGAGATAACTTAGGGTGGAACATGGAAAGAAAGGATTGTGGGAGGCTTTTTGAGAGAGAAGCAGAGAGAGGTGGACTAAGAATATTGCAGAAAGCAAGGAAAGGTAGTGTCAAGGTCAACCACTTTCTTGGCCTAGCTATATTATAATAATACGATGATGATGAAAGAAGCTAGCTGAGGGGTGCATGTGGCCCGGGGGCTGAATCAGGCAACTGGGCAACTGGCTGTTGCCTGCTTCCTTCTCCCTCTCTCTCGCTTCCTTCTGTATCTCAACTTGCTTTGCAAGGCTTGCTCAATCGCACAGGAACTGCAGCGCAAAACCTCAATTTTCTCCATTGGTTGAGGCTCCTCCTGGTCCTCTGAGAGGGAGGGAAAGAGCCAGCGCTTCCTTTGCCCAGTTCCCTGGATCCCATGGCAGAAGGACAAAGAAAGCGCCTTTGAGACCAACAAGTGCTAATGTTTTAAGGTTTTCTTAAAAAAAAAAATCTTTAGTTGCGTTTATCTGTGTCCTTTAAAAAAATTATATCTCTGCTACCTAATCTTAAATAGGTACACATATGGCCTGTCCCAACATCGCCCGACAAGAATGTCAGATCCGGCCCGCATAACAAATGTGTTCAACACCCCTGAGCTAAGATCTTCTAACTTCCCATCATCCATTACGTGTAAAAACCTAATCTATTCCAGTCCCTTTTACAGGTAATCACACCAGAAAGTTTTATGCCAGGATTCCTGCCACCAGCTCCTTCCCCTCCGCCCTCCTCCTGTCGTTTTCCTTCTAAAAATGTGGGAAATAATTTCCTCTTCATAGCTTCTGAAGAAGTGATCTCTGACTCAAGAAAGCAAATGCTGGGATAATGTTTTTAAAGTCCTTTTAAAGCGTCAGTGGCCTTTTCTTCTAACGATTGTGGCCATCCGGATACGGTTACTGGAGAATGTGGGTGAATGCTTCGTTTCTAGCGTTTTCCAAGTCACATCAGCAGGGAACTCGATATACTTTTTAGATACCATCGTCACGACAGGAGCGAAAGGGAAATCACCGCTCGTTTCTGGTTTCAGGATTCGTGCTTGCAAACAAGCTCTGCTAAGGTTGGAGAGCTTTTCTTCCGCTTAATGATTGGTGTATGTCAGTAATCCACATAAAGAAGAAACAAGGGCAGAGAACTTCATGCTTGGTGATAATTATCTGCTGAAGGCTGATGGCCTCCAGTGTTGATCACATTCCTTTTCTTCAGCACAGTTCTTTCTAGCCCATGGGAAAGTTTATTGCTGGGATATAGGACCTGCATAGACTAATACAGGGGTCCCCAACCCGGTACCGGTCCATGACCTGGCCATGAGTCGTATAATTATTTCATTATATATTACAATGTAGTAATAAGAAGAAGACAACGACGGCATTGGATTTATGTCCTGTCCTCCACTCGGATTTTCAAAGTCTCAGAGCGGCTCACAATCTCCTTTCCCTTCCTCCCCCACAACAGACACCCTGTGAGGTAACTGGGGCTGAGAGAGCTCTCACAGCAGCTGCCCTTTCAAGGACAACTCTGAGAGCTATGGCTGACCCGAGGCTATTCCAGCAGCTGCAAGTGGAGGAGTGGGGATCAAACCCGGTTCTCCCGGAGTCCGCACACTTAAACCGCCACACCAAACTAATAGAAATAAAGTGCACAATTGTATCATCCCGAAACCATCGCGCCCCCCCCCCCTTCCAATCTGTGGAACAAATTGCCTTCCACAAAACTGGTCCCTGGTGCCAAAAAGGTTGGGGACCGCTGGACTAATAGGTCAATTGGTTAGAAGAGGCAGGGAGGGTGATGTCACCTCCTTCTCACCGTAGCATCCCAACTTACATGACTGTTACTCAGCAACGGTCCCGTGACCCTGAAATAAACATTTCCAGTGTCAGAAAGGACTAGTATGGGAAAGATCTACAGTCATTTGTGAAATGCAGGATTGATTTGTGAGCTTATTATAAACATCAGTTTAATTTTTTTTTTTTAAATTCCCACTGTGTGTTTATTGGTTAGATTTGATCGCTGTAAATTGGGGGGAGGGGTTCATCGAAATATGAGAGAATCACAGTATCATCCTAAGGAGATTTACATCCCTCTAAACGCACTGTATTCGATGGGATTAGAAGAGTGTAACTCTGTTTAGGATATCACTGTCTGTCTTGGTAGGCTGCAGTCCTAATGAATCATGACATCTAACTGAGTTTAGTTTAGTTTATTTATATCCCGCGCTCCCAGCCAAAGCAGGCTCATGACTGGGTGGATTGAATTGTGTGAGCTATCATGACTGGGTGAATTGAACCGTGTGAATGAATTTACCAAGAGGGGGTCAGTTTAAACCAAGTTTTGAATTTTATAACGTATACATTTCCTGAATGAGCACACCTACCAAGAAGGGACTGGATTTATACCTCACCCTTCACTATCCAAAGGAGTCTCAGAGCGGTTTACAATCTCCTTCCCCTCCCCACAACAGGCACACTGTGAGGTAGGTGGAACTGAGAGAGCTCTGACAGAAACTTGAGAGCAACAGCCCTGCAAGAACTTGTGACTGACTCAAGGTCACATCAGCAGGAGTGGGGAATCATAAGAACATAAGAGAAGCCATGTTGGATCAGGCCAATGGCCCCTCCAGTCCAACACTCTGTGTCACATAAGAACATAAGAGAAACCATGTTGGATCAGGCCAATGGGCCATCCAGTCCAACACTCTGTGTCACATAAGAGAAGCCATGTTGGATCAGGCCAATGGCCCATCCAGTCCATCACTCTGTGTCACATAAGAACATAAGAGAAGCCATGTTGGATCAGGCCAATGGCCCATCCAGTCCAACATTCTGTGTCACATAAGAACATAAGAGAAGCCATGTTGGATCAGGCCAGTGGCCCCTCCAGTCCAACACTCTGTGTCACATAAGAACAGAAGAGAAGCCATGTTGGATCAGGCCAATGGGCCATCCAGTCCAACACTCTGTGTCACATAAGAACATAAGAGAAGCCATGTTGGATCAGGCCAGTGGCCCCTCCAGTCCAACACTCTGTGTCACATAAGAACAGAAGAGAAGCCATGTTGGATCAGGCCAATGGGCCATCCAGTCCAACACTCTGTGTCACATAAGAGAAGACATGTTACATGTTGGATCAGGCCAATGGCCCATCCAGTCCATCACTCTGTGTCACATAAGAACATAAGAGAAGCCATGTTGGATCAGGCCAATGGCCCATCCAGTCCAACACTCTGTGTCACACAGTGGCCAAAAAACCCAAGTGCCTTCAAACCCAGTCCTCCCAGATAAGAGTCCACACGCATAACTACTGCACCAAGCAATTAAAGCATGCCCACCTGAATTAAAGCATGTGTACAATGCAGTACAATTTTAATACTTCTTGGGAACATAGTTCAAAGCCTCCAGTCAGGTAGCCAGATTTCTTCTACACTGCAAAATTAGGGAAGCACTTGTGAAGTTAAGGACTGAAGTTGAGTTCTTGGTACGCACGTAAAGACTCTGAGCAGGATAATTAATGTGAACTCTGAGCACTCAGAACTTTCCAGGATTGCAAATTACTGGGCAGATTCAGAAAACGTCCGTATTGTTGGCACAGCATTAAGCATAATATGTGACGCATTGTAGGGATCAGTCGAGTTCAAGTTGGCAGCACTGTGATACGGAAGTAAAACCTGTCACAGGATGGAGGACCAGAAGGTAACCCTGCCAAACTCAGTGGTCCTTACTCTCAGTCATAGGATTGTAGTAAGCAATATCAGAACAAGAGAGTGCATCGTAAATCCTATACATATTTACTTAGAAGTCCCGGTGGGTTCATTGGAGAGTTATCGATTCAATATTAAAAGTACTGATGCTGAAACTTTTATTAGACGTTTGTTCATAAGAGTCCAGGTAATAGGAAGTTGGAGGCAATGTAGTTATATTACAAAAGAAAGTGCCATTTAAAACTGTAAGCATCTAAATTTAGTATAAAATCAACGATAGACTAAAAAAAGATCCTGTTGGTATTTTGTTTCTTCCCTAAGCCCATAAACCCAGTTTTAAAAGTATCTGAGTTTTGAATTTAATGTTTTTATAACATTCAGGTTTCAGTTTAGACTAGCTTTTTTTACAATGACATTTAATATAACTGAATTCTTGAAAATAGAATTAAATAGAAGTCTAATGGGGGGGGGCTTCTTTTACATTGCAATTGACTCAAGTCGCACTGTTCAGCATAGTTCTGCAATGTGTTTGCTGTGGTTTCTTTCTTTTGTGATAAAATGCAGACAGAGAAGGTAAATTCAGGCTGATTTTCATATCAGAATAAACAAACATCATGGTCAAAATGTATAAACTGGAAAAAAATGATTCTGCTTATTTGAATGAATAGATGTTCTGAAATGACAAAGCACATGTTTCTCTTTTGTGGTCTGCTTATATCCTTGTTTGCTTTTGGAGTGCTGAGTTTATGCTTTATGAGGGGAAATTAAAAGTACATGGTTTGTGTTGTACAGACGGATCAAATGCTAACAAACGATCTGCCCCTCCTTATGGTTTTAATAATTTTCTATTCTATTAACTGCCACTTGATTGCACAATTGCTTAGTTGGCTACAAGGAGGGGGAAAATCATTAGAAAGAATATTAAGAACCTTGCTGTTTAGCAAGATTAATTAAAGTGATGCAAGAATTCCACCCCCCCTAAAAATGAACATTGTTTAGGAGGATATACTCCTGATTGAAGCATAAGGTGTTTTTCGACTGGTTTTTAATATTGTTTTAATGCATTATACGTTTGCTGTTTTTATTTTTATTTTGTATTTGTGTGTTTGTGCACGCACCCCATTCCTCCACATGCATCTGCTGATGTGACCTTGGGTCAGTCACAAGTTCTTGCAAGAGCAGTTTCTGTTAGAGCTCTGTTGGCTCACTGGGGGCCTGGAGGATATTCAGAGTGGTGGCTGAATAAAGCCTGCCCCTGTCCTCCGTATCTGGTATTCCAAGGAGGTCTCCCATCCAAGTACTAACCAGAGTCGACCCTGCTTAACTTCCGAGATCTGATGAAATTGGGCTTGCCCGGGCTATCTAGGTCAGGCTGTTTTTAATGTTTATATATAATGTTTTTGTAGATTGCAACACACCTTGGTTTCTGAGGTGCTTGGTAGGAAATGGTGTATATATATTTTAAAGAAACTTTATAGCATTATTGGGTCTTAAAGTTGCCACAGTAGGGAGGAGAATGTGGATGGCCTTCATCCAAGTATGTGTCCTCTGTAGAAACACAGACAAAGACAGATGGCGGCTGTAATTATTGGTGTGTCATCTGTAGGCACTGGAGAACTTACCCTAGGAACTAGGGAGTATGAAGTGCAACGATGTCGTGGATGAACTGCCACCCAGATAATCCTAAATGACCTGTATTTACATCTTGGAAAGAGCCATTGCGCTAGACTGCACATCAGAATCTCTCATGGAGTGTCTCTTTCAGTTTAAGTACTGTGCTTTTCCTAAGGGAGCCATCTTGTCAAGAGGCACACATTCTGCAGCAGTGAATCCTATTCTATATACTGTTTTGTGACACAATGCAACTAATAAGTTTCATCCGTGGAAATATTAAGCAGTTTTCACTTAAGCTGGATCGTTTCTTAGGTGCCAGTATGCTGTAGCCCAGAGGTGGCAAAACCCCACGGTGGCTCTTTAACACATGTTATGTGGCTTTTGAAGCCCCCACCACACCATTGGCTGGCTTGGGGAAGGCATTTGTCTCTTTAAATCACTTCTGCAAGCCAAGCCAGCCAGCAGCTAGAAGAATGCATTTAAAGTTAAAGTAGCTTTCTCTCTACCTTTCCCACCTTTCGTCTTCTATTTGCCTTCCTTCCTCCCTCCCTCCCTCCCTCCCTCCCTCCCTCCCTCCCTTCCTCCCTTCCTTCCTTCCTTCCTTCCTTCCTTCCTTCCTTCCTTCCTTCCTCCCTCCCTCCCTCCCTCCCTCCCTCCCTCCCTCCCTCCCTCCCTTCCTTCCTTCCTTCCTTCCTTCCTTCCTTCCTTCCTTCCTTCCTTCCTTCCTTCCTTCCTTCCTTCCTTCCTTCCTTGTTGCTCTCAAACATCTGACATTTATTCTTTGTGGCTCTTACATTAAGTAAGTTTGGCCACCTCTGCTGTAGTCCTTAGCTTATCTCTATACTACCTTTCCAGTTATGTAGAGTTGGTGTATAATTAATATATTAATCCTGGTTCCTCGTATTACTAACAAGGTACTAACTTCCATCTTAAAGGCTGAATCCAGGCTAAAATTCTGAACAATGCAATGGATATGCCCTGCTTCTTCTCCCTCACAATACAATCCACCGATCTCCATAGAATGTGGCTCTTGGAGTTTAGGAGGCTCTGATGAACTGAGGCTCTGGGGAGGGAAGGTGGCTCAGCGTCAGAGCGTCTGCTTGGTAAGCAGAAAGTCCCAGGTTCAATCCCCGGCATCTCCAACTAAAAAGGGTCCAGGCAAATAGGTGTGAAAAACCTTCGTTTGAGACCCTGGAAAGCCGCTGCCAGTCTGAGTAGACAATACTGACTTTGATGGACCCAGGGTCTGGTTCAGTAGAAGGCAGCTTCATGTGTTCATATGAACATTGTGATGGAGACAAGGGTCTACAGTGGCAAGGAGGAATCTGTGGAGGTTGCCAGGCTGAATCTAACTGTAGATCTGATTCATGCTGAGATTCGGTTAATATTCGGTTTGTGTCGGTTAATATTCATATCACTGAATGCTTTGTCAGTGTTGGGGAAACTAGGGGTGCAAGAACCCTTTCATGGTCTCCCATCTCCATTGTGTTAATTATTATTATTATTATTTAAATTTATATCCCGTCCTTCCTCACAGCATAAAAATAGACATATAAAATCAGTATAAATAGCAATTAAGTTCAGTAAAACCATATAAATTCCTTTAAAACCACGGGATTTCCAGCTGGACTCAATTGGTCTCCACAGCATAAACTGGGCTGCGTAAAGGGGGGGCCCCCTTTAGCAGCCAAAATGTCATATAATCCACTTGTAGATGGCCTCCATGATATAGGTTTATCTTCTCAATGAACTTGGTCTTGTAATAGTTTCATTTAACAATTTGGACAACACACTGATGCTAAACAAACGGTTAGCGCTTTAATAATATCAGCATGGGGGACGGGGGGGACGGGACTAAGATCTATCTTCACATCCAGTCGCCTCAACCAAAGGCCTGGCAAAACAGCTCCGTTTTACAGGCCCTGCAGGATGCCAATGAATAAGTAGTAGGTTAGTAAAAAGAAAAACAGCTTTTTTAAGAAAACCAAACCTCTTATTTACTGAACATCAACCCCAACTTGTAAAATCTTCCAAACAGAAGGGTCTGTTATGCAGCATACAAAATTGACTCATGATTCTTAATTCAGTCCTTATAATTTAATATACTGTGAACAACAGACAAATAAGGAATATATCCTGGCATTGATTAGCAGCCCTGACCCTTAGTAAACCAGAGGTATTTATCTTTCTTGGACCTATAACTGCTAACGTACCTACTGACATATAGCTGCTGTAGACAGGAGAAACTGGAACTGACCAGAACTAACCCAAAGTAAGGATCCACTTCTCTCTTCTTTCTGTCTCTGGAGTCAGGAAACTCTCAAAGTCAAAGAAGCTAGGTTCTGGTACCCTATCTATTTCAACTTTGATAGTGGTGCCACTAATTCCCAGAATGTATAAACATCCTCTGAGGCAAAAATCATATACGAGGTTATCAAAACCAGAAGGTCCACAGCACCAGCAGAATTCTGCAGCCTTCCGGAAAACAGAACCAAAGATTCAACTATGGCGGCTAGTTTACTATAGAAATTAAAGTAACAGGTTTAGCAGGAGACCGAGGCTAATTTCACAACAGTCATACAAAATGGTTCCACCCACTAGCAGTTCACGCTGGAATTTTCCTCCCAGCAAATTGGTTGGAAGGAATATTTTGAGTGGAGGCGGCCCCCTTTTGTAGTCAAAATGTCATATGATCATCTAGTTGTAGATGGCCTTCGTGATATAGATTTATCTTCTCAATGAACTTGGTCTTCTAATGGCTTCATTTAACAATTTGGACAACACACTGCTGCTAAACAAACATTAAATTAGTGGTACAACTAGTGTAAGGGATGATCACTAGATGTTAACTATTTCACCTCTCCAAGTCACTTGAACGCAGCACATTGGCTGAATAACGAAATCAAGCGCTATTATATGCTTAGCAGAGTGAAAAATGAAACAAAAACCTCTTGGGAGGCAATTAGTGCTTTACCAAGTAAAAGTCCCAGTGTGGCCAGAGGCTGGTGGGGAGGAGGAGGGGTGGGGGGGTGGGGTGTCGTGCAAGTGTTTGTGTGTGGGCTTTTTTGGCAGAAGGAAACTGTGATGAAATTATTTCATCAGTAATAGCTTAGTAAAAAGCCTAGCCAGACACCAGTACAATGTTACCCAGAATGATTAAAATCTCTTTAGTCAGAACCTGCTAATGAAAACAATTCAGGTTTTAATCCAGGTTTCTACAATATGTTTATCGGGGGTGGCCAAACTGTTGCTGCTCATACGTATTGTGTGGCTCTTGAAGCTCCCACTGCCCTGTCAGTTGACTTGGAGAAGGGATTTGTCTCTTTAAATCACTTCTCAAAGCCAAGTCAGCTGGTGGCTTGGAGAATGTTTTAAAGTTGCTTTCTTTCCACCCTTCCTTCCCTCCCTCCCTCCTTCCTTCCTTCCTTCCTTCCTTCCTTCCTTCCTTCCTTCCTTCCTTCCTTCCTTCCTTCCTTCCTTCCTTCCTTCCTTCCTTCCTTCCTTCCTTCCTTCCTTCTTCAAATGTTTATTCTGTGTGGCTGTTATGCTACGCAAGTTTGGCCACCCCTGATGTAGATCCACCGTTGGACCGCAGCCTCCTCTTCGACAGTTTGCAGCTCACAAAGGATTAGTTATACCTTAATTAAGTGTCCTGACCTAGATGGCCCGGGTTAGCCTGATCTCATGAGATCTCAGGAGCCAAGCTGTGTCAGCCTTGGTTAGAACTTGGATGGGAGACCACCAAGGAAGTCTACGCTTGCTATACACAGTCAGGCAGTGGCAAAGAATCTCTGCTCACCTGTTGCCTCGAAACCTATACAAGGTCACCATAAGTTGGGTGTGACTTCCCAACACTTCCTACCACTACAATTACATGTGCCTTGCCTCCTACAGAATGACCAAGGAAAGCAGCCGCAACCTTAACAATGGCGTGAGACTCGTGTCACGTTTTTATGGAGTATTTTAGACAGGGCTTTTTTTTGTGTGTAGCTGGAACTCCTTTGCATATTAGGCCACACATCCCTGATGCAGCCAATCCTCCTGGAACTTACAGTAGGCCCTGTACTAAGAGCCCTCTAAGCTCTGGGAGGCATATTAGGCCACACCCTCACGATTTAGCCAATCCTCTTGGCGCTTACAGTAGGCCCTGTACAGCGAGCCCTGTAAGCTCTGGGAGGATTGGCTACATCAGGGGTGTGTGGCCCAGGGATGGAATGCTAGCAGAAGCTCCTTTGCATATTAGGTCACACCCCCGTGATGCAGCCAATCCTCCTGGAGCTTCCAGTAGGCCCTGTACTAAGAGCCCTGTAAGCTCTTGGGGGATTGGCTACATCAGGGGGGTGCGGCCTAGTATGCAAAGGAGTTCCTGCTACAAAAAAAAAGCCCTGATTTTAGAGCAGGGGTGTGAAACATGCAGCCCAAGGGATGAAACAGGCCCCGAGAGAGCTATCAGGTCTGTGAGCAACTCAACGTCACCTGCTTCTGTTTTTAAAAAGTCTTTAATTGTGTTTGTCTCTGCCCTTTATACAGTTTATATCTCTGCTAGCTGGCATTACATTTTATGAAACGCATGACCCGGCCCGACAAGGTCTCAAAGGGAGCCAGTTTGATGTAGTGGTTAAGTGCGCGGACTCTTATCTGGGAGAACCAGGTTTGATTCCCTGCTCTGAGTCTCTGATTCAGAGAGAAGGGCGGGGTATAAATCTGCAGGCGTCTTCTTCTTCATTTATGTCATATCCGGCCCTCATTACAAATGAGTTCAACACCCTTGTATTGGAGAGTCCTCAGGGGGTAAGAGATGCTTTGTCCCTTATGAATCCATGAATTTTCCTTGCCCTGTTCTATTTTGTTTTCCTCTTCATTGTTCACGTCATACATTGCTGGCAGGGTGGGCTAGGCCCTACTTTAGCAGTTTCAAGATGTACACAATCCAGGGAGGAGGAGAGGAGTAAATCAGATAGCCCTTGTGGGTTTTTTGCCATTTAATAATATGGCGAAAGCCTGACTTGTACAGACAGCTTTGTTCCGCTGTGGGCATTTTGTCATCTTAGTCGCTGCAGGAATATTGTACCAATCTGAGAATACTGTAGTGACATATGTTGTTACCGAATGCTTTCTTTTGGCACACAATACGCTATTGATTCTGTTCAAAGGTTGCTGGGAATTGCAGTACACACTGCGTGGAATACAGTATGAGCAAATAAATGGTTTGGCCCGCTGGCTGGCTTGTCTTGTATAATGTTGAAAGCAAACAGAACTCTTTCATGGTAACTCTCACAGTGATATGAAGATATGAAGCTGCCTTATACTGAATCAGACCTTTGGTCCATCAAAGTCAGTATTATCTTCTCAGATTGGCAGCAGCTCTTTCTCCAGGGTCTCAAGCTGAGGTTTTTCACACCTATTTGCCTGGACCCTTTTTTGGAGATGCCGGGGATTGAACCTGGGACCTTCTGCTTCCCAAGCAGATGCTCTACCACTGAGCCACCATCCTTCCCCTAATGCAGCTGTTGATCCTGTTGGTAGGTTGCAAAGTTTACTAACTGGACTAGAGGTTTGTTGGGTGCGGTGCTAAAAAGACATGCAATTAATTACCCTCATCTCTTTTTTTCCCAGTTTGCATTATCTTTTTCAGTTGTCTTTCACCAGACAGCTATGCATTCCTGCAGCCAGAGTTCCGCACACGCTGTTCAATTACATTCATTCTAATCTATAATGTGGAATTTTCCTAGCTGGCCCAGGTCCCAAGTAGATAGACTTCAACGAGGAACTCACTTCTCTGGAGTTCTTCCAGTAACCTCCCAACAAAAACAAGAACCGTTTCCTGCCTCCTACAACTAGAGGTTTGCTGAGATGTAGACCAGTTTCGCTTCTCTAGAAATGAGGAAGTGAATGAAATTGCCTTATCTATCAGACCCATCAACCTATCTATCGGTCCATCAAAATCAATCTTGTCTACTCGGATTGGCAGCTGCTCTCCAGGGTCTCAGGCAGAGGTCTTTCACACCAACTCCTATCTGATCCTTTTCAACTGGAGATGCCAGTAATTGAACCTAGGACCTTCTGCATGTGAGCAGAGGCTCTCTCACGAAGCCACAGCCCTGCATCGTTTTTCATATTTCCTAAATCTGGGGTGTCAAACATGCAGCCTGGGGGTCAAATCAGACCCCTAGAGGGCTCTTATCAGGCCCCCAAGCAACTGGCTGTCATCTGCTTCCTTCTCCCTCTCTCTTGCTTCCTTCTGCATCACAGCTTGCTTTGCAAGGCTTGCTCAACCACACAGAAGCTACAGAGCAAAGTCTCTATTTTTTTTCAACTGGTTGAGGCTTCTGCCTTGGGGGGGAAGCAGAGCTTCCTCTGCCCAGTTCCCTGGATCCCATGGGAGAGATACAAAGAAAGCACCTTTAAGATCAATGAGTGCTAATGTTTTAAGCATTTTTTTTTAAATCCTTGTGTTTGGCTGTGTCCTTCATAAAGTTTATATCTCTGCTATCTCTACCTGATCTTCGGTAGGTACACACATGGTCCCGAAAAGGTCTCATTTATGACAGATCCGGCCCTCCTAACAAATGAGTTTGACACCCCTGTCCTAAATTACGTACTCAGTGCTTTCTCTGGTTCTGCTTCTTGCATCTTAGAACAAGATAGACTTCCTGCCTGGATGCAAAAATGAGCACCAAATTCATTAAAGGAGAAGATTGACTTGATTTATACTGAATGTTGACTGGTTAGATAAAAGGTACAGGAACTAAGCGAGAATTGGCTATCACAGTGTGTTAAAACGTACTTCTTTCTTCCTAGGGCTAGAACTTTCTTCTCTGACATTGAAATGAAAGATAGGGCAGAATTTTAATATTGCCAGCATTCAGCTTACATTTTTGTCACATATTAAAATTATTCCTAGTTTTTAAAACATGACGAACTAAGTAATTGGCAGGCGTTTCTTATAAATAAAAATTATGCGGGTAACCAGTAAACAAGAATATTGTAAAAACATTTAAGTGGGTTATACAAAATACAGCCTTAAGCCATTATCCAAATTCAAACCAAGGGTAATGGTGTGACTTGAAGCATTTGAATTCCATTTAACTTAGCAACAGTATCTGCAGAAACAGATTTACCTTCGAAGAGTGTCTAAAAATGGCGGGACTTCCATTAACAGAACATGAAAATACATTTTTTTTAAAAAAAAACTATCAGAAATACAAGTAAGATTTCATGCATTGTAAATGAAAAGTTAACTCCTTCTGCGCTGTCTGGCATAGTTTTTCAACACTAAAGGTTTCTTTCCGTTTCGTTAGAATCTAATCTGATAGAATGAAAGTGTTTCTTAAAAATCCTTGAAAACTCCTAATGGATTTGGGATGACATTCTGTTTAGTCACCCTGTTCAGATCTTAAATCTGAATATTAGAATTCCATCAATCATATGGAGGCCTCTTTTATTAGTAGACCTATCTCTGTTTTAGCTGCAAAATTTTTGTGCACCTGTGATAGATTTTTGCAGCCATTCAACGGAAGTCTAGATGTTTCTATATTTTAGTAATATGCTTAGAACTAATAAATTAAGAAGCAGTATGAGGTAGATAAGATCCAGGTGGGCAGCTGTGTCGGTCTGAAGCAGTAGAACAAAGCAGGAGTCAAGTGCAGCTTTAAGAACAATGAAGTTTTATTCAGAACGTAAGCGTTCGTTAATGAAAAATAAAAATTCCATAGCCCTACCCTGCACCTAGGAGCCCTTTTATCAGTAGTGGAAATAATTCATAGAAATACAATTTTACCGGCGTCACGTTCCGCCCATGATGTGTTTTATGGAAATTTCCCTAGTGCTTAGCTGTGGTTGGTTTAAACTGAATTCCAGGTTTCATTCGGATTTTTACAGTAAGGTCATATCGCCGTAGTTCTTTTTAAAACAGTCAAACCCACATAAAGATTAGACATAAAACTATGATGTCTTATCTTTATCCTGGTTAAATTCTTGCAACCAATTCCCGCCTTGTTGCTTCTCAGTTAACGATTCCTATCATGTTGCCATGGTATCTGCCGATATGTTTTTTTGGCACCAGTTGCTTCTTGAATCTTGGGAGTAAAATCCCAAGCGTCTTAAAAGAAGCATGGAAAAAAACCCAGGGAGAGTTATGCGTTGCTCTCATCAGCTATCCGACTAGCGAAGTATCCCAAATGATCCCAAATAAATCGATCCAAGTGGGCAGCAGCCGTGTTGGTCTGAAGCAGTAGAACAAAGTAGGAGTCAAGTTGCACCTTTAAGACCAGCAACTGCTGTCAGTTTGGCCTTAGAGGTTTTTTTTAAGTGACTTGCATCCCTGGGAACTAAAACTAAATTTCGGGATTTAAATCAAACCTAATTTCTTCTCCTGTTTTCTTTTGCCTTTCCTCAGTGCAGGAGGTTTCTTAGGAGACATCACTTTTGTAGGGAAAACTGGTGCATCCATTGTTGGAGAATTTGTGGTCTGGAACCTGCTGGCATTTTGTGATCGACCTTACATCTGTGCCAGCTGTTTTGTAATAGTGCCCAATTTCCCCAAAGTTCCAGAAGCACTGCAGTGTTGGTGACCCCTGGATTAAGGGAACATGCTAATAAAATGCCTGAATAGCTATAGATAGTTCAGTTGGTCTTGTGGTTAAGTGTGTGGACTCTTATCTGGGAGAACCGGGTTTGATTCCCCACTCCTCCACTTGTAGCTGCTGGAATGGCCTTGGGTTAACCATAGCTCTCTTATCTGGGAGAACCGGGTTTGATTCCCCACTCCTCCACTTGTAGCTGCTGGAATGGCCTTGGGTTAGCCATAGCTATCGCAAGAGTTGTCCTTGAAAGGGCAGCTGCTGTAAGAGCTCTCTCAGCCCCACCTACCTCACAGGGTGTCTGTCATGGGGGGAAGAAGATATAGAAAATCGTAAGCCGCTCTGAGTCTCTGATTCAGAGAGAAGGGTGGGGTATAAAACTGCAGCCTTCTTCCTCTTCTTCTTTATCTGCACTGCAATATAGATATAAATCTTTAAATGCTAACAGGGTTCCCTAATATAATTATTTTTTTAAATTAGTGTAATCTATAATTAGTGTAATGCCTTCCTTAAACTGTATGGAAATTAGCACCAAATTGTTTTAATCTAATGTTTAATTTAAATGGGGGGGGGGTTGTTGTTGTGCATTGTGAGCTGCCCTAAACCTGCTTTGGCGGGGAGGATGGGATACAAATCAAATAAACATATTATTTAAGATAGTTGAATTCATTTTATTATTATTTTAAAAAACTTCTCTCCATGAATGAACCAAAAGCAAACATTTTGAGTAACCGTTTAGCATTCCAAATTTTCCAGATACACAGTGCTACTTATGTTAAAGGATTGTGGGCTTGCTTAAATGCGACCAATGCAGTACTGTATAGAAATAACCAGTTAAGCCTATTTGCATGCCTTAATTGAGGCGGTAATCAACAAGGATCTTAGTCTTAAATTAGGAAGTGCAACTGCTACCATCAGAAATAACTTTTGTTACTTGACCTAGATTTTCTGGCAGTTACTAAAGTTCCAAATCAGGTCTTGCCATTTACATTTTAAAAACTGATGTACAGTATGAAATAAACTTAAATTTGGGCACAAAATGAATGTTTTGTCCCATGCAGCTTCATCCAGTCATAATAAACTCAGACTCTGCTAATATTTAAAATCATCTCAGGGTTGTCCAGGCCTAGTGGCTTTTATCTTCTGCACTTGGAACTTAGACCACTTGCTGCAGTGGTGCCCATTCTGTGGTGAACGCAAATTAAAATTTCTCTTCCCAGGTTGTAACCTTTGTACAAACAATGTGTGGGATGAGCTCTCATTTGTCCATAAGATCAAATGCGCAGAAAAATGCTGAAACTTTGTCTTTAAATCTCCATTAAAAATCAATCAAGAGTAGTCTTTAATAGCATAAAGAAGAAGAGAAGAGATTGGATTTATACCCCCCCTTCACTAGCCAAAGGAATCTCAGAGCGCCTTACAATCTCCTTTCCCTTCCTCTCCCCACAACAGACACCTTGAGAACAGTGGGGCTGAAAGAGCTGTTCTTGAGCAGAACAACCTTGAGATAACTTGTGGCTGACCCAAGGTCACATCAGCAGTTGTATGTGGAGGAGTGGGGAATCAAACCCGGTTCTCTTAGGTAAGAATCCGCACCCTTAACCACTATACCAAACTGCCTCTGTACAATTCTAATTGCAAGTTACATGCAGTCCCACCAATTTCACTGGAGCTTTTTATTCTGTGTTTTTGGGAGTTGTGTGTAACACCTGCTCAGAAGTAAGCCCCATTGAGCTAATTGGTAGTTACTAAACATGCATAGAGTCAGGCTGCATAATATACTTTGCTTGTGTCTGTGGGATTTCAGAAATGGAATTTTCACAATCGGCAACTGTTCCATGACGTAGTTGACTGTTTTCAAGTTCCTGAATAAGCTGTCTATTGCTGTTCTGAAATCAATCACCACAAGTGTTTTAGGATTATTACAGGGGTCTAAATTCACCACAGGATTTTTTCCTGTTTTTTTGTAGTTAGTCCATTGACCATAGTTTACTTTTTTAGGAATCTTATAATTGTATCTTTAAGTTTTGACTGTCGGTTACACATGAGAGCCAGTTTGGTGTAGTGGTTAAGTGTGCGGACTCTTATCTGGGAGAACCAGGTTTGATTTCCCACTCCTCCATTTGCACATGCCCCACCCATCTCACAGGGTCTGTTGTGGTGTGGGGTGGGGGGGAAGGTAAAGGAGATTGAGACTACTCTGAAACTCTGAGATTCAGAGTATAGGGCGGGATATAAATCCAATATCATCTTCTTCCTTAATTATGAGAGTAGAATTAGGGAATGGCAACTTCTTTCCCCTCAGTGAGAAGGTGTGAAGGTTTGTCCTCATGTAAATATTTTTGTATGGATGGCAAGTAAATTACGATATTTATTGATCGCATCTTAAATCAGAATTGGAATACTCATGTTTTAATAGTTGGTTTGTTTCAGTGCTACCAAATTGCATATGAGAGATTCGGTTCAGTGATCAAGCCTTCAGTGAAATGTGGCTTTATTGAAGCTATTGAAGCAAGCCCATCCTGGACTATTTGGTGACGCCAACGTCAGCAATCAGTCAGATATTGGACTATGTGGCATGGACTTTTGGGGGGTGGGCTATGAATGCAGTAAAAGTTTCTTGCTGAGTCAAGACATTACTCTCCCCAGGATCTTTTAGTAATAAAACCCAAGGCGTGGTAGCAAATCCCAGCTCCCTCATTGGTTGGATCAACTATTGGCCAATGAACCATATGTCACTGACTCTGGCCTCCCACTGGCTGATTCGTCTGCCCCCACCTACTGCAGGTCCAGAAATGTTGAACATACCACCAAAACAGTCTTACCTCAGAGAGAGAGACATCTCTGATGCTTCTCTGTATCTTCTCTGTCAACCAACCTCAGAAAGGCCTGCTGCTCTACTGTGGCCTCACAAAAGGCATCACAGCTGCCCCCGGGGTGGGGAGGAATTAGGAGAATTATATAAACTGCTTTGGTTCTCCTCCACTGTGAAGGCTGTCCTTTTCCTATGTAGAGGCTGCAGGGTTGCTAACTCCAGGTTAGGAGATTCCTGGAGATTTAAGGGGTGGGGCTTTGAGAGGATGGAGTTTGAGGAGGGGTGGGACCTCAGACAGGTACAATGCCATTTCCTCCTGGGAAATCACTGTTGCCAATCTCCAGGTGAGGGCTGGAGATCACTCAGAATTACAACTGCTCTCCAGATGGCAGAGATCAGCTCCCCTTGAGGTGGGGAGGGGAAGTGAATGCCTTCACTTGGGTGGATGGGAAGACAGCAAGGATGGGGGGGGCACTAACCCAGAGCCTCCTTCTAGAGCCCATTGTATTTTTCTTCACAATGGGCCTTACTCCTAGTTGTTATATATTTAACATTGGAACTTGAAGATATTTTTCCGGAGTAACCTATTGTGTGACAAACATTCTATATGCTATATTGTATTTATTCATTCATTTTTTAGCACAGTTGCTGTTTGTATTGCTCATTTTTCAGTGCATTTCACTCCTTGGCTGTCACACAATGGCCACCAGTTCTTCTGGATGACCAACGACAAGGCATAGAAGCCAAGGCCTTCCCCGGTGTTGCACTTTGAGCTATAGAGTTTTGCTAAGGAGAAGAAGCAGTACCAAATTCTCTGCCTTCTTCCTGAAACTGATGAAACTACATTTTCCTCATCTGATTTTATAGTTCAATTATTACAGTTTACATCATCCTGTTTGCACTTCAAGTGGTGGTTTTACAGTGGATTGAGTTGGCTATGAGTCACTTATCCGAGCATCTTCCGTGTTCAGCCACCTGGAAATAGTTGAATTTTCCCACTGCTGTACACACTGTTATTAAATATTTGTCTCGTCACCTGTTAACTTGATTCTGGATTCAAAAAAGCTGCAGGTTGTGCCACTTCAAACAAGAGCAGTGTAATTGAAGCCTGTAGGGAAGTAGAGTAATATCCTCATATAATCAAGGCTTCTCCTTTGTGCTGTGCAATGAAAATTGGCTTCATAAAGAAGGTGTTGCCTTTTGTATTTACTTCCTTTAGAGCCTCAACTGGGCTAACTGCAGTTCTGTTATTAACAGTTAACCTTCAATAAGTCATCCCTGAATTACTTGAAAGGTCATGATTCTTTTGTGGTGGAATGTTCCTTTTCTTTTTAAAGTACAGAGGTGCAGCTTAATTACTAAATTTTGCAGAATAGGTTGTGTCCTAAGGAAGAGGCTTTAAAATAATTTTTAGATGTATAAAATAATTTAGATACTTTTATTTGGCAATGCATTCTGTTTTGAAATACAAGTCAAATGTGTGGTTTTTTTTTTTTTTTAGAAAATGACTTGTTTGTAGGAAAAAGCCCAGCAGGAACTCATTTTCATATAAGACCACACCCCCTGACATCACCATTGTTTCGCACAGCTTTTTGTAGAAAAAGCCCAGCGGGAACTCATTTGCATATTAGGCCACAACCCCTTGCACCAAGCCAGCATTCCTGTGCGTTTCTGCACACACTCAAAAAAGCCCTGGAAAACAACAACTGTTTCTAGGGACCTTCAAAACAGGCTTATATGAGCCACTCACTTGGTTACCTGAATTAGAACTATCTTTAAGAAATGACATCAGGCAAATGTTGGCTATTTTTATTATTTTAAAGCCATGAATAAGTAATATAGTGAAGGGTGGACTAGTGGGGGGGAAATATCATTCAGCTAAGGAAAAGTTTTAAAAAAGGTATAGTCCACTGTGCAAGCACCAGTCGTTTCTGACTCTGGGGTGACGCTGCTTTCACAACGTTTTCACGGCAGACTTTTTACGGGGTGGTTTGCCATTGACTTCCCCAGTCATCTACACTTCCCGCCGCCCCGCCCCCCCCCAGCAAGCTGGGGACTCCTTTTACCGACCTCAGAAGGATAGAAGGCAGAGTCAACCTGGAGCCAGCTACCTGAAGCAGCTTCCGCTGGGATCGAACTCAGGTCGTGAGCAGAGGGCTCCGACTGCAGTACTGCAGCTTTACCACTCTGCGCCACGGGGCTCTTAGGAAAAGTTTAGCCTTATTTAAAAACTAGCCGGGCTAGTTTAAGGATAACATGAAGTATCTGAATAAAAGGACCTGATGAACTGTTCAGATTCTTTAGCCTGTTATAATGTATTCCCTTGTATGAATCCATTGTTTAATAATTCGTCCCTAGGTCTTTTGGCTGAGGGAAGGGCAGATATAAGGGAATATGTCAGTGATCTAACAGTCTTGGCCTTTCACAAAAGTAGCTTTTAAAATTACTTTGAGTTTCTTCTGCCTCAGCATTGGCCCTAGTTGGGATTTAGTTCAAGCCTTTGGGTTGATCGTTCCTGGTTTTTTTTGTTATTAGAGGAAGATGCATTTGTATTTCCCTGTCATCTCTTTCCCAGTTCTTGGTCACAATTTCCGTTTTGCCTCCTGTGCACTTATACGAGATGTCTTACAGGGAGGATTCACTTCCATTTTGGGATATTTCCTCTTTCCCCGATAGTTTTGATGTCAGAAACATACGGGAGAAATGGAAGGAATTAGATCACTCTAGAACATTTTTCTGCCATTCAAGACTAGAGATGAAGGCCTGGAAGATTGTGAAAAACAAAACCTGTTTTTTGTTTTGCTTATCCATCCCCCCCCCCCCCAGGCCTTTTTTCAGTTTTTCAGGTGGGAAAAGTGGAAGGATACCTGTGCAGAGCTTTCATTGTTTCCTTGCGATACTCCCTCTAAGCTGTGGAGTCTTGTGAGCAAAAGTTCTACTTTGTGAGTTACTGGTATTAAAGTTGCGTGCTACTGCATAAATTAGTTTGCTCTGGGGCCATTTTTCCTGAGCGAAGACAAAAATGTGCGAGCTGGAGGATGAAAAACTGTGAGGTAGCTCACACTAACTCAGTGTAGGAGGGAACGCAGCTTCCTTGTAGTTGCATGCCTTCTGTTGTCCTTTTGAGCTGACTTGGGTGACTTTTTCACTTCTCCCTCTCAAACCCACCATTGTGATGCATTTACCCACAGACAGGGTTAAAAGTCACTTATTGGCCTACCTTGCAGGAGGAAGAAAAGAAGATCAGAAGGAGGCAGGACAAGAACTGTGCCAGTCCTTTGAGGAAAACTTTAAAAAGTTTCATTGAGAACTTAGCTCTCTCTAGCCAGCTAGCAAAAATCAAGTAAAAGTGCTAAGGTAGCAGAGTGCATTAGCTTGCAGTTTTCTCTCAAGTGTCAGGCATATTTGCAGTTTTGCTTGTGCAAAGCTAAAGCATTTATAACTTTTAAATTCCATAGATATGTCAGATACTGCAATTTTATATGTTAAGTGAGAAGGCAATGGCAAACCACCCTGTAAAAAGTCTGCCGTGAAAACGTCGTGATGTGACGTCACCCCAGAGTCAGAAACAACTGGTGCTTGCACAGGGGATTTCCTTAACCTTTTAATGTTATAAATCAGGAGTGTCAAACATGCAGTTCAGGGGCCGAATCAGGCCCCCAAGCAACTGGCTGTCATCTGCTTACTTCTCCCTTCTTCCTTCTTCTGCATAACGGCTTGCTATGCAAGGCTTGCTCAATCTCTGTTTTCTCCATTGGCTGAGGGAGGAAGGTAGAGCTGGTTTTTCCAGGGTCTCTCAATCAAACAGCAGAGCTACTGAGCCAAGCCTCTCTTCCTTCTCTTGGCTGAGGCTCCGCCCCCCCAGTCCCCTGGGGGAGGAAGGAAAGAGCCAGAGCTTTCTTTGTCCAGTTCCCGAGATCCCATGGGAGAAATACAAAGAAAGCACCTTTAAGGCCAACGAGTGTTAACATTTTAAGTATGTTTTAAATTTTTAAAAATATATATTTAATTGCGTTTGTGTCCTTTATAAAGTTTATATCTTTGCTACCTAATCTTAAATAGGTACACACATGGCCTGGTCCAACATGGCCCAGCCCAACAAGGTCTCATTTATGTCAGATCCGGCCCTCATAACAAATGAGTTCGACGCCCCTGTTAAAATGATACATTTTATGTTGTTGTTTTAACAATTTATTAATAACACATGGTTACAATATTTAATTATCTTTTTTTTTCTTATACTAGACCATATGATATTTCACCCCCCCCCCTCCCTCCAATATTGACTTCCCCGAAGTTATAAATTTGCATTTAATTCTAAAGGTACCACTAATCTATCAAAATATAATACTTTTGATTAATACTAAAAAATTGTCCAGTGTTTTTTTACGTTCCACTCTTTCTCCATATATCCTTTGAGTTTCTTCCACTCCTTTTTGAATAAGTCTAAGTCATAGTCTCTTAAAGTTTTAGTTAGTTTATCCATCTCACACCACGATAAAACTTTCACAATCCAATCCGATTTCTCTGGTATTGTTCCTTGTTTCCAAAGCTGCGCATACAATGTCCTAGCAGCTGAGAGCAAATACCAAATTAAAGTCCTTTCTTCCTTTGGAAAATTTTCTAGTTGTAATCCAAGTAAAAAAGTCTCTGCAGTTTTCTTGAAGTCATAACCCAAAATTTTGGAGATTTCTTGTTGTATCATCTTCCAGTACTCCTTTGCTTTTTCACAAGTCCATCACATGTGAAAGAAAGAACCTTCGTGTTTTCTAATAATAATAATAATAATAATAAATTTATTTTTGTATCCCGCCCTCCCCCGCCAGAGGCGGGCTCAAGGTGGCTCACAGACATGGAATTCCATGATTCAAGTAAAACAATGTAAACAACAGTTTTAAATATAATCAATTACATAATAAATTATTTAAAATAGATAAAATAGGTGCTATAGGTTCTACATTTCCAACATCTATCCGACATTTTCTTACTCATCCTAGCCAGCTTTTTCGGAGTCATATACCACCTGTACATCATGATACATTTTATGTTGTTAAAGCAGTAAGATTAGTTTACATTTGATAGGCCATTAAGTATTGTATATATTTAAATCTTTCCCCAAATTTCCATTTTTTACACACACACAAAAGCGGGGGGGGGGGACATCCCCCCCCCGAGGCTTCAGAATTTCCAGAAATTTTACATCTCTAGTGTACATTTCATACCACTAGGTATGAAAGTGGTTATAAAACAGCAGCATGCCAGGGTACAGGTACATGCTACCCCTCCTTATGCGCTATGATAAGTTTAGATTTACGCTACCATACTAAGAAAAAATGTACAGTTTCCTCCTCAAATGCTTTTTTTTTTGTCATCGTTCTTATATCTAATCAAGGGCATGCTTTATAAAACGTATTCAGAATATCCTAATAAAAATCAGGCTTTTCAAATGAGAATCGGTTTTGTTTTGGCAAACAGTTGCCGATTTCAGAACCGTTTGCAAAACAACCCAACTAACAAGCAGCATAGCCCATGGAGGAAAACTGTGAATCCTCCTTGCTGTAAATGAAACAGTTTTCAGAGAACAAATACCACTTTTTCCTCGCAACCTTACGGGGATGTGCAGGATTGCTTACCCATCCGGAAGAACTGGAATTACATCTTCAAAACTAGCAATTCCGCTTTTGTTACCATCATATGGTCTGTGTTGTAAAGCGCAGCAACACGTCTCAAGGCATCAATTATTTCTGTCCTGAATGGTTTCTGCGGACACTACTTTGACAGTCCCAAATGTGACTAATACAAATTTCGACTTGAGGGTTCCATACTAGAGTCAGCGTTTCAATAGGCTGTGATGTCCTCTGCCACTCAAATTGTCAACAGGGCAAACAAAAAGTTGAGCAAGCAAGGACAGTCTTATCACGACTAGAGGGGGACGTCGTGACTTCGGCTTACTTGAGCAATAAAAAATAATAAAACAGCTAAGGAGGTTGAGATGTCCTTTGTCACTCATATTGTTAGCAGGGCAACCAAACAGTTGAGCAAACAAGGGCATTCCTAGCATGACTAGAGGGGGGGCGGGACACTTATGTAACCCAAGAGTGATGGAGGATAAGCTGTGAAAGCCTCATTTGGAATACTGTGTACAATTGTAGTCACCACATCTCAAAAAAGATATTATAGCATTGGGAAAAGTCCAGAAAAGGGCAACTAGAATGATTAAAGGGTTGGAACACTTTCCCTATGAAGAAAGGTTAAAGTGCCTGAGGCTCTTTAGCTTAGAGGAATGAAGACTGATAGAGGTTTACAAGATTATGCATGCGATAGAGAAGGCAAAGAAAAACGTAATTTTCTCCTTTTCTCTCAATACAAGAACTCGTGGGTGCTCAAAGAAATTGCTGAGCCGTCAGGTTAAAAGGAAGTACTTCTTCACCCAAAGGGTGATTAACAAATGGAATTCACTGCCACAGGAGGTGGCGGTGACTACAAGCATAGAGACTTCAAGAGGGGATTGGTTAAGCATATGGAGCAGAGGTCTATCACTGGCTATTAGCCACAAGGTATAGATGGAACTCTATGGAGCAAGTAATGCTCTGTGTATTCTTGTTGCTTGGGAAGGGGCAACAGTGGGAGGGCTTCTAGTGTCCTGGCCCTGCTGGTGGACCTCCTGATGGCACCTGTTTTTTGGACCACTGTGTGACAGAGTGTTGGACTGGATGGGCCACTGGCTTGATCCATCATGGCTTCTCTTACGTTCTTATGAGCTTCTCGTCTTCTGCATTCAGTGTGCTGGTATTTCTCTAGCATAGACAAGCCTTCTTTAGAGGACGTTTTGAAATGGGGGTGGTGTTAACAAGCCATCTCATCATATACGGCACTTCCTCAGGTGGTATAAGTTGCCTCATGGATCTGAATCTAGATATACGAAGGCATGGAAATTTGAAGGTATTTTCACTAGAGTGGGGAATGGAATATTTGGGGACAAATGAAGAAAAAGCTATCACAGGGTTTTCTTTTTATGAAGACAAGCTGTTAAAATGTTGCGAGGTGGGCCTTTTTCAAGTAACTATGGAAAACAGCACTCGGGGGATTCACAGTAACAATGTTTAAACCAGGAGTCCCAAATGTGGTTTCTGTGGGTACCACGGTACATGCCGGTACCTTTCCTGGTGCCTGTTACGTGTTCTTAGAGAGGGTGTGTGGCCAGGTGGGCTTCTGATTGGTCATTTGAGATTTAGTTAGCTATACAGGTATTTTTAAATGTTGCAGCTGTAGCAACCGCCACCACAGCCCAAGAGTGATGGAGGGTGACCTGTGGCAGCCATTGTGTGACCTTCCTGGCAGCCATTTTGTGGACACCGCGCCCACCACACTGCTAGAATTCCAAAGATGCCCGAAGGCTCTAAAAGGTCCGGGGATCCTCAGCTTTAAACTATTGGGCATGTGGGTCAACAGGCCTCACTGCAGAAGGGGAAGGGGGGGGGGCAAAGAAACTTCCTATTTATTCTTGAAGCCGGCCCAAGGCGCAATACATTTTCTCAAACTCATAGAATCAGTTTTCCTAATTTCTAAATGGACTACTGTGGAGGAAGGGAAATGTGGCCAAAATCCATCGGTGTAAGGAGTGCAGATTCAGCAGCCTTGTAATTCGCACAAATGAAAGAAACAAGCTTATGGATGCAAAAACAGAGAAGCGTCTTTGCTGTAACCGTGCAAGTTGTCAGTTCTTTCAGCCCACAGAGGTGAAGTGAAAGTTCAGAACTGGGAACTACAGATCTTTCAGAAACTTGACTCAGCTTTCCACGTACCAGTTTGGTGACACATCTGGTAGATTTGCCCTAAATGTTAATTATGGCATAAAGGATTTAAAGCGTGGGGGGAAACGACTTCAGATCACCATATGCTTCTTATCCCATAAGTCATTGTTGGCTTTCTAATTATAGTTGTAGAAGTCAGTGCTTTCAAGGGAGACTCATAGGCACATGGATGGCTAAGTCTCCATTTTTTTTTTAATTCCACGTTCAGTCGGAACTCTAAGGCTGGCAGCGGCAGAAAACCCGGTTCCCCAGGAGCATAATTCATACATTCAGATTGACAGGGTCAGGGGTGGAATTCTAGCAGGAGCTCCTTTGCATATTAGGCCATGCCCCCTGATGTAGCCAATCCTCCAAGAGCTTACAAGGCTCTTTTTTGTCAGCTCTTGGAGGATTGGCTACATCAGGGGTGTGTGGCCTAATACGCAAAGGAGCTCCTGCTAGAATTCCATCCCTGGGCAGGGTTAAAATGATCTCATGAGAATTATCATAGAGTTCCTGAGGTGGCTAGCCCAGCCTCTGCAAGGCTGGAGGCCCAGTTAGGGTGGCTGTTGAATCCAGAGGCTTACCTGGTATCTCTGGGGGATATTTCAGTCTGCAAAGGTGGCAGTCCTGTTGCAGCTGTGGTTAACCTGTTGAATGCAAAGGTGATACCAAGCGGTGGATCTCTTCCCTTGAGTATAGCCCAACTTACGGCAACCCTATGAATTAATGTCCTCCAAATGAGCAGCCTTGTTCAGGTCTCGCAAAATGAGAATTGTGGCTTCCTTGATGGAGTCAGCCCATGTCATATGTTGGATCGGGGGTGGCCAGACTGGCTTGGGAGCCACGTGTGGCTTTTTTCACACACATTGTGTGACTCTCGGAAGTCCCCACTGCCTCATTGGCTGACTTGGAAAAGGCATTTAAAGTCTCTTTAAATCACTTTGCAAAGCCAGCTGTGGAGGCTCAGAGAATGTACTTAAAGTTGCTTTCTTTAAACTCTCCCTCCCCCCATCTATTTGCCCCCCTTCTTCCTTGTGGCTTTCTAACATCCGATGTTCATGTCTTGTGGCTCTCAAACATCTGACTTTTATACTACGTGGCTCTTAGGTTAAGCAAGTTTGGCCCGCCCTTGTGTTGGATCTTCTTCTTTTCCTGCTTCTTTCAACTTTCCCTAGCATCGTTATTATATCCAGTGACGGTGGTCTTCTCAACCCAGGCAAGAGGAAGCAAAATTCAGGGGTAGTAAAAGTCCTTTTCCATTTTTTTTTTCAGAGAACTCTTTCAGGTCTTCCTCGTAGAAAAACTGGAAATCTTGCAAATGCCGAAAGCAGATTTGGAGTGGATGGAATGGTGTGTTCAGCAGTATTCCCTCTAAGCTTGAGTGAGAGTTGTTTAGTCTCCGGCTCACACATCTTTGTCTTAGCGCAGGAAGAATGGTCCCAGAGCAAACTGTTTTATGCAGTAGCTCACAACTTTAATGCCAGTAGCTTTACAAAGCAGAACTTTTGCTCACAAGACTCCACAGCTTAGAGGGGAGTATGAAACTGCTTCCATCCAACTATTGCACTTCTTTTTATTTACTACCAATTCTTACTCTGATTTCAATGTTTTATTTTTTTTAAATCTCTCAGATGACAAATTTAAAGTTTTAGAGTGCAGTTTAGGCTGTCTCTTTCAGGTACTAGATATATTTGCAGTTTTGTTTATAGAAAACTAGGTGTGTATACTTGTGTTCCATAGGTACGCCCCAAAATACTTAAATACTACATTATAACTCTTACTAAGTTGTAAGTCTTGCATTATATCTAGTTGCAACAGTAAAATAAGTTTAGACTTGATACGAAAGCATTAATGTGTTTCTGTTTCTCCCAGTATTTTTTGTTTTTAGTGATGGTGGTGCTTTTCCCAGAAAGAGAAAAATGATTTTTCTATGGCTTTAAAAATGTCCAGAATTCTTTACCTTTTTGACTACGCTATACCAATACATCTAATACTCTGCACATGGAAGGTGGATCATATGAGAGGTGGATCATATGAAGCTGCCTTATACTGAATCACACCCTCGGTCCATCAGAATCAGTCTTGTCCGCTCAGACTGGCAGCAGCTCTCCAGAGTCTCAAGTTGAGGGTTTTCACACCTACTTGCCTGGACTCTTTTTAGTTGAAGATGCCGGGGATTGAACCTGGGACCTTCTGCTTACCAATCAGATGCTCCACCGCTGAGCCATAGTCCCATTCATGGCTCTCCAGGGTCTCACGCTGAGGTTTTTCACACCTGTTCGCCTGGACCCTTTTTAGTTGAAGATGCTGGGGCTTGAACCTGGGACCTTCTGCATACCAAGCAGATGCTCTACCGCTGAGCCATAGTCCCATTCATGGCTCTCCAGGGTCTCAAGTTGAAGGTTTTCACACCTACTTGCCTGGACCCTTTTTAGTTGAAGATGCTGGGGCTTGAACCTGGGACCTTCTGCTTTCCAAGCAGATGCTCTACCACTGAGCCACTGTCCCTTCTGGTAGGCAGGAATGTTTTCTGCCCATTTCCCCTCAAGCTGAAGTCACCAGTGCTGTGTCTGTCTGTTTTCGAGGATCCTCTGGCCCAGATGACCAACTTTTGGGGGAATTTGGGGAGCAGTATGGAGAAGGAAGAGGCACTAATCCTCTAGATCCCAGAGCCAGGGGGCAACATCAGGGGGAAGGCCTCAGCCTCTGTTACCCTGTTGTTGGCCATCCAGGGGAACTGGTTGATCACTGTGTGAGACAGGAAGATGAATTTATAGTCTAATCCAGCAGGGCTCTTCTTACGTTCTTTCATGAACTTATTCCATAAATTTAGCCCATTTTTTGACTCATAGGAAACAACTTCTATGTCTTGGAAGTTTTTACGCAATATAATGTTCAGAGTTTGGTGATGAAAATTACAGCTAGTTTTATGTATGAATATATTTGACAAGACCAGTACCTTTTTCAGTCCTTGTATTCTTTTTTTCCCCCGGTCCAATCATTTTCATTGATCATCTTGTCTATATTTGGCTTCAGAATTTCTGAGAAAGTGGTCCTTTGTCAGATAAAATGCTAGTGGTTATAGCCCACCTCCAAACAGTCATCCTTCTTGCTGTTATGAATCTGAGAACCTGATATTGTAGACCGGGGGTGGCCAAACCGTGACTCGAGAGCCACATGGGACTTTTTCGCAGATATTCTGTGACTCTTGAGACCCCCTTGCCCTGTGGGCCAGCTTGAAGAAAGCACTTCTCTCTTTTAATCACTTCTCCAAGCCAAGCCAGCCGGTGGCGTGTAGTAGCTCACAACTTTAACGCCAGTGGCTCACAGTGGAATTTTTTCTCACAAGACCCCACAGCTTAGAGGGAGTAATTGGTCAAATATTGCCGTTTTCTATGCTAAGCAAGTTATAAATGATGGCTTTTGTATTGTTAAAGCAGTAAAATTAGTTCACGTTCAATAGGACAGTAAGTATAGCATATATATATATATATATGGGAGATATAAGGGAGATATATATATCTCCCTTTCCTGTGCAGATGTGACATTTTAGAATTGTGTCTCCATTTTTGTGATACTAGGCAATCTTTCTACACTTCCTGGTGTAGGGTTGCCAAGTCCAATTCAAGATATCTGGGGACTTTGGGGGTGGAGCCAAGAGACTTTGGGGTGGAGCCAGGAGACATTGGTGGGGATATATATATATTTGGGGGGGATGTCTCCCCCCCGCCCCGGCTTCAAAATGTCTGGAAGTCTTACATCTCTCTCTGCCGTTTTTCTCCCTGATATAATTTACTTTTGTTTTTCAGATATGAGACATGAGTGTTGGACGCAGAAGATTAAAACTGCTGGGCATTCTGATGATGGTAAACTTTTTTATATATGTTATTGTAGAAGTCTCAAAGAGCACTGGCCAAGAGAAGAATTCAAAAGGACGTGTGATAGTACCTCCCAAGAAGTTTTGGAGGAAATATACTCCTCACAAGGCGTATTGGAATAAGCAGCAGCAGAAGCTGGAACGCCTCTACAATCCCATTTTGGCATTGCTTTCCAACATGACTCCAGAGGAGAACTTATCATCGAATGGTAGCTTTTTGAATAGCTGCGATCCTGATCCGCTTGTCGCGGAAGAAGTTAACGACTTTGCAGATTTGCCCGCTAGGTTTAAAGACTTCTTATATTATCTGAGATGTCGAAATTATTCATTAATAGTGGATCAACCACACAAGTGCAAACACAAACCTTTTCTGCTTCTGGCTATCAAATCGCTCATACCGCATTTTGATAGGAGACAGGCGATCCGTGAGTCTTGGGGGAGAGAGGTGAAATCTGGAGATGTCACTGTTGTGAGAGTCTTTCTGTTGGGCGAGACCCCTCCAGAGGATCATTATCCCAACCTCTCAGATATGCTCAGATTTGAGAGCGAAACCCACCGTGACATCCTTCTGTGGAACTACAGAGATACTTTCTTCAACTTGACTCTGAAAGAAGTGCTGTTCCTGAAATGGGTCAGCAGTACCTGTCCAGATGCCCAGTTTGTTTTCAAGGGAGATGATGACGTTTTTGTGAATACCCATCAGATCCTGGATTACTTGAAAAGTTTAACCAAGGATAAAGCCAAAGACTTATTCATAGGCGACGTGATTAAAGATGCTGGACCTCATCGCGAGAAGAAACTGAAATACTATATTCCAGAAAGTATTTATGAAGGCTCTTATCCTCCGTACGCAGGAGGCGGTGGGTTCCTCTATTCTGGTAATCTGGCACTGCGATTAACCAATGCATCTGAGCAGGTCCTTCTCTACCCTATCGATGACGTGTATACGGGAATGTGCCTTCAGAAGCTAGGGTTAGCTCCGGAAAAACACAAAGGCTTTAAGACATTTGACATTGAAGAGAAGCAGAGGGATAACATTTGTTCCTACACGAATCTCATGTTAGTTCACAGCAGGAAACCTCAAGAAATGATTAAAATCTGGACACGTTTGCAGGATCCAAATTTAAATTGCTGAGCCTGATTTACGGGGCGTGCGTTACGTCCGACAGCTCTTTCCAGAATTGGGTTTAAGCGAGTAATACTCTTGTCTTTTGTCTGGAGGCTTCTCTTGCAAATCAAAATGAGCTATCAACGGTTTATCTAGTTCTTACGGAAATGAGAGTCCATCACATTTTGAGGATGTGGCATGGAAACTGCAGCCCTTAACCTTTCTGCTGTCCAGTTCCTACGCCTAATAATAAAACATGTAATAATTATAGTCTTCTGAAGCTGTTATTGTTTGGCCCTGTGATATTGAAAGTATGGGTCTCTTAGTGGTAGAAGCCATACGGGTTGTTTCTCTGCAATGAAATATCTTTCAGCGAAATATCAGGAAAGTAATTTCAACATGATTGACAATCCCTAAGCTACTAACACTTCTTTTTGTTGTTGTTGTTGTTGTTTCCCTCCCACACACACACACTATGCTTACCCCACTCCTGAACAGTATTCAATTAAATGTGGTGGAACAGTCTTTGTGACAGTGTATGTAAAAATTCAAGCGATCCATCTACTTTTTTTCTCAGAGAAGCTGCACAACTTAAAAACTTGGTGTGCAAGTTGGGAGGACACGGTTTTGGGTTGTTTTTTAAAAAAAAATGGAATTGGCTAATAGCCAAACACTTTCACCGGTTTCAAAACTTTGACTTAGTGGGCTTCGCGCTCAGTTGTTGTCTTTCTCTGTAAAGTTATTTGTGCAGTTTGATTTGATTCAATAAATTCATATGGAACTACTTCACTGATTCAGAAAGGTTGGGTGGCTTTATGTGCAAGCTGGACTTAAAACCAGTTGCATCGATTTATGTTTTTTGAGATCCTAAGTGTTTAAAACCTGGAATTTGCAAGGGGTATCTCACAGATCCGGAAGTTCTGTTTGCCATATCTTCATGCGTGTCATATCAGACAATTAACTTGGAACAGTGACTGCTTTCGTTACGTAGAAGTGCCTGTATTTATTGTTCAGATTGAAGACCAAAACACTTTCTTAAGTATATTTTGTGTAATGATTTATTTGTATAGCCGTTGTTGAGTCATATTTAAGTAGGAAAAAAAAACTATTTTAAATGTGCTTGAAATGTTTAGATAGTAAAAAACAAATTGTTCTTTGAATCTGGAAAAAAAAAATGTAATTTAAATGACGCTTTGTGAACATCCCAGAGTTGTTTAGCAGCTCACACCGTAGCAATCTGTGTAGAAGTTACGTTGGAGCTTAAATTTACTAAAGTTCTGCAGTGGCCTCGTCTGACCTGCTTGTAAAATTGGGACATCACTTTTGTCCGTCAGCGCACTAGTGCGATTCCTGTCATTTGTGTCACTGCACGAGTGGGGAGCGATCAAACTTGCGACATTCGATGTCCTTTTATCCTGACAAAGCCCTCTTTCAGGGGGCGTAGCGTTGCTTCTTCAGAACCCCTTTACAGGGGACGTTTACCGGTTTGGTGAGATGCTGTTCTGGCAGGACGCTCCTAAAGAGGCGCTTTGTGCGGTTGCTTTGTAATTAAAAATGACATGGGCAGCTATGCACACTTCTTAAAAGCACATATAACGCTTTTCTCTGCCTTTCTAAACGATTGGAGCAGTGGCATTTGTCTGCACTCATAAAACGTTTAGCGATCCACAGAACACAAAGCTTACCCGCATTGTTGTTCTCGTCGTCGTATCCAGAACGGTGTTTGGAGGAAAATGAGTTAAAATTTTAAAAATCATTCCATCCCACTGATAAGGCTGCAAGCTCGTGTCAGCAAGAGAAATGTACTTTTCCACATGATTCTGTCCCTGTGTGCATCTGTTACCTTTCTCTTGTTTGTCTTTCATTTTTTTTTCTGTACTGAATTTTTTTCTTGAAGATCCTTCAGTTCCGATCGCATCCCAAAGCTCCATATTATCTGAGGTTCTCTTAAATTTTACGAAGAGATTTTTTTAAACAAAAAAAACAAAAACCATTTTGTTTCAACTCTATTTTTGTAAGTGAAATAAAAAATTATCTTTTTTGAATTCCAAGATTAGTGTGTTGCTGCCAGATCTGGTTAGACGTGTTCCTGTAATATTCTAGCGCTTCAGATTTTTCTACATCTGCTTTATTCAATATGTTCTGATGTTGGCAAGAGCAGGAATATGTTATTTAATCAGCACGATTTCTATAATTAAAATTGTTACGTGTTGCGCAAGTTAAAATGGTAGCCAGTCCCCCCTTCACAGCTGTGCCGTCTAAACCAAACAGACATAGGGCAATATTTGGAGCAGGAAGGGAGTTTTCTTATTAGTGTAGACAAAACGTTACTGTGCGATTTAAATAGCATATAACCAAAGCAAATTGTTACTGAATGAAGTATCATTTCAAGCCTCTGTAGTTTTCATGGTCTTTTCCTCCCCACTCCCCTCCCCACATGGCCATTTATAGCTGTTCGTTTGTCTTGACAGGTGAACTCGTGGTTTTTTCCCAAAACAATAAAATTATTTCTTGAAAAATGCTGGAGTGTTTGTTAATTAGTTAAGAGACTGGGATTTAATGAAACTCAAACTGTAGCACACGGTGCCTTATCGTCCACGTTTTCTGCACGTCGTGTGGCATTTAATTGGACGCGAATCGTCCTCTTCACTGAAGGGAGTCTTGAAAACATTCAAACAGTTACACGTTCCTCTCGCATACAAGGTTGTCATTCTTTTGTAGAAGGAGTCACTCTTCATCTTCAAGCTCCTTTCTGTCCAAAAGAATGAACAGCGTTGCTCTAAACGCAACAAAGTTATGGGGAGGGACGGTGGCTCAGTGGTAGAGCATCTGTTTGGTAAGCAGAAGGTCCCAGGTTCAATCCCCGGCATCTCCAACTGAAAAGGATCCAGGCAAGTAGGCGTGAAAAACCTCAACTTGAGGCCCTGGAGAGCCGCTGCCAGTCTGAGTAGACAAGACTGACTTTGATGGACCGAGGGTCTGATTCAGTATAAGGCAGCTTCATACGTTCATATATGTTCATGAGTGCTGCTGCCAGTCTGAGTGGACAATACTGACTTTGATGGACCAAGGGTCTGATTCAGTATAACGCAGCTTCATATGTTCATATATGTTCATGAGTGCTGCTGCCAGTCTGAGTAGACAATACTGACTTTGATGGACCAAGGGTCTGATTCAGTATAACGCAGCTTCATATGTTCATATATGTTCATGAGTGCTGCTGCCAGTCTGAGTAGACAATACTGACTTTGATGGACCAAGGGTCTGATTCAGTATAAGGCAGCTTCATAGGTTCATATATGTTCATGAGTGCTGCTGCCAGTCTGAGTAGACAATACTGACTTTGATGGACCAAGGGTCTGATTCAGTATAACGCAGCTTCATATGTTCATATATGTTCATGAGTGCTGCTGCCAGTCTGAGTAGACAATACTGACTTTGATGGACCAAGGGTCTGATTCAGTATAAGGCAGCTTCATACGTTCATATATGTTCATGAGTGCTGCTGCCAGTCTGAGTGGACAATACTGACTTTGATGGACCAAGGGTCTGATTCAGTATAACGCAGCTTCATATGTTCATATATGTTCATGAGTGCTGCTGCCAGTCTGAGTAGACAATACTGACTTTGATGGACCAAGGGTCTGATTCAGTATAAGGCAGCTTCATACGTTCATATATGTTCATGAGTGCTGCTGCCAGTCTGAGTGGACAATACTGACTTTGATGGACCAAGGGTCTGATTCAGTATAACGCAGCTTCATATGTTCATATATGTTCATGAGTGCTGCTGCCAGTCTGAGTGGACAATACTGACTTTGATGGACCAAGGGTCTGATTCAGTATAACGCAGCTTCATATGTTCATATATGTTCATGAGTGCTGCTGCCAGTCTGAGTGGACAATACTGACTTTGATGGACCAAGGGTCTGATTCAGTATAACGCAGCTTCATATGTTCATATATGTTCATGAGTGCTGCTGCCAGTCTGAATAGACAATACTGACTTTGATGGACCAAGAGTCTGATTCAGTATAAGGCAGCTTCATATGTTCATTTATATGTGTTTGTGTAGCGTAGCTTCTGTGACTTCCATGATTTGCCCTCTAATTCCAGGGACCTCTGCCTTGTTGAACCTGCGGGCACCTTTGGAATGGGGAGATAGGCTCAACAACAGAATGGCTGCTTGTAGGAGGTGGAACCAAACGCAAAATTAGAAAAAAAAACACTGTAATAACTAGGGATGGGCACAAACTGAATCATGATCCATGCTAAAAATGGCCGATTCGTGTTTGTTCCAAACTGGTTCATCTGATCCCCCCAGGGTCAGCCCTGCCGCTAGGTAAACTCGGTGGTGGCCGAGGGCGCCCCCATGTGACTTGGTGGCATTATCAGTGCAGGTGGGGGCGCCAAACATTAGCCTTGCCTAGGGTCCCAGACAAACTAAGGCCGGCCCTGGATCCAACTGGATGCAAAAAATGAAGTAGCCTTTTCCCTTAGCGTGTTGTTTGATTCGTTTTTCCAGACAGCCTGGCGTAATTCCTCAGCCCCCTGCTCTTTTTTGTCAGTTTCCGGTGAAAGTTACCAGAAGTGCAAGGGACTAGGGATAGTGCTATGGCTTCTAGTCAGTTTCACTGGAAACTGACCAGAATTGCAGCTTGGAAAAGCAGAGCTGCCCCCCCCCGCTCCCCGTTCTAGCGAGAAGTGCACATTTCAATATATTTGTGCAAGTTTTTTTTTTTTTTTTTTGCTCTCATATGAACATATGAAGCTGCCTTATACTGAATCAGACCCTGGGTCCATCAAAGTCAGTATTGTCTTCTCAGACTGGCAGCAGCTCTCCAGGGTCTCAAGCTGAGGTTTTTCACACCTATTTGCCTGGACCCTTTTTTGGAGATGCCGGGGATTGAACCTGGGACCTTCTGCTTCCCAAGCAGATGCTCTACCACTGAGCCACCGTCCCTCCCTAAGTTTGGGTTACCTTGGTGCAGAATTTTTTTTTTGTGGCTTCTTCAGTAAGCCTGAAATCAAAATCAGACTGGGTATTCACAAGGCCATTTTGCCACATTCTCAGCACCTGGCAAAGATACTGCACCTTTCCTTTATGTAAAAGTGGATAAAATGTGGTGCTTCAGCTCATGCCCGTGTCGCGCCATAAAGCTCAGTGGGTGTTCATGAGCAAATTGCTCACTCTCTCATCATAAACCCACCTTTCAGGCTAGGGGCGGTTCCCTTTTGTAACCAGCTTCATGTATGCCGCATTGAGCTCCTTGGCGATTATAAATTTTAAGCCCGAGCGCAGCAGTTAAGTTCCCGTGAGACCAAATGCATGTTACAAAACACCAGGAGCGTTTAAACTGCATGGCTTGAGGCAATAGCTCCTAATAGAAAACAGATGCCTGAAACCAGTAAACAGTTGGAGCCAAGCTGCGTCTTTTATAAAAGCAAATTCAAAATGGGGCTGCTTAAATTTGGAGATTGATCTATACACTTGGCAGTGCACATGGTCACTTTTCGTTCTGAAGGAAAACCCTGGTAATGTTTTTGTTATGCCTCAACTCTGACTAGTGTTTTATAGCGGGGGTGGCCAGACTGTGGCTCTTTCACACATATTGTGTGGCTCTCAAGGCCCCCACTGCCCTGTCAGCCAGCTTGGAGAAGGCATTTAAAGCTAAAATCGCTTTCTTTCCACCTCTCCGTTCTCATCTATTCTTCCTTGCGGTTCTCAGATAATCTGATCTTTAGTCTGTGTGGCTCTTACGTTAAGCAAGTTTGGCCACCCCCGGTTTATAGCGTTCGTAACAAAAAAGGTTTTTTAAAGGCCAAAACAAGTTATATAAAAATATATTATAAAACTTTGGCAGCCCGTTGACAAAAGAAAGCCCAGAAGAGAGAGAGAGAGTGTGTGTGTGTGTTGATGAACTCAGCAAGACTAGTGTGCTAGGCAAGAAACATAACAGCCTGTTTGTACATAGTGGCCTACCTGTGGATATAAATTGCCAAAAAGTCCAGACTCTTGAAATTATGCCAAGGAAGAGAGCCAGCAATTTAATGTCTTTATAATTAAGCCCTATCACATGTGACACTAGCTCACTGCATGTACGGAATAATATTTTTCTCTACCCTAGTATTCATCTGAAGGTAAGCTATCCAGATTCGGGTTTGTAACTCTAGTCAGAGCTTACCAAAAAATAATAACAATGCCAAACGTCACCATATGAAACCTTAGCCGTCTGGGATGTTTTGGTTAGTTGGCTGGCTGGCGTTCTTAACTGGTTAAAACATTGGTTTGGGAATGTGTGTGTGTGAAGTGCTGTCAAATCTCTTACAACTTATGGTGACCCTATCAACATTTTCCAAAAGGTCTGACTGTCTGAGCCTTGCTCTGGTCTTCAAACTGAGTCAGAATCGCAGAGTCGGAAGGGCCCATACAGGTCACCTAGTCCAACTCCCCCTGCTCAATGCAAGGTCAGTCCATTTCATATTGAATCTTCCTCTCTTCCTTCCAGGGGTGGGATTCTAACAGGAGCTCCTTTGCATATTAGGCCACACGCGCCTGATGTAGCCAATCCTCTAAGAGCTTACAAAAAGAGGCTTGTAAGCTCAGAGGGTGTGGCCTAATATGCAAAGGAGCTCCTGCTGGAATTTCACCCCTGCTTCCTTCAACTTTTCCTAGTATCATTTTTTCCACTGAGTCAATACGATAAAGTTTTATTGTTTATGGCCAAAGGCCATCTGTTACATGTGATTACAAGCAACAGCAATAAAACCGTCTAACCAAGAAGGACAAATCAAATAAAAGCATTGCCCTTCTTTAGATCCAATGTATTTTTTATTTAACTAAAGCAAATAGTGACTAACTTTTTAAACTAAAGAAGAAGAAGATATTGGATTTATATACCGCCCTCCACTCCGAAGAGTCTCAGAGCGGCTTACAATCACCTTTACCTTCCTCCCCCCACAACAGACACCCTGTGAGGTAGATGAAGATATTGGATTTCTATCCTGCCCTCCACTCCGAAGAGTCTCAGAGCGGCTCACAATCTCCTTTACCTTCCTCCCCCACAACAGGCACCCTGTGAGGTAGATGAAGATATTGGATTTATATCCCGCCCTCCACTCCGAAGAGTCTCAGAGCGGCTCACAATCTCCTTGACCTTCCTCCCCCACAACAGACACCCTGTGAGGTGGGTGGGGCTGGAGAGGGCTCTCCCAGCAGCTGCCCTTTCAAGGACGACCTCTGCCAGAGCTATGGCTGACCCAAGGCCATGCTAGCAGGTGCAAGTGGAGGAGTGGGGAATCAAACCCGGTTCTCCCAGATAAGAGTCCGCGCACTTAACCACTACACCAAACTGGCTCTCCAGCACCCCTATAGCAGGAGTGACCAAACTGTGGCTTGGGAGCCACATGTGGCTCTTTCACACATATTGTGTGGCTCTCAAAGCCCCCACTGGCCCATCAGCCGGCTTGGAGAAGGCATTTCTTTCTTTAAATCAGTCCTCCAAGCCATGCATTTCAAATTAAAGTTGCTTTCTTTCCACCTCTCCTTCCCTCCCATCTATTTGCCTTCCTTCCTACCTACATCTGACAATCACGTCTTGCGACTCTCAGACATTCGATGTTCATGTCTTACGGCTCTCAGACATCTGACATATGACTCTTAGGTTCAGCAAGTTCGGCCACCCCTGTGCCGTAGGAAACAAACCAGCATAGGAGAGAAGGAAAAGACAGCTGCTTTGAGCCTGAAGAAAAATTTAAACCCATTAAAAGCGCAGTGAGAAATTTGGGGTTGGGCTCTAGCCTCTTCTGCCAACGTGCAGAAAGAGATTGCAGTAAGCATTTCCGGATGGAGGGCCCTTCTGTTTTAGCATAAGAGATAATGCTATACTGGAGCATGGCAAGAGAAGAAGAACTGCAGATTTATACCCCACCCTTCTCTCTGAATCAGAGACTCAGAGCAGCTCACAATCTCCTTGACCTTCCTCCCCCACAACAGACACCCTGTGAGGTGGTTGGGGCTGAGAGGGCTCTCACAGCAGCTGCCCTTTCAAGGACAACTCTTGCGATAGCTATGGCTAACCCAAGGCCATTCCAGCAGGTGGAAGTGGAGGAGTGGGGAATAAAACCCGGTTCTCCCAGATAAGAGAGCTATGGCTGACCCAAGGCCATTCCAGCAGGTGCAACGGGAGAAGTGGGGAATCAAACCCGGTTCTCCCAGATAAGAGTCTGTCACGGCTGGGGCCGGGTCAGGCAAAGTCCAGAGGCAGTCCGAGGTCTGTAGCCAGCAAGCAGGAGTGTCCGAGGTGCCAAATCCAAATCGCTGTGCAAGTATCGCAGGTCCGAGGTCCAGAAGCCGAGGTCAGGGAGTCCAGAAGTCAAAAGCCAAAGTCAGGAATTCAGGAACCAAAGTCAAGCCGGAGTGGATGCTAGAACGTCAGGGAGATGACTAGTTGCTTCCACAAAGCCTCCTCCCAAAGCCCACAGCTATATAGCCCTCTGCTGGCTGTTGCCCATTTGGGCTAATTGCTGGCTCTGGGAGGCAGCCAGGATCCTGTTACAACTCAAGCATCCTTGCTCTTAGGAGGGCCAGAATCCTCTCAAAACTCAGGACTCAGGGAGCGTCTTGCTTGTGAGCGTGCCGCCCTCCTCCGATCCCTGAGGTCCTGACGGAGGCGGTCACGCACACGAGCCACCCGAGAGGGCGAGGCAGGGGGGCTGGGATCTTCTTCAGCAGGAGGCAGGGGTACTGGTGCAGGTGGCAGGGGTACAGTTTCCTTGGCAGACTCGTCTTCCTCTGCAGGGTCCCCAGCACCCATGACACTATCCCCCCCCCCAGGGCCCCCCTCCGTCGAGGGACCTGGGAGGTCGGGGTGGTCGTTGTGGAACTGTTGCACCAAGTCCGGGGCATGAAGATTGTCCACGGGCTCCCAAGACCGGTCTTCTGGGCCGTATCCCTCCCAGTCCACAAGGTACTGGAGGCCTCCGCGATGGTACCGGGAGTCCAGGATCTGGCGCACCTCGTATTCTTCCTCGTCATCCACCAACACCGGTGGTGGCGGCGGTGGGCAAGGAGGCCGAGCTGGGTCAGGGGGTGCAGCTGGAACAAGGAGGGAGCGATGGAACACAGGGTGAATGCGGAGGTGAGGTGGCAACTGGAGCCTGAAAGCGACGGGGTTTATTTGGTCCATGACGGGGTAGGGTCCGATGAACCGCGCATCCAGCTTGTGAGACCGACCAGGCCGGCGCAGGTAGCGAGTCGAGAGCCACACCTGATCCCCCGGCTGGACTGGGGGGCCTTCCTGCCTCTTCCGGTCCGCAGCCAGTTTATAGGCTTCCTTGGCCCACTGTAGCTGCTCTCGGAGCAAGTCTTGGCTGGCGCGGAGTTCTTGCAGGTAGGCCTCGACGGCGGGGACATTCGTGGGTGGCAGGATCGCCGGGAAGAACCGAGGGTGGTAGCCGTAGGTTGCAGCAAACGGGGTCATTTGGGTAGATGAGTGGACCGCGTTGTTGTATGCAAACTCCGCTAGAGGCAACAGAGTGGTCCAGTCGTCCTGCTGGTAGCAGGTGTAGCAGCGGAGATATTGCTCTAGCGTGGCATTGGTGCGCTCTGTCTGACCATCTGTCTGCGGGTGGTAGGCTGAGGACAGGTGCACTCGAGTACCCAGGCTGGAATGGAGGGCTTGCCAGAACCGAGAGGAGAACTGGGGCCCCCGGTCTGAGATCAGGTGGGCTGGGAGTCCGTGCAGACGAAAGATGTGTTGCAGGTAGAGCTGAGCTGTCTCCTGAGCTGTGGGAAGTTTCGGGCACGGAATGAAGTGGGCCATCTTGGTAAATAGGTCGACGACCACCAAGATGCAAGTCTGACCTTTGGATCGTGGGAGTTCCGTGATGAAGTCCATCGAGATGGTATCCCAGGGTCCTGAGGGTGCGGGCAAGGGCTGTAACAACCCCGAGGGTTTGGCCGGGACGTCTTTGGCCCGCCGACAGACGTCACAGGAGCTGACATAACGGGCAACATCGGAGCGAACTCGTGGCCACCAGAATTCTCGCGTCAGCAAGTGGGTGGTCTTATGCTGTCCGAAGTGCCCGGCGGGCAACGAGTCGTGGGTCAGGCGTAGCACCTCTGCCCGTAAGGGCCCGGGCGGCACATAGAGGCGTTCGCGGTGTAGCAAGAGACCGCCTCGAGTCGTGAACTCGCCTGCCGAGTCATCTTGGAGGGCCTGGAGGTGTTGCTGGACCCAGGGATCGTTGGCCTGGCTAGCACGAATGTCCTCCACGAGTGTGGGTGTAGTGGAGGTGGCTGCAAACACTGAGGGCGGCAGGATGGGAGCAGCGGGCGCGGCCTCAGTTGAAGCAGGGGCGTATTCCGGTTTCCGGGAGAGTGCATCTGCTTTCCGGTTCTGGGTATGGGGGATGTAGGAGATCTGGAAGTCAAAGCGAGAGAAGAATAGGGACCACCGGATCTGGCGCTGGTTGAGACGGCGGGTGGTCTGGAGGTGCTCTAAGTTCCGGTGGTCGGTGAGCACTTGAACAGGGTGGCGAGCCCCTTCGAGGTAATGCCTCCAAACCTCAAAAGCCGCCTTGATTGCGAGCAGCTCTCTCTCCCAGATGGTGTAGTTCTTCTCCGCAGCGGTGAGCTGGCGCGAGTAATAGGCGCAGGGCTGGAGTGGCTGAGACGGCTTCTCGCGCTGGGACAGCACTGCTCCCAGGGCCACGTTGGAGGCATCAGCTTCCACCGTAAAGGGAAGCTGGGGGTCAGGGTATCTCAGGAGTGGCCCGGTGGCAAAACGGGTCTTCAGAGTGGAGAAGGCGTTATCGGCCTCTGGGGACCAGTGGAAAGGTTCTTTGGGGCGGAGTAGTTGAGTCAGGGGCGTGGTCAGAGATGCATAGGCCGGGATGAATTGCCGATAATAGTTGGCGAAACCAAGGAACCGCTGCAGGTCTTTGCGATTCTGAGGGGCCTGCCAGGTCAGGACCGCTTCCACTTTTTTCGGGTCCATGAGGATTCCCTGTGGTGACACAATGTGACCGAGGAACTCGACGGAGCGCAGGTCAAAGTCGCACTTCTCCAGCTTGGCGTAGAGGCCATGGGCTCGTAGGCGCTGCAGGACCTGGCGGACGTGCTCGGCGTGCTGGGCAGGATTGCGGGAGTAGATTAGGATGTCATCCAGGTATATGATCGCGAAGCGGTCGAGCAGGTCCCGGAATACATCATTCATGAACCTCTGGAAGACAGCGGGGGCGTTGGTCAATCCGAAGGGCATCACCAGGTGCTCGTACTGCCCGTATCGGGTCCCAAACGCGGTCTTCCATTCGTCTCCGGGCCGTATGCGCACCAAATTATACGCTCCGCGGAGGTCCAGCTTGGTGTAGATTTGGGCCCCCTTTAAACGATCCAAGAGTTCAGGGATCAGTGGTAGAGGGTACCGGTCGCGGATGGTGATCTTGTTCAGGGCCCGGTAGTCATTGCACAGCCGGAGCTCCCCACTTTTCTTCTTCACGAAGAGGACTGGAGCAGACAGGGGAGAAGTTGAGGGTCGGATGAATCCGCGTTTCAGGTTCTTGTCCAGGTAGTCTCGCAAAGCTGCCAACTCAGGCTCCGACATTGGGTACAGACGCCCCACCGGGAGTGGTGCTCCAGGTACCAAATCAATGGCACAGTCATAGGGTCGGTGAGGGGGAAGCTGATCTGCTCCTGTCTCCTCAAAGACATCGGCGAAATCCGCATACTTCTGAGGGAGCTGAGGACCACCACTCGGGATGCCGGCTGCTAGAGTGGTGGGAGGAGTCAGATGGGGGCATGGGTCTCGGAAGCGTAGTTCCTGCTGGGCCCAGTCCACGAGGGGGTTGTGCAGCTTCAGCCAGGAAAGGCCTAGAATCAGCGGGAAGCGAGGCATGCGGGCGACATCAAACTGTAGCTGTTCTTGGTGCTGCTGGACGTGGAAGGTGATGGGACAGGTCTCCTGGGTGACGGGGCCAGAACGGAGGAGGCGCCCGTCAATAGCCTCCACCAGCGTTGGAGTCTCTTTTGGCTGCACTGGAATCTGGTGCTGCTTTACAAAGGCGGCATCTACGAAACAGTGGGCTGCTCCCGAGTCCAGCATGGCATACACGAACAGCCAGCGTCCATCGGGCAGACGGAGTTTGACTGGTAGCAGGAACGGGCCCGGGGTATCAGCCTGTTGTTCAGAGGACCCAGCTAGTCGCCCCAGGCTGGAGGGTCCACTTACGCCTGGGGCTGGCCTTTTGGCGGCGGTGGCAATGTAGGTCCGGGTATCCGATGTTTAGCAGGGCAGCCAGAGGCATAGTGGCCTGCCGTGCCGCAGTAGAGGCACAGGTTCTGCGTGTAGCGTCTGGCCTTTTCTTCTGGAGTCAGGCGGGGTCGAGCAGCTCCAAGCTGCATAGGCTCACCCTCGTCTCTGGTACTAGCTGGGGATGGGAGAGGAGCCAAGTGGCATGGCGCAGGGAGCTGGCGCCCTCGGGTCTTGGCTTGGCGGCGACTTTCCAGGCGGCCATCGATGCGGAGGCAGAGGGTGATAAGTTCCTGGAGCGTGGGGGGCCGCTCCACCCTGGCCAGTTCGTCCAGGACTTCCTCTGCCAACCCCTCGGTAAACTGGTCCATCTGAGCAGCCTCATTCCACGCCAAGTCTTGGGCCAGGAGCTTGAATTCGGTGGCATACTGAGCCACCGAGGACTGGCCTTGTTTCAGGGCCCTGATTTTCCGGTTGGCTGTGGCTGCTTGGACTGGGTTGGAGAAGGCAGCAGACAGGTGGGCCTCAAACCCCTGGTAATCAGTCAGTAGGGGAGAGGACCCAACCAGTAGGGGTGTGGCCCACTTGGCCGCCTGCCCCTTTAACAGACTAATGATAAAACACACCTTCGTCTTGTCATTGGAGAAGTCCCGTGCTCTTAGTTCAAAGTACAGCTGACACTGTGCCAGGAAAGCAGGAAATTCTTCCACGGCACCCCCAAATCTGTCAGGTGGGGGAACTGGGCACTTGGCTGGAGCACTGGCCACAGGTTGTTGCTGCAAGTGCACTACTGCCTGTGTTAGCTGCTGTACCTGGGCTTGGAGCGCAGCCAGTAGTTCGGTGGTTTCACTTGCTTCAGCCTCCATCCTGTGGAGTGGGTGTTTGTCGGGTGGAAGCAATCTGTCACGGCTGGGGCCGGGTCAGGCAAAGTCCAGAGGCAGTCCGAGGTCTGTAGCCAGCAAGCAGGAGTGTCCGAGGTGCCAAATCCAAATCGCTGTGCAAGTATCGCAGGTCCGAGGTCCAGAAGCCGAGGTCAGGGAGTCCAGAAGTCAAAAGCCAAAGTCAGGAATTCAGGAACCAAAGTCAAGCCGGAGTGGATGCTAGAACGTCAGGGAGATGACTAGTTGCTTCCACAAAGCCTCCTCCCAAAGCCCACAGCTATATAGCCCTCTGCTGGCTGTTGCCCATTTGGGCTAATTGCTGGCTCTGGGAGGCAGCCAGGATCCTGTTACAACTCAAGCATCCTTGCTCTTAGGAGGGCCAGAATCCTCTCAAAACTCAGGACTCAGGGAGCGTCTTGCTTGTGAGCGTGCCGCCCTCCTCCGATCCCTGAGGTCCTGACGGAGGCGGTCACGCACACGAGCCACCCGAGAGGGCGAGGCAGGGGGGCTGGGATCTTCTTCAGCAGGAGGCAGGGGTACTGGTGCAGGTGGCAGGGGTACAGTTTCCTTGGCAGACTCGTCTTCCTCTGCAGGGTCCCCAGCACCCATGACAGAGTCCGCGCACTTAACCACTACACCAAACTGGCTCTCCAGCACCCCTATAGCAGGAGTGACCAAACTGTGGCTTGGGAGCCACATGTGGCTCTTTCACACATATTGTGTGGCTCTCAAAGCCCCCACTGGCCCATCAGCCGGCTTGGAGAAGGCATTTCTTTCTTTAAATCAGTCCTCCAAGCCATGCATTTCAAATTAAAGTTGCTTTCTTTCCACCTCTCCTTCCCTCCCATCTATTTGCCTTCCTTCCTACCTACATCTGACAATCACGTCTTGCGACTCTCAGACATTCGATGTTCATGTCTTACGGCTCTCAGACATCTGACATATGACTCTTAGGTTCAGCAAGTTCGGCCACCCCTGTGCCGTAGGAAACAAACCAGCATAGGAGAGAAGGAAAAGACAGCTGCTTTGAGCCTGAAGAAAAATTTAAACCCATTAAAAGCGCAGTGAGAAATTTGGGGTTGGGCTCTAGCCTCTTCTGCCAACGTGCAGAAAGAGATTGCAGTAAGCATTTCCGGATGGAGGGCCCTTCTGTTTTAGCATAAGAGATAATGCTATACTGGAGCATGGCAAGAGAAGAAGAACTGCAGATTTATACCCCACCCTTCTCTCTGAATCAGAGACTCAGAGCAGCTTACAATCTCCTATATCTTCTCCCCCCACAACAGACACCCTGTGAGGTGGTTGGGGCTGAGAGGGCTCTCACTGCAGCTGCCCTTTCAAGGACAACTCTTGCGATAGCTATGGCTAACCCAAGGCCATTCCAGCAGGTGGAAGTGGAGGAGTGGGGAATAAAACCCGGTTCTCCCAGATAAGAGAGCTATGGCTGACCCAAGGCCATTCCAGCAGGTGCAAGTGGAGGAGTGGGGAATCAAACCCGGTTCTCCCAGATAAGAGAGCTATGGCTGACCCAAGGCCATTCCAGCAGGTGGAAGTGGAGGAGTGGGGAATCAAACCCGGTTCTCCCAGATAAGAGAGCTATGGCTAACCCAAGGCCATTCCAGCAGGTGGAAGTGGAGGAGTGGGGAATCAAACCCGGTTCTCCCAGATAAGAGAGCTATGGCTAACCCAAGGCCATTCCAGCAGGTGGAAGTGGAGGAGTGGGGAATAAAACCCGGTTCTCCCAGATAAGAGTGCGCACACTTCATCACTACACCAAATTGGCTCTCGCTCTCCTCCTTGGGGCTATTCTGAAGAGGCCGGAAGGGGCCTTTTCAGTCTTTGGTGCCTGCAGCTTGAACTGGCACAGTAGGACTAAATAAAAGGTTTCTTTCCTGGGCAGGAGCGTGTTTTGGTTGCTTGGATGGTACTCAGAGGGACATGTTTCTGTGCCTCAGGGTTCCACTGGGATCAATTAGGCAGCGGCAATGCCTAGCAAAATGTCTCTTAAGTGCATGCATGCAAGATAAACAAAGCCACATTTAAGAGGTCATCCTTATACTTAAAAACAGGGCTTTTTTGGAGCAGGAACTCCTTTGCATATTAGGCCACGCACCCCTGGTGTAGCCGGTCCTACCTCACAGGGTGTCTTGTGGGGGGGAGGTAAAGGCGATTGTGACCGCTCTGAGACTGAGATTCAGAGTGGAGGGCGGGATATAAATCTAAGAGCTTACAGCACAGGGCCTATTGTAAGCTCCATGAGGATTGGCTAAATCACGGGAGTGTGGCCTAATACGCAAAGGAGTCCCTGTTACGAAAAAGGAAAGGAAATGTCCCCTGCGCAAGCACCAGTCGTTTCCGACTCTGGGGTGACGTTGCTTTCACAACGTTTTCACGGGGTGGTTTGCCATTGCCTTCCCGTCATCTACGCTTTCCCCCCAGCAAGCTGGGGACTCATTTTACCGACCTCGGAAGGCTGAGTCAACCTCGAGCCAGCTACCTGAACCCAGCTTCCGCTGGAATCAAACTCAGGTCGTGAGCAGAGCTTAGGACTGCAGTATTGCAGCTTCACCACTCTGCACCACGGGGCTCTTGTTACAAAAAAAAAGCCCTGCTTAAAAATAGTGATTTGAGGCAGAGACCGATTTCCCACTCGCCTTCTGCCGCTCTCACTCTCCTCTTCTCCGCGGCGCTTCAGTCGGATTTCACGCTATCTGCCCCGGAGCTGCAACTCGCTTTGCCTTTTTTGCACGGCAAACGGAAACTGGTTTTTAGAGGATCTTGTTTGCTGTGCAAAAGAGGCAGAGCGAGTTGCAGCCCCCGGGGCAGATAGTGTGATATCCGACGGAAGCCCCACGGAGAAGAGGAGAGAGCGGCATAAGGCCAGTGGGGAATCTGTCAGAATCAGCCAGTGGCGCAAGGCTTGAGGAAGTAAAATCCAAATGGGCAGAACTGATTTCTCCCGCGCGGCGTGTTGCTTGAAGGCAAAAAAGCTTTAGAGAGCAGAGTGGAGGAGCTCACAGCTCAGGCACATCTCTTGCCTATCAGTTGCTCCATAACTTAAGCAACGAGATGATGTGGTTTTATGAGCAACACGTACCAAATGTCTAGTATGCATTGCACACCTGTTAACGTAGGCGACATACTAGAAGTGTTCCAATAAGTTGTTTGGTAACCGTAGACATATGGGTGCTTTCACAAACGCTGACTAATGCGCTTTCGGCACACTGTGACTGGATTTTACTTTGCGATACGGCAAAATCCACGTGTGAATGAGCACAAAAGTGGATGGCAAGTTCATTAATGGCTGAAACCGAAGGTATGCGCACCACGCCTTGCTGTTACTTTAGTCAGAGCGGAAGGAGGCTAGTAAGAGGTTCCAAAGCGCGCATGGAGAGGTTTCCAAACTTTATGCTAGAACGGGGTGTGTGTGTGTGTGTACAAACTTGCTTAAGATAAGAGCCACATAGGATAAAAGTCAGATGCTTGAGAGCCTCAAGGCATAAATGTCAGATGTTTGAGTGAGAGAGAGAGAGACAGATTAGATAGATAGACAGACAGAGGATAGATGACAGACGGAGGGAAAGCAACTTTAAAGCCAGTTTGGTGTAGTGGTTAAGTGTGCAGACTCTTATCTGGGAGAACCGGGTTTGATTCCCCACTCCTCCACTTGCACCTGCTGGAATGGCCTTGGGTCTACCAGAGCTCTCTTATCTGGGAGAACTGGGTTTGATTCCCCACTCCTCCACTTGCACCTGCTGGAATGGCCTTGGGTCAGCCATAGCTCTGGTAGAGGTTGTCCTTGCAAGGGCAGCTGCTGTGAGAGCCCTCTCAGCCCCACCTACACAGGGTGTCTGTTGTGGGGGGAGAAGATATAGGAGATTGTAAGCCGCTCTGAGTCTCTGATTCAGAGAGAAGGGCGGGATATAAATCTGCAGTCTTCTTTTTCTTCTTCTTCTTAAATGCACTCAAGCTGGCGGCTGGCTTGGAAAGGTGATTTAAAGAGAGAAATGCCTTCTCCAAGCTGTCTGACAGGGTGGTGGTGGCTTCAAGAGCCCCACAATATGAATGAAAGAGCTGCAGTTTGGCCACCCCTGTGCTAGAGAATGGCAACCGCTAAAGTGAAGTTGGTGCAATTAGAAACAGACATTTATGTCTTAGGGCTCTCAAGCATCTGAAAAAGAAATAGAATTGTGTCCTGAGAATAACAATTTGCAAAAAGTTTTAAAGTACCAACATCTGCTGGTGGTCGCTGGCCCAAGAGACATCTAGCTGTTCTCAACCAGGGCCAGGGCCTTTTCTGCCCTGGCGCCAGCCTGGTGGAACTCTCTGCCTATTACCATTCCACAAGGCCTGTAAGGCAGAGATGTTTATTTATTATTTATTACGTTTGACTTATATCCCGCCCTCTCCGCAAGCGGACTCAGGGCGGCTCACAACATCGTGTCAATACAATTAAACCAACAAGACATACAAAACCATAATTTACCTATTTCAATTTTTAAAAACCATTCTGTGGTGCTGCATCAGTACAATATAGGCGGCGTTGAATTTTCGAATAGCGATCACCTGTTCCGCCGGGCATTTGGCTGAGGGTAGCTACGGATCAATCTTGGCACTCCACTTTCACCCCCTCCACACACACACACACACGAGATAGCGGCTTCTCCGGAATTCTGACACCATCTTTTTTTGGGGACTGTAAGATTTTATGGTTCTGGTTGTATGGTTTGCCATTATAACCTTGTTGCTAACTGGCTATCGGGAAGGGCAGTCCCAAAAAATCCATTTAAATAAATAAAATGAAGAGCATTTAGGATCGTAGAGTTGGAAGGGACCTCCAGGGTCATCAACCCCTGCACAATGCAGGAAATTTACAACTACCTCCCCCACACACACACACACAAACACACCCAGTGACCCTTGCTCCATGCTCAGGAGATGACAAACCTTCAGGATCCCTCGCTGGAAACGGGTGGCTTTAATGAGATCACCCTTGTTTCTCCGAGAGAGGGCATGAAGGAGACCTCATCTTGGCCAGTCTGTGAAATTAAGTTGTGACTGCTCCTATTCAAAGGGAGGCTGTGCAAAAAGGCAAGGGGGGTGGAGCTTCAAGCCCCACTCTGTTTTTCTAGGGTTGCCGAGTCCAAGAAATATCTGGAGACTTGGGGGGTGGAGCCAGGAGCAAGGGTGTGACAAGCATAATTGAACTCCAAAGGGAGTGCTGGCCATCACATTTCAAGGGACCGCACACCATTTCAATGCCTTCCCTCCATCTAGAAATAATGAATAGGGGCACCTTCTTTTGGGGCTCAAAGAATTGGACCCCCAGGTCCAATCCTTTTGAAACTTTGAGAGTATTTTGGGAAGAGGCACTGAAAATGTGGTGCTTCTACCTCAAAAAACAGCCCCCCCCAGAACTCCAGATACCCATGGATCTATTCTCCATTATCCCCTATGAGAATTGGTCTCCATAGGGAATAATGGAGTGCCCAGCAGACATTTCCCTCCTCTCCCCCCGCTTTCTGATGACCCTGATGCAGGGGGAGGACCTCCAAACTGGGGGATCCCCTGCCCCCACCTGGGGATTAGGCAACCAACAGAGACTCGCAGAAAAAATGGAGCAGGGGACAAGGTACAAACCTCCGCGATAATCCAGCCTCAAAAAAATGTTACAATAATGCAAGCGTTTATAAATATCCAAATATAGAAACAAAACACATAAAGTGAAATTAATCATGAAATGGACAAAGACGACGTTCACACTCAAGTCCCTTTATAAGCGAATTAACGCCAAGAAGATGAGGAGTAGACCAAATCGTGGCAAAGGTAGGTTCTTCTAGGGAGTCCAGCGCTCCAGGACGTCTTCACAGATTTTAAAGATGAAATAATGCAGTGCAGCAGGGCACAAGAAACGCAACAGGGCCGTACTTGATCCCCTGTTTCACTAACAAGCTTCTACGGTGTTTTATGTTCTACCTAAGATTCACAAATTGACTTTTCCCTCTCCGGGGCGACCGATTGTTTCTGCTTCGGCTTCACTTTTGGAACCCTTGAGTCAATTTATTGATTTTTTTTCTAAAACCCTTTGTGGTTCAGTCTAAAACCTATATCAAGGACACTGCTGATTTTATAGTTAAGATGGAGGGTTTACAGGCTCCAGAACATGCCGTGTTAGTATCACTTGACGTCAATGCGCTATATACTAATATCCCCCACGATGAAGCGCGCATTGTTCTCCATTATGTACTTGAGTCCAGGACTTATGCAGCCCCTCCTACTTTCTTTATACTGGAACTCACAGACATTATATTAGAACATAATTTTTTCAGGTTTGACGAGCGGTTTTCTTTGAAAGTGAAGGGCGTTTCTATGGACAGTGTGTTTTCTCTAAGTATAGCCTGTTTATTTATGGACTCTTTGGAAGAAAAGTTCTTTTGCAATGCCTCTATAAATCCCTATTGGAGTTCAATATTCAAATTTTATAGGTATATCAATGATATTTTGGCGATTGTTACACATCAGGATGTTGTTATACCTATGGTGGAGTGGATGAATGGGGTGCACTCTTCTGTCACCTTCAGTTATAAGGCCGATTCTCATAGGGTGACTTTTTTGGATACTGCAGTCTTTAAGACATTCGACTCTAAATTGGCAGTTCGACCTTACAAGAAACCTACTGACAAAAATCTGCCGCTAAATTTTGCTTCTTGCCATCCTGCCCACCTCAAAAAGAGCTTACCTTACTCACAATTGGTCGGAGCCAAACGGAACTCTACCAGTATTATTGATTTTGAAAACGAAAACTTGAGGATTTGCAAATGCTTTAAAGCACGGGGCTATCCCGAATCTTCTTTAGAAGCTGCCTGCTTTTAGGGAGGTTACTAGAACCTCGATGCTGAATAAAGGGTTTAATGCCTATCTACATTCTGCCCAGCAGCCTGATCGCTTGTCCTGTGTATTCCAGTTTCCACTGTTTCGTATCCCATGCGGAGGATTTTGAAAAAAATATTAGTTGTTATTTAAGGACATTCCGGGCTGTAGTCTTTTCCCTAAAATTGGGTATCATAGAACAAAAAATATTGCCAATGTCATTATTAGATCCTATGTCACCAGAATGGGACTACGCACGGGCCATAATTGGGGCCATCATAAATGCGGGACGTGTTCCGCTTGCGCCCTCTGTCTGGAACTCAAAAGAATTTGTTCATCCCTCTACTGGCTTTAGAGTTATTCTTAAGGATATGACAACATGTTCCACCAAATTATGCATATATTGCATTCTTTGCTCGTGCTCTAAACTGTACCTGGGAAGCACGACACGTCATTAGGACGCGTGTCGTCCTAATGCACCACTCGTTGAACATTTTTGTACATTCCAACACGATGCTGACTCTGAATTTTTTTGTATTAGAAAAATTTCCCATCTGGATTCATGCAAAAAAACCCGATCCTAATAAATGGCTGCTAAGACAGGAAATGCAATGGATCTTCAAACTCAAGACTTTGGTACCTAATGGACTTAATAACGATTGGGATCTATCATGTTTCCTTTAAATGTGTTGTAGGGTTGACTTTCTGTACTAGGATGTCTGTCACTTTAACTGACTGCGTCTGGTTGACACCTGTATGTATTTATTAGAGTATGATCTCTTTAGTGCTCACGTTGTTGTTAAGATTGTTGAAGCTCTGCTCTATTGTAAAATGTATGCTGGTTTTCCAAAGGCATGTAATGCTATATTTTAACATTTTGAAGTTGTTATGGTTGTCTCTTAGGATGCTGATTCGTATATGTTTTTATGCAGCTCGTAGAAGCTTGTTAGTGAAACGGGATCGAGTACAGCCCTGTTGCGTTTCTTGTGCCCTGCTGCACTGAATTATTTCATCTTTAAAATTCATGAAGCCGTCCTGGAGCATTGGATTCCCTAGAAGGAACCTACCTTCGCCACAACTCGGACTACTCTTCTCATCTTCTTGGCGTTAATTCGCTTATAAAGGGACTTGTGTGTGAACGTGGTCTTTGTCCATTTCATGATTAATTTCACTTTATGTGTTTTGTTTCTATATTTGGATATTTATAAACACTTGCATTATTTGTAACGTATTTTTTTGAGGCTGGTTTTTCGCGGAGGTTTGCACCTTGTTCCCTGCTCCATTTTTCTGCGAGTCTCTGTTGGTTGCCTAATCCCCAGGTGGAGGCAGGGGATTAGGCAACCCTATTTATTTAATTATTTATTTATTTATTTGTATCCCGCCCTTCCCACCAGGTGGCTCAGGGCGGCTTACAGCATATAAAAACTAATAAAAAAAAATATAAACGTTTAAACATTCGTACAGTTTACATGATTAAAATTTAAACAGTTCATACAATTTACATAATTAAAATATTAAAACATACAGCAATCTTATAAACTACACTCGATTTCAAATTTCAGTGCCGGCTAGTTGTAAGCCAGCCGGAAGAGGGCTGTCTTACAGGCCCTGCGGAATTGAGCAAGATCCCACAGGGCCCTTACCTCCTCCGGCAGCTGGTTCCACCAGGAAGGGGCCATTACAGAGAAGGCCCTATCTTTCGTAGATTTCAAACGGGCTTCCTTTGGCCCGGGGACAACAAGGAGATTTTGAGTTCCCGATCTCAGTACTCTCTGGGGAACATGTTTTTCTGATTTAAAAAGTATATCTTATTCAGAAAAATGCTATGCTGCATCTCCAGAGGTAGTTTACAACTAGCTCCCACTTCACAACTAACTTTGTTTCTTCGCAAGAACTGTCTCCCACATTTCCATAAAACACGGTCAAGGCATCCAGCAGCACAATACAGTAAATATCTTGCATATAACTACAAAGTCAGAAATCCTTGTGAAAACACCACCTTCCCCAAAGAAAAAAGTGAAATGCAATAGAACAAAATGCAGCTTTTTAAAAAAGCAGATACAATCTCCAGTGGAGCGCTTCGTGCCATAATCAGGGTGTCTTACTGAATGTCATTGAGCAGTTAAAAGTCTGGAAAGTATACCCTTTAAAAGCTTCTTTTCCCTTTCAAATGCTAGTTTCAATTGAGAAAATCAAACAAGGATGAATGGGGTTGCATCCTTGCTTCCTTCCCGCACAGGCTTGATTCAAATAATAGCTATTGATGTTTTGCAGGCTGCGTCGGAACTGTAGTACAAATCTGCACATCTGAATGTCCTTACCCAATAAATAGGGTTGTTAATCTCCACGTGGAGGCAGGGAGTCCCCTGGTTTGGTGGCCCTCCCCCCGTTTTAGGGTCATCAGAAAGCAGGGGGGGGGATCTCTGCTGGGCACTCCATTATTCCCTGTGGGGACCAATTCCCATAGGGTATAATCTCTGGGGGGGCTGTGTTTTGAGGCACAGGCACCATATTTTCAGCATAGCATCCAATGCCTCTCCTCAAAATACTCTCCAAGTTTCAAAAAGATTGGACCAAGGGGTCCAATTGTATGAGCCCCAAAAGAGGGTGTCCTTATCCTTCATTGTTTCCAACGGAGTGAAAGCATTTAAAAAGTGTGCGGGCCCCTTAAATGTGATTGCCAGAGCTCCCTTTGGAGTTCAGTTATACTTGTCACAACCTTGCTCCTGGCTCCACCCCCAGTGTCTCCTGGCTCCACCCTTAAAGTCTCCTGGCTCCACCCCCAAAGTCCACAGATATTTCTTGAATTGGACTTGGCAACTCTGCCAGTAAAACACAGGCAGCCGGAGTCCAGGTGAAGGAGGACGGGAAAACATATTTATTGCAACAACCAGAGGGCAAAGTTAGGCCATAGCCAGTGTTACCAAGCTGCTCTGAAACCTTTCAAAACAGTTACAATCTTATATATCCTTGATGACACATCGAGGACATGTTGGCACATGTTATATGCACATAACTAATTCGCTACAACATCTTGCCTGATTTCATTGCAAGAGTCCACTAAACACTGCTGATATACATTGCCAGCCTGGCATTGTTTGAACACTGTGGCGAAGCAAGAAATTCAATAGGCATGCGTCTGCCTTGGCCAGAAAAATCCAGTTTGGGCTATAAGAACCCCCTACTTCAGGGGGTGTCAAACTCATTTATTATGAGGGCCGGATCTGATATAAATGAGACCTTGTAGGACCGGGCCGTGTGTGTACCTATTTAAGATTAGGTAACGGAGATATAACCTTTTTAAAGGATACGGACAAACACAAAGATTTTTTTTTTTAAAGCTTAAGATATAACATGCTTAAAACATTAACACCTGTTTGTCTTAAAGGTGCTTTCTTTGTACCTCTCCCCTGGGATCCAGGGAACTTGGCAAAGGAAGCTCTGGCTCTTTCCTTCCTTCCCCAGGGGACCAGGAGGCAGAGAAGCCTCAGCCAATGGAGAAAATGGAGGTTCCTGTGCAATTGATCGAGCTTGGCAAAGCAAGCTGTAATGCAGAAGGAAGCAAGAGAGAGGGAGAAGGAAGCAGACAAGAACCAGTTGCTCCAGGGCCTGATAGGAGCCCTTTGGAAGCCTGATTGGGCCCCTGGGCCACATGTTTGACACCCCTGCCCTACTTTTCTGTTGTTACCTAGAAATCCAATAGAAATGCAGAAATGCAGTAAGACATAGTTCAAGGTTAGATGAGACTCATTTGTTGGTTATCTTCTGTCTTTTTTTCTTCTTCTCGGTCAGGTCTAGCTGTGTGTGTTAACCCTTAAGGAGGTTACTTAATCATGCTTGTACCTCTCCCATTGAGAGCCAGTTTGGGGTAGTGGTTAAGTGTGCAGACCCTTTTCTGGGAGAACTGGCTTTGATTCCCCACTCCTCCACTTGCACCTGCTGGAATGGCCTTGGGTCAGCCACAGCTCTCGTAGGAGTTGTCCTTGAAAGGGCAGCTGCTGTGAGAGCCCTCTCAGCCCCACCCACCTCACAGGGTGTCTGTTGTGGGGGAGGAAGATAAAGGAGATTGTGAGCCACTCTGAGATTCGGAGTGGAGGGCGGGATATAAATCCAATGTCGTCGTCTTCTTGTGCCCCACCACATACCTTTCTCATCTGTTCCCCCCACCCTCTTTTGATATTGTCTGTCACATGAGCAGCTCAGATCAGGGATCTCTAACCTGATACCCGTGTTCCTGGTACCCTCCAAGTGCTTTTAGAAAGTGGGCATTGGCAGGTAAGTCTTTTGCTCAACAAAGGTACAGATCAGCCTTTGGAGATTTGATTGACAAGATTACAAGATTATGCATGGGAAAGAGAAGGTGTCGATTTCCACACTATGTGAAGTCACCACGTCTTTCAATAATGAAACTCTTTGTATTTTCAAATAAGTTCGTTTACTGTAGAAGAGTATGACATCTCTTAGACACTGTCAGTGTGGAAATTGGCTACCAAGATCAGAGGAAGGGTTATATAGGTAGCTAATAGCCGTTAGTGGCGCAGTGTTAAAGCTGCAGTCCTACAGTCCTAAGCTCTGCTCACGACCTGAGTTCGATCTCCGGTGGAAGCTGGGTTTTCAGGTAGCCGGCTTGAGGTTGACTCAGCCTTCCATCCTTCCGAGGTCGGTAAAATGAGTATCCAGCTTGCTGAGGGGAAAGTGTAGATGACTGGGGAAGTCAATGGCAAACAAAAGTCTGCAATGAAAATGTGAAAGCAACGTGAAAGAGTCGGAAACGACTTGTGCTTGCACAGGGGACCTTTCCTTTTCCAAAAGTAACTGTTGTGCATATTTCAAACTGCTGAAAGGTTACAGGTTAGAATAATACCACTACATCACTACAATTACCATGAGGCATGCAGGAACTGATAACGGAAAGAAAGACCTGGGAATAAAAAGGGAGGATCAGAGACCCTGAACACCCAAGCTTTACTATCTGCATTCTTTAGAAGACACAACACAGTCCAAAGGCGTAAAACATGAGTTACTGCTGCAAACCATTTTACATTCTGAGCCATTACCTACCAGCTATGTGTGGCTCTGCTCACTGTGCCAGATTCCTTGTCTGATGAAGTGTGCTTAGAGCACACGAAAGCTTACATCCTGAATAAAACTAAGTTGGTCTTAAAGGTGCAATCGACTCCTATTTTGTTCTGCTGCAAACGGTTAGGAGTAGAGAAAGAAGTACTTTTCTTCCTTTCTCACAATACAAGAACTTGTGAGCACTCAATGAAATTGCTGAGCAGTAGGGTTAGAACGGATAGAAGGTAGTCCTTCACCCCAAGGGTGGTTAACACACGGAATTCACTGCCACAGGAAGTGGCGGCAGCTACAAGCATAGACGGCTTCAAGAGGGGATTGGATAAACATATGGAGCAGAGGTCCATCAGTGGCTCTTAGCCACAGGGTATAGCTGAAACTCTCTGTCTGGGGAGCAATGCTCTGTATTCTTGGTGCTGAGAGGGAGGAACAGTGGGAGGGCTATTAGTGTCCTGGCCCCACTGGTGGATCTCCGGATGGCACCTGGTTTTCTTGGCTACTGTGCGTCACAGAGTGTTGGACTGGATGGGCCATTGTCCTGATCCAACATGGCTTCTCTTATGTTCTTATGGGACACAGAGTGTTGGACTGGATGGGCATTGGCCTGATCCAACATGGCTTCTCTTATGTTCTTATGGGACACAGAGTATTGGACTGGATGGGCCATTGGCCTGATCCAACATGGCTTCTCTTATGTTCTTATTGCCTGTGCAGATTTTTAAAAATGTTGCTTCGGCAGTAGCTGCCACCATGGCCCAAGGATCTTTACTCTGTGACTGAAGGTAAGCTGCATCAGCCATTTTGTGGGAGGCTATGTTTCCTATGGCAGCCATTTTGTGGTAGTGTCCCCCCACACTGTGTCAATTTCAAAGGTGCTCAGAAGTTCAAAAACGTTGGCGACTGCTGGCTTAGTTATTAGTTTGTTATTAGCGGCAGGTTGGGACCCAGTGTTGAACTTCTAGTATGTACCTCCAAAGGAAGACTGAACAAGCTCAGAAACATTTTTAGTTCTCTGTCATGGTTTCCATTTAAAAGTAGCATTCCTGATCCTTGTGCCTTATTTCACTGAAAAGAAAAGCATGCAGTCCGTTAAATCAGAATCGTCGATTAGAAATTAAATTAAGAAAAACTCTGTCATGACCTCCTTTTTCTACTCATGTTCGTTCAGTGATATCGGGTTAATTTGTTTTATTTTAATTACAGCTGAGATGCATACAAAATACCCTGTAGAATATATATATATATATATTAACATGGAGGCTTAAAAAAAAAAAAAACCTTTACAAGTAGCTAATTAAATCATGCGCGATAGAGGTACCCAGAATGCTGAACACAGGATACAATTAACTGCATTGGATTTTGGGGCCTAAAAAACAGAACAGTAAATGTGCAATATTTACTAGAATAACAAATGCTCTTTATCAGGCTTTGATTGGTCCCAAATGATTTAATTACAGTTGAGTTGCAGGAGACAAAGGGATCAATGTTATTTTTCAACACGACTTAATTTTCTGCATCCATAGTGGTGTTATTCTTAGGCACCTGTTTTCTGCTTTAGTTAAGAAATAGGTTTCTCAGAATTGAAACACAAGGGAACTCTTGAAGCATTGACAGACGAGGAAGAATACATCTTCCTTATGAAAACAAATTGATGTAAAAGGTTTTCTGTTTTAGAAAGAAGAAGAAGATACTGGATCTGTATCCCGCCCTGTACTCAGAGTCTCAGAGCAGTTCACAATCTCCTTTACTTCCCTCCCCATATACACACCACAAACACCCTGTGAGGTGGGTGGGGCTGAGAGAGCTCTTACAGAAGCTACCCTTTCAAGGACAACTCCTACCAGAGCTATGGCTGACCCAAGGCCGTTCCAGCAGCTCCAAGTGGAGGAGTGGGAAATCAAACCCGGTTCTCCCAGATAAGAGTCGGACTCAACTGTGTGACTGAACAACAACAAAATTAGGGTTTGTAGAATCTTTCGGGATCAAGTGCCATGTTCTACTGGAGAAAGTTTTCCTTCCAGACGTTTCATTCTCAGCTGCGGAGAACATCCTCAGTGGCATTGCAGCTGGAGCAGGCGCTCAGACCTTCTTGGCTGCTGTGCATTGAGTGGGGTCAGGGCTGCTGGAGAGCTGCTATTTCTAGGCTGGAGGGGGTGTGATGAAAGGGCAATTGGTTTGTGGATGTGCCCATTGTTTGGTGGGGCTTCCCGGAAGGGTAGTGATAAGGAAACTGGCTGTTGAATGTGACCATTGTTCCGTGTTAATTGCTGGGAGGGTTGGAAGGGGTTTGAAGATAAGGAAGATGGTTGTTGACTGTGCTGATTGTTCTGTAGAATTTGCTGGTTGTACTGAGACTTTCTGCAATTTATAGTCTGTAGGGTGTTTTGCAGAGCTGGGTACCAAGATTGGTGGATGAAAATGCCTTCTTCCTTTCTGTTAAAATTGTGCTGGTGTTTGTAAATCTCAATAGCTTCTCTGTTCCCGCCTGCATTTAAAGTTAAAGTTAAAGTTGCTTTCTTTCCACCTTTGTCTTCTCTTCTCCCATCTCTCTGCCTGCCTGCCTTCCTGTCTTGCAGCTCTCAAACATCTGATGTTTGTGTCTTGTGACTCTCAAACATCTGGCATTTATTCCGTGTGGCTCTTACATTAAGCTTGTTTGGCCATTCCTTATTCAAATGCTGTTTAAAGATTCACTGTCCTCACAAGAAGATCAAATCAGTCAGTCCTAAGGGAAATCAACCCAGACTGTTCCCTGGAAGGTCAGATGCTGAAGCTGAAGCTCAAATCCTTTGGCCACCCAAAGAGAAGGAAGCACTCACTGGAGAAGATCCTGATGCTGGGAAAGACAGAAGGCAGAAGAAGAAGAAGGGGATGGCAAAAGATGAGATGGCTGGACAGCATTACTGTTGTGACTAACATGAAATCAACCCTGACTGTTCCCTGGAAGATCAGAGGCTGAAGCTGAAGCTCAAATCCTTCAGCCACCAAATGAGAAGGGAGCACTCCCTGGAGAAGATCCTGATGCTGGGAAAGACAGAAGGCCAAAGAAGAAGGGGGCAGCAAAAGATGAGATGGCTGGACAGCCCTACTGATGTGACTAGCATGAATTTGAGCAGACTTCGGAGAATGGTGGGAGACAGGAGGGCTTGGCGTGACTTTGTTCACGGCGTCGCAAAGAGTCAGACTCGACTGTGCGACTGAACAACAACAAAGAGGTGATAAAAGAAGATGAGAGAATTTTATAAATTATGAACAAGATGGAGAAAGTGAACAGATGGTGGAATCAGCTCCCTGTGGAGATCCGGGCCCTACCTGGCTTGTTAGTCTTTCGTAGGGCCTGTAAAACAGCCGTTCCACCAGGCTTTGGGATGAGGCGGTGGGCGTCCATTTGTTAGATCGATTGGCCTCCCCTGCTGTACCATCATGTCGTACCATCATCAGTAACGAAAAAATTATGCTATTAATATAGCATTTATATTCAGACTGTTGTTACTGACGGGGGCCAATGGGTTATGTAACTTCATAATATATGGTATGTAAAGTGCCAATTAGTTTCTGAGCTTAATGCTGTAACTGATTTTATTTTGATTTTAGCTGTTTTTATTGTTTGTTTTATTATCATATATTTGATGTACTCTGCTCTGAGGCCCCATGGGGGAATGGGTGAATGATGATGAGGATAGATTATTTTCTCTCAGGACAGAGATAGGTAGATTGATAGATGATAGATAGATAGATGGATGGATGGATAGATGATAGATGGAGGGTGGATGGGTGGATGGATAGATAGATAGATAGATAGATAGATAGATAGATAGATAGATAGATAGATAGATAGATAGATAGATAGATAGCATTGGGAAATCATCACCACAAGATACAGAAATGGCCACAGGTTAATGACTAATAAAATGTGTTGACACATTAACAGAGAAACAGATGAACTATTATACTCGCCCATATTCAGAAGCAGAATACAGTTTGTTCTGGAGGAGGAGGCCAAACGAGATAAAAGCTTGCTTGTCGACTTTCTCATGGCCTCTAGCTAGGGTGGGCCGCAGCCGTTCTTAAATTCTTGCTCCTCCGTTGGTTTTAGGCAGCTGCATCTGTTTTATGACAGCTCCGTGAAAGCCTTTGCCGTATCACACACTGAGGAGTGAAAGAAGACCGCATCATCATTCAGGTTTCACCAAGGATATAAAAGCATTTCTCAGCTGTGGTTTGTGATTTCAATGGCTATTCTGCCCATAGCTTGTTTTAGTAGACCAGCCAAGATCCAAAAGATGCCTTAGAAAATGAGCTCTCGGTGTCGGCATGGTAAAACCAGGTCCATTATATACAGAGGGACAAAGAAAAGGTTACATTAATTTGTCACAGCTCTTTTTTTTTTTCCCAAGTAATAAATGGTTTATTTGTAAAAAATTCTTAGTACAACTATAACGTGAAGTAATACAAAATTGCGTATATCTTGATAAGTTTGAACAATTAAAATCGACAAAAGGATAAAAAAAACCCAAAATAACAACAAGACTAAAAACAAAAAACAAACATCCAACCGTGAACAATGGATTTTAACCAGCAAAAGTTATGTAACCAAAACAAAAGAAAAAGGGAGAGGAACAAGCCAATGTTAAAATTGCGTGGTCATATACAGTGGGGTGGGTCATAGCCACAGGAAGTCTTTATATAATTTACTTTTGTTATAGGAATTTATATAAAAAGGGTCACTATCGATCTTTCCCAGAACAGGAAACCAAATTGCAATATATTTCGAGTGGGCTTGGTAAGGATCAGTAGTATCCAAGGACGCCTGAATCTTGTCCATTGCTATGTGTTCCCAAATTTTTAAGAACCAAGTGTCGAGGGAAGGGTTGTTAGAATTTTTCCAGGATTGAGCTACTGTTGTTTTCGCGGCCGTTAAAAGTTTGGCCATAAGGGATCTTTTTGAGGACGACAATTTGGAACCAGGCCAATGATTAAGAAGTATTATCTTGGGATCTTCAGGTATTATGGTTTCCAGTAAAGTTGAAAGATGAGAGCAGATTGAGGACCAAAAAGGTCTTAGTTTAGGGCATTCCCACCAACAGTGGATGTAGGAAGCTTTGAGACCGCAGTCTCTCCAGCAGAGTGAGGACGTTGAAGTGGTCATATGTGAGAGTTGGATAGGGGTAAGGTACCAACGGGCAATTAATTTGAAGTTTTGTTGTGATATGTTTATGATATTAGAATGTAAAATTTCACTTTCCCAAATAGTGTCCCATTGGTCTGGAGAGAGCGTGAACCCACAGTCCTTGTGCCATGAGGTTGTGTATGAGGGTAGTGAGGATTCTAATTTGGATAAAAGAATACGATATATTCGTGAAATAAGACCCTTCGACTTTTCGGGGTCCTGCAAATGAAGAATCAGGTGTTCGAAGTCTGTTGTTGGGCGGGAAAGTGATGTTTTCAGTTGGGAGTCTTGAAGTAGATGTCTAATTTTAAAGTACTGAAACCAAGGTGAAGGGTTTAATAGCTTTTGATCTATCTTATCTTTGGGTAGAATTTGTCTGGAAGGAGAAAGGAGATTAAAGAGGAAAACTTTTGAGGAGTCACGCCAAATTTTGAAAGAGGAAGGGAGTTGAGCTGGGGGGAACCAGTTTTGGCCCATAAATGAAGTGTCACAGCTCTAAATAGAATAAACCCATTTGGATGTACCAAGTCTTCACCAGCTTGATGCTGAGGAGGTCTGCTCTCCAATGCATAGTAGCAAAAGAAGAAGAAGAAGAAGAATTGCAGATTTATACCCCGCCCTTCTCTCTGAAACAGAGACTCAGAGCGGCTTACAATCTCCTATGTCTTCTCCCCCCACAACAGACACCCTGTGAGGTGGGTGGGGCTGAGAGGGCTCCCACAGCAGCTGCCCTTTCAAGGACAACCTCTGCCAGAGCTATGGCTGACCCAAAGCCATTCCAGCAGCTGCAAGTGGAGGAGTGGGGAATCAAACCTGGTTCTCCCAGATAAGAGTCCGCACACTTAACCACTACACCAAACTGGCTCTCCTGGGGGCAGTTTTGCATGCTCTAAATCAGGGGTGTCAAACATGCAGTTTGGGGGCTGAATCAGGCCCGAGGAGGGCTCCTATCAGGCCCCCGAGCAACTGGCTGTCATCTGCTTCCTTCTCCCTATATTTTGCTTCCTTCTGCATCACAGCTTGCTTTGCAAGGCTTGCTCAATTGCACAGGAGCTACAGAATAAATCCTCTATTTTCTCCATTGGCTGAGCCTCCTCCCTTGGGGAAAGATGGAAAGAGCCACTGCTTCCGTTGCCCAGTTCCCTGGATCCCATGGGAGAAATACAAAGAAAGAACCTTTAAGACCAATGAGTGCTAACGTTTTAAGCACGTTTAAAGTTTTGAAATATATATATATTTGTGTTTGTCTGTGTTCTTTATAAAATTTATATCTCTGCTACCTAATCTTAAATAGGCCTCATAGATGGTCCGGCCCAACAAGGTCTCTTTTATGTCAGATCCGGCCCACATAACAAATGAGTTTGACGCCCCTGCTCTAAATAATGCAGTTTTGATCCACTTCCGTGACTATTCTCAGGTGGATTTTGCCATTTCACACAGCAAAGTCCAGTTGCAAAGTGGATTTCAAGTGTGTTATTTAGTATGTGTGAAAACACCCCTGATCTCTTCGCTGCTTGAGCTAAGTCAAAATTACAACTTCAAACTACAATACTGTTTTAACTATCTCACACACCTATTTCAAAATCTGTTAGATTATTCGGTAGCCAACCTATCGTTTGGTGCATGGAATTCCTAAATCAGATTGATAACTTGAATTTAGGATCTTTAACAGCAGACACCCTTAAGTAAGATGAGAAGCACATCCTACAAATAGCGTTTAGATACTGATTTAACTCTTCTAGAGCCTCATCGACACTTTAGCCAGTGAATAATTATGATAATAACCTATGGGAACATACCCAAAGGTTGTTAATTTGTAATTGTAATTACGTTCATATATTTCTTCCGCCATCCCTGCAGATAAAAGAGAGTGAGAAAATATTATACAGCAGACGTGGAGCATGTGACTGATCAGGAGAAAAAGAAATAATAGCTAGATGGCCCGTGTACATCGCCAGGAAAAGCGTTTTCTACTGTGAGGTCCAGAGCAGACTTTGATCACAAGTCAGCCGTCTCCACCTCTGTCGAAACCGAACCCAAAAACAATCTTTTAATCTACTCAAATAACCCAAAGGAAAGAGTAATTGCAAAAACCTAGCAAAAATTAATCTCGAGAAGACACAGCGTGTGCCCAGTAGGAACTATAATACTGAACGTTCTATAGCCATCATTTCTCAAATGAACATGTACCAGCACCACCACCTCCCAAAATAGCTCACAGCCTCCAAATGTAAGAGGGTTAAGGAAGGCCAAGTGCAGAAGAATAGATGCTTTCGAGCTGTGGTGCTGGAGAAGAATCTTGAGAGTCCCTTGGACTGCAAGAGGATCCAATCAGTCAGTCCTAAGGGAAATCAACCCAGACTATTCCCTGGAAGGTCAGAAGCTGAAGCTCCAATACTTTGGCCACCCATGAGAAGGGGGCACTCACTGGAGAAGACCCTGATGCTGGGAAAGACAGAAGGCAAAAGAAGAAGAGGACGGCAAAAGATGAGATGGCTGGACAGTGTTATTGATGTGACTAACATGAAATCAACTCTGACTGTTCCCTGGAAGGTCAGATGCTGAAACTGAAGCTCAAATACTTTGGCCACCAAATGAGAAGGAGGCACTCCCTGGAGAAGACCCTGATGCTGGGAAAGACAGAAGGCAAAAGAAGAAGAGGACGGCAAAAGATGAGATGGCTGGACAGTGTTACTGATGTGACTAACATGAAATCAACTCTGACTGTTCCCTGGAAGGTCAGATGCTGAAACTGAAGCTCAAATACTTTGGCCACCAAATGAGAAGGAGGCATTCAGTGGAGAAGACCCTGATGCTGGGAAAGACAGAAGGCAAAAGAAGAAGAGGACGGCAAAAGATGAGATGGCTGGACAGTGTTACTGATGTAACTAACATGAAATCAACCCTGACTGTTCCCTGGAAGGTCAGATGCTGAAGCCGAAGCTCAAATACTTTGACCACCAAATGAGAAGGGAGCACTCCCTGGAGAAGACCCTGATGCTGGGAAAGACAGAAGGCAAAAGAAGAAGGGGATGGCAAAAGAGGAGATGGCTGGACAGCGTTACTGATGTAACAAACACAAATTTGAGCAGACTTTGGAGGATGGTGGAAGACAGGAGGGCCTGGCGTGACTTTGTCCATGGGGACACAAAAGAGTCGGAATCGACTGTGCCACTGAACAACAAAAAAATAACACCTGGTATATGGTAAACAGTATGCAATTCATCACAAACACGTCGCTCAGGTTGTACCTGATAATTTGCATCTATTTCTCCATATTCTCTGGATGCTGTAAATGAAAGTGAGGAGGAGGATAATTGTGTGACCCGGAAGACACCCAGAGTTGCACAGGTCGTTGTGCGTCTAGTGACCCATGGTTAAAAACTGACACTCTATGTTAGTCTTGATGTTGTTGTACATCAGGCAACACAATGTGGGGTCCCTATTTTAGAAAAACAGTGAGGGTACAAGAAAAAAAAGGGGGGAAATTGGTTATATAGCATGATTACAGTTGTCAAAGGCAATCATGACGGATAATAATTTCCTATTCATCCCCTTCATTATAATTTTAAGGTATTATCTATAAAATGCAATAATTCTTATCTCCGTTGGGGCACAATTGTATTCATCATTTAAGTTTCAAGCTTCGTAACTGATCTATTTCGGTTACACTGGTTTCATCATCATTACATATTCAACATAATACATTTTTGGCACTTCTACATATTCATTAGAATTTTTAATAGGTAAGTAGTACATCAATGAAGCCCCGTGGCACAGAGAGGTAAAGCTGCAGTACTGCAGTCGGAGCCCTCTGCTCACGACCTGAGTTCGATCCCAGTGGAAGCTGGTTCAGGTAGCCGGCTCCAGGTTGACTCATCCTTCCGAGGCCAGTAAAATGAGTCCCCAGCTTGCTGGGGGGAAAGTGTAGATCAGGGATGGCCAACGGTAGCTCTCCAGAGGTTTTTTGCCTACAACTCCCATCAGCCCCAGCCAGCATGGCCAATGGCTGGGGCTGATGGGAGTTGTAGGCAAAAAACATCTGGAGAGCTACCGTTGGCCACCCCTGCTGTAGATGACTGGGGAAGGAAATGGCAAACCACCCCATAAAAAGTTTGCCGTGAAAACGTTGTGAAAGCAACATTATCCCAGAGTCAAAAATGACTGGTGCTTGCACAGGGGACTACCTTTACCTTTTTTAGTATATCAACGTGAAGAGCTCTGTGGCACAGAGTGGTAAGCTGCAGTACTGCACGCCAGGCTCTGCTCACGACCTGAGTTTGATCCTGGAGGAAGCTGGGTTCAGGTAGCTGGCTTGAGGTTGACTCAGCCTCCCATCCTTCCAAGGTCGGTCAAATGAGGACCCAGCTTGCTGGGGGGAAAGCGTAGATGACTGGGGAAGGCAACGGCAAACCACCCCGTAAAAAGCCTGCCGTGAAAATGTCGTGATGCAACGTCACCCCAGAGTTGGAAACGACTGGCGCTTGCACAGGGGACTGCCTTTACCGTTTTACATCTTCTTTGCCACTCTGTGTACCAGAGGCCTGGCATGGGTGCCGTCTTTTAAGTTGCCAAAGGAAGTATAACTAAAAAAGCTAAGATTGCGGTTGGCTTACCCTCTGTCAGATTTCCAAGCGGGCAGCCGTGTTGGTCTGAAGCAGCTGAACAAAGCAGGAGTCCAGTCACACATTTAAGACCAACCACGTTTTATTCGAGCGCAAGGAAACTGACGTTCTGAATAAAACTTGGTTGGTCTTAAAGGTGACACTTGACTCCTGCTTTGTTCAACTCTTGTCAGATTTGTTTAGTGTTTATTTTTTTTTTTTACTGTGACTTGTCGTCATCTGTTCTGAGATGCCAGAAGAGTCGTGAACTTCAGCCAGTTTCTTTATTTGTTCCCAAACAGATGGTACAAACAAAGAGATTTTTCTTTTAAATACCACTGTTTGGAGCTTGGGCAAATAGAGAAGTAGTCACACCTAATGATACAGCATATCACACTCATGGGTTGGCGTGTTTTCTCCATTGATGACTCAGGATTTTTTTACATTCAGTTTGATCCAGAGTTTTAGAGTCTTCGAATTGCCTGACACTGTTCCGCTTTAATTAGTTTCCTTTTACATTTAAGCATTTCAATTTGGGGGCGGGGTGTGTGTGTGTCTCTGATCAGAGGGCAGCCGGAACTAGGCTTGCCAAGTCCAATTCAAGAAATATCTGGGGACTTTGGGGGTGGAGCCAGGAGACTTTGGGGGTGGAGCCAGGAGCAAGGTTGTGACAAGCACAATTGAACTCCAACGGGAGTTCTGGCCATGACATTTCAAGGGACAGCACACCTTTTAAATGCCTTCCTTCCATAGGAAATAATGAAGGATAGGGGCACCTTCTTTTGCGGCACATAGAATTGGACCCCCTGATCCGATCTTTTTGAAACTTGGAGGGTATTTTGAGGAGAGGCGCCAGATGCTACGCTGCAAATTTGGGGCCTCTATCTCAAAAAACAGCCCCCCCAGAGCCCCAGATACTCGCGGATCCATTCTGCATTATTTCCTATGGGAATAAGTTCCCAGCAGATATTTCCCTCCCCTCCCCCCGCTTTCTGATGACCCTGAAGCGGGGGGAGGGCCTCCAAACCGGGGGATCCCCTGCCCCCACCTGGGGATTGGCAACCCTAGCCGGAACACCAGTGCTTAGTTAAATGTATATGATTGCTTGAAAATCGTGTCAACACTGCAAAAAACAATACAAATTTAAATTACTAGATGAGGCAAGCAATGATATGTAAAAATTTCAAGTGCTGTCAGTTCTCATGCAAATTACTGCACCTTGTGGCTTTTGGAGGACTCTTTTAAAACACATGAAAACTTCTACAAGACAAGTTTGAAACGCCTGTAGAGAAATGACCGGATCAAAACTAGTTTCGAGAAAAACGTTGCAGCAGCAGCACCGGAACTCATCTCACCGAAACAAATGTAGATGCTTCGGGCAGCGACGATGTAAAACGGTTGTGAGAACGTTAGGTAATATAAAAGGGTGAGTTTCCAATGCGGTGATAAGAGAGTCACAAACTGTCTGTGTAAAAACACCCACAGCTGTGTCTGCATTTTTCTCCCTGAATCACAGCCTTTGTTGTTTTCCCCTCTCGTCTCCAAACCACAATTCCAAACCATGGTTTAATCCTGTTTTACAGATAAGAAAACAGGCCATAATTTGTGATTCAGAAGAACCGACTCGAGTATGGTTTGGCAGGAATGCAGAAATGATTCATTTACAAGCCGCAAGAGAGGAAGCCAGCGAATCCAAGAATTTCCATCCACCGGCTGCAGTTATATGCGAATGCAACTGTAGTCAATACAAAGTGGATATGGCTTCCCCACTGTTATTACTGTCCGTCCAGGATCCAAAGAGAAGAATGTGCTGCAACTTCATTAAGCTCAGCCAAGCGCCTTTTGTGATCTTGGCGCCTTTCTCCCAAACAAAGATTGACAGTGATTTCAAAAAAAACTCCTTCAAAGGCCAGTTCATAGAATCATAGAGTTGGAAGGGACCTCCAGGGTCATCGAGTCCAACCCCCTGTGCAATGCAGAAAACTCACAAATACCTCCCCCTAAATTCACGAGATTTCATTGCTGTCAGATGGCCATCTGGCCTGTGTTTTAAAAACCTCCAAGGAAAGAGAGCCCACCACCTCCTGAGGAAGTCTCTTCCACTGAGGAATCGCTCTGTCAGGAAGTTCTTGCTAATCTTGAGCTGGAAACTCTTGATTTAATTTCAATCCATTGGTTCTGGTCCGACCTTCTGGGGCCACAGAAAACAATTCCACACCATCCTCTAGACGACAGCCCTTCAAGGACTTGAAGATGGCGATCATATCACCTCTCAGGCGCCTCCTCTCCAGTTCACTAGCAATAAAATGTCGAGCTACACACACAAGGGCCGTAGGTTGATACCAGGTCTCTGTTGGAAAACACCTGGAGACTTTGGGGGTGGAGCCAGGAGTGGGCGGGGTTTGGGGAGGGGCCCCAGCATGGTACAGTGCCACAGAGTCCACCCGTCCAAGCAGCCATTTTCTCCAGGGGAGCTGATCTCTGCCAGCTGGAGATCGGTTGTAAAAGCGGGAGATCTCCAGATCACCTGCTTGGAACTCTGAAGTGTGAAGTGGTATTCGATCAGTGAGAAGTTTCTCTGTAAAGAGTAGGGCTTTTTTTGTAGCAGGAACTCCTGTGCGTGTTAGGCCACACACCGCTGATGTAGCCAATCCTGCAAGAGTTTACAGGGCTCTTCGTACAGGGCCTACTGAAAGCTCCAGGAGAACTGGCTACGTCAGAGCTGTGTGGCCTAATATGCAAAGGAGTTCCTGCTACAAAGAAAGCCCTGGTAAAGAGTATAGCTTGGATAAAGCCTTCCGCGAAAACAAAGTTGGAACGGGACTCCAAGTTTCAAAAAAGATTGGATCAGGGAGTCCAATTCTATGAGCCCCAAAAGAAGGTGCCCCTATCCATTATTTCCAGTGGAGGAAAGGCATTTAAAAGGTGTGCGGTCCCTTTAAATGTGATGGCCAGAACTCTCTTCGGAGTTCAGTTTGCTTGTCACAACCTTGCTCCTGGCTCCACCCCCAATGTCTCCTGGCTCCACCCCAAAAACCCCAGATATTTCTTGAATTGGACTTGGCAACCTTAGCTGAGTTGTCCTCTCCAACAGTAGGATCAGTTTGGAGATAGGTCAACTAAAGCAGTTGTTAAGATCACTGGAAAATAATGTTGCTGTTTCATCACAGCACAATCTAGTATGTCGAAGGAATTTTATGGGAATGGTTGTTTTGACTTGCAACGAGTGGATTTCCCCAGGAATACAGTGCAGAAAAGCAAAGATAATGTAAATGCTGTTCTCACTAAATATTCTGTCAATGGATCATGTAGTTGTTGCAGGAGGATAAGTCTATCAGTGGCTACTAGGGACTAAAGGGAACCTTCACATTCAGAGGCTCTGAATCCCAGAACCAGGAGGCAACATCAGGGGAAGGCCTCAGCTTCTCTGCGCTGTTGTTGGACCTCAAAAGAAACAGGTTGGCCACTGTGTGAGACAGGATGCTGGACTGAGATGGGCCACTGGTCTGATCCAGCAGAGCTTTTCTTAGACACTTATCAGGGAAGGCCTTAGCCTCGATGCCTTGTTGTTGGCACTCCAGAGGAACTGGTTAGCCTCAGTATCACACAGGATGCTGGACTAGATGGGCCTCTGGCCTGATCCAGCAGGCTCTTCTGATGTTCTTATGAAGGCCTCAGTCTCTCTGCCCTGTTGTTGGCCTTCTAGAGAAACTGGTTGGCCACTGTGTGAGACAGGTTGCTGGACTAGATGGGCTGCTGGCCTGATCCAGCAGGGTTCTTCTGATGTTCTTATGAATGCCTCGGCCTCTCTGTCCTGTTGTTAGCCCTCCAGGGGAACTGGTTGGCCACTGTGTGAGACAGGAGGCTGGATTAGATGGACCACTGGTCTGACCCAGCAGGGCTCTTCTGATGTTCTTATGAAGGCCTCGGCCTCTTTTACCTGTGATTGGCCCTTCAGAGGAACTGGTTGGCCACTGTATGACACAGGATGCTGGACTAGAAGGACCTTCACTGGTCTGAACCAGCAGGGCTCTTCTTAGGTTCTCACGTTGTTACATTAAATGTGGTTGAGGTTGACTAAAAACATTTTTCCATTGTGAGGAAACGAAAACTGCAGTCCACAAACCACTTCCTATGCAGAAGTTTCGCATGCGAACTTAAGTTGAAAATGTTCTCCTTTAGTATAAGAAGCTGTATTCTCCTAAATCCTGTTTCCCTGGGTCTTAAATCCTCTTCTAACCCCTTACTCAAATTGCATATGCTTATTACAGTCTCTCCCCCAGTGCTGCCTATGTATGGGTCTTGATCAGGCCTTGAATTTAGCAGGAGCTCACCGGAGCGCAGCTCCTGAATCTTTCTGGGGGTTCTCCCTCCTCCTCCCCACCTACCTTGTCCATTGGATAGTAGGTGCAACTGCATAACCATCCCTGGATTAGGAGAGCGGGCAGCCAGCCAACCACCAGGAGCTTTGCCACACCCCCAGCAGCCCTTGTTAACCCCTGGAGAAGCCCACACCACCCATTCTCCACTTCTTATGTGATTTTGGGTGGTGGGTGGCTTGCTGGCCTTTTGACTGGGTGGGGGGGTGGCTCAGGAGAGCCCCAAGTGAGCGAGGCCTGCTTGGCCTGGCTGGATCTCTAGCCAGCCCAAGCAGGCCTCACTTGCCTGGGGCTCTCCTTTCCTGCGTCGAGTTGTTTTTGGCTGGGAGGTAATGAGTTATGCTAATGAGCTCCACCATCTATTTTTCTACAAAATGACCCCTGGTCTTGACCCAGCTATTCTTGTCTGTCAGATTTGCTTAGCGAACTCACCGGGTTTGACTTTTGTGTCAAGGGATTGCATAAACCGTGGCCTTTTCACTGATGTTTGTATCAGTAGCTATTCTTGGCAAAAGATAAGGCGTGTTGTTAGATTATTCCGTCTTGCCGCCCTGTTGCTGCAGAACGCAAAATGTTGCTGAAGGGAAATGCTTTGAAGTACCTAAAAGCCATCTCCTGCCTACTCCAAGGCAGGAACTTAATTTAAAAAAAAAAAAATCAGAATGATCAAAGGCTAAGGTAAGCGTCCCACTGGAAGTTAACAGGAAACATTAGGGGACGCACAAGCAATTCACCATCTCCGTCTTCAACAGAGAAGAAGAAGATGATATTGGATTTATATCCCGCCCTCCACTCCGAATCTCAGAGTCTCAGAGCGGCTCACAATCTCCTTTACCTTCCTCCCCCACAACAGACACCCTGTGAGGTGGGTGGGGCTGGAGAGGGCTCTCACAGCAGCTGCCCTTTCAAGGACAACCTCTGCCAGAGCTATGGCTGACCCAAGGCCATGCCAGCAGGTGCAAGTGGAGGAGTGGGGAATCAAACCCGGTTCTCCCAGATAAGAGTCCGCACACTTAACCACTACACCAAACTGGCTCCAGCAGCTCTTAATTTTTATTGGGTTTCCTTCCTTGCCTGCTTTTCCGCCTCGATGTCGGGAACCGCTGTCGGAGCTGCAAAATTCGCTTGCCTCCTCAGTTGTGAATGGCTTGTTTAAATGGCTGCATATCCATGCGCAAGGATCCGTGTCCTGATCTGGACTGCCCAGGCTAGCCCAGCCTCATCCGATCTCAGAAGCTAAGCAGGATTGTCCCGGGTTAGTATTTGGGTGGGAGACAGGGCTTTTTTTGTAGCACGAAGTCATCGCACTGGCGACTTCAGGAGGGGCTCCCCCTACTGGCCCACTGTGGGCTGGTGGGTCAGGGACCCCCAAAATGGGAGAACCCACACCCCGCCGAGGAGCTTGGCCGCCCTGCCTTTGATCTCGGTAGTGCTGTTAAGCTGCAGACAACTTCTTTGGAGGTTTGTAAACAGTCTAAATGGCCATCTGACAGCAACGTTGATTCTGGGAACCTGAGCAGATCATGAGGGCCAGGACGGCTTGTATAATATAGTGGGTTCTATACAATGATGAGGCAAGGTGGTAGTGAACACGGCTCTTTTATTGAATACAGCATGGTATAGCGCTGCCTACGAAGACTGAGAGCTAAGGCCACAGTGCCCCCTATATTTACACACCCGGAGTAACTGTGACTGGACCATTCAAACCAGTCAGGAGCTCTTGATTGGAGCAGGGCAGCAGGATTTGGATCCTACTGCCTCTTGTTCCCGGGTCCCCCAAGCTCTGTCCTTCAGGCCCAGTGAGCCAGGCAAGAACTCAAGCTTATAGATACAATTCTAAGCACATATACAACAGCTTGCCACAGTGCTTAATTCTCATGGCCCTTTCTTGAACTCCCAGGGAAATGCCGATTGCCACTTGAGGGTCAGGAAACAATTTTCTCCAGGCCTCTTTGGCCAGGAAAACATTTTCTGGCACGGAGCAGGATTCACTGTGAGCGTGTGAGGCGGTGGTGGAGGTATTTGCGACTTTCCTGCTTTGTGCGGGGGGTTGGATGACTCCGGAAGTCCCTTCCAACTCTATGATTCTATGACTTCTGGCTACTCAGCGGGGTTTTCAAGGTAAGAGATTATTCAGGCTTGTCATTGCCTGCCTCTGCGCAGCAACCCTGGACTTCCTTAGAGGTCCTCAGGGCCCTTTTTGTAGCCGAAGCTCCTTTGCATATTAGGCCACACCCCCTGATGTAGCCAATCCTCCAAGGGCTTCTGGGGCTCTTCGTACGGGGCCTACTGTAAGCTCCAGGAGGACGGCCATTTAGACTGTTTAAAAACCTCCAAAGAAGTTGTCTGCAGCTTAACAGCACTACCGAGATCAATGGCAGGGCGGCCATGCTCCTCTGCGGCGTGTGGGTTCTCCCATTTTGGGGGTCCCTGACCCACCAGCCCACAGTGGGCCAGTAGGGGGAGCCCCTTCTGAAGTCGCCAGTGCGACATCACTCGCGTCATCGCACCAGCGACGTTGCACACCAGCCGCTCTAGGAGCTTCTGGGAAAACTCTATGGTTTTCCCGAATGCTCTAGCGATTTGGGAGGAAAACGCTATGGTACCGGAGGCCGCGGGGAACTTGGCAACCCTAATCAGTGGGCAAATCTTTTCTCATTTAAAAAAAAAAATAGCCAAAGACATCTTTATGTGCAGGTCCTTTTGTGTTTCATGTGTATTTTGCCTTTAAAACTTGGGTACAAAAAAGCATTAAAGCCTGAAGCTCTTATGGTTTGGAGTGGCTCAAACATATATGAACATATGAAGCTGCCTTATACTGAACAGACCCTTGGTCCATCAAAGTCAGTATTGTCTTCTCAGACTGGCAGCGGCTCTCCAGGGTCTCCAGCTGAGGTTTTTCACACCTATTTGCCTGGACCCTTTTTTGGAGATGCCGGGGATTGAACCTGGGACCTTCTGCTTCCCAAGCAGATGCTCTACTACTGAGCCACCGTCCCTCCCCAACATAGGATTGCCAGCTTCCAGGTGGGGCCTGCGGATCTCTCACTTTTACAATTGATCTCCAGCTGGCAAAGATTAACCCCTGGAGAAAATGCTCTGAACTTTGGATTCTATAGCACTGTTCCATGTTTAGGCCTTGGGGTAGAATTCTAGCAGGAGCTCCTTTGCATATAATAATAATATATTTTATTTATATCCCGGCCTCCCCGCCGAAGCAGGCTCAGGGCGGCTCACAACATGTAAAACTTACAATGTAAAACATTTTCCAAAACAATATATGTAATTTACAAAGTAAAACCATATAATTACAATATTAAAAACATAAAATTACAATAAGAATCAACATTTCCAGTGCTATACTCTAGATGTTCTCCACGGTAATTTATGACGGCCGAATATAGTGGATCAATCCACATTTAAGTGAAGGCCATTTGGAAAAGCTGACAAAAAAGAGCCTTGTAAGCTCTGGGAGGATTGGCTACATCAGGGGTGTGTGGCCTAATATGCAAAGGAGCTCCTGCTAGAATTCCAGCCCTGCTGAGGCCCCTCCCCCTCCAAACCCCACCCTCTTCCAACTCCACCCCCAAAGTCTCCAGGTATTTTCCATCACAGACCTGGCAACCGTACTCAAACGTTCTGGGCTTGGGTACAAAAATCAGGCGCTGCTTGACAACCACAGCAATCAATTTTAGCCTGTCACAACCAGAAAGCTGAAGGGAAGAGAGAAGGCCTGATTAGAAAAGTTCATCACAAGATAAGTCAGTTCAGTTCTGCGAATTGCTCAAACAAGGAAATGATGTGACAAACGGAAAAAGGAGGGGGTGGGAAGAGTCACCAACAAATCTAATCTCCAAAGATATTACTTCCTAATAGCAGTATGACTCAGTGATTGTGCAAATTGGATTTTTCCAATGTGTTGAAACACTAGGAGGAGGGGGGGGAACCCCTCATCTGTCACTTTAGGAATAAGCAAAAAATGTGTATAGCTCGCGGGACATATACAAAACCCAAAGGCAATAGGAGAAAGTATGTCTTCCAGAACTTGGCATGTTTTGCTTGAAAACTTGGGGAGAGGGAATGAAGTTGAGCAATGGCTCTCAAAAGCTCCTACCCTACCGGAAATTCTGTTAGTCTTTAAGATGCTACTCGACTTGTACTCTTTGCCCGCCCTGAGCCACCTCAGTGGGAAGGGCGGGATATAAACCAAATAAAATGAAAATGACATTTTCTAAAGCGGAGGGAAATCATCAGAAATACACAGAATATAAGAACATAAGAGAAGCCATGTTGGATCAGGCCCGTGGCCCATCCAGTCCAACACTCTGTGTCACATAAGAACATAAGAGAAGCCATGTTGGATCAGGCCAATGGCCCATCCAGTCCAACACTCTGTGTCACATAAGAACATAAGAGAAGCCATGTTGGATCAGGCCAATGGCCCATCCAGTCCAACACTCTGTGTCACATAAGAACATAAGAGAAGCCATGTTGGATCAGGCCAATGGCCCATCCAGTCCAACATTCTATGTCACATAAGAACATAAGAGAAGCCATGTTGGATCAGGCCAGTGGCCCATCCAGTCCAACACTCTATGTCACATAAGAACATAAGAGAAGCCATGTTGGATCAGGCCAGTGGCCCATCCAGTCCAACACTCTGTGTCACATAAGAACATAAGAGAAGCCATGTTGGATCAGGCCAATGGCCCATCCAGTCCAACACTCTGTGTCACATAAGAACATAAGAGAAGCCATGTTGGATCAGGCCAATGGCCCATCCAGTCCAACATTCTATGTCACATAAGAACATAAGAGAAGCCATGTTGGATCAGGCCAGTGGCCCATCCAGTCCAACACTCTATGTCACATAAGAACATAAGAGAAGCCATGTTGGATCAGGCCAGTGGCCCATCCAGTCCAACACTCTGTGTCACATAAGAACATAAGAGAAGCCATGTTGGATCAGCCCAATGGCCCATCCAGTCCAACACTCTGTGTCACATAAGAACATAAGAGAAGCCATGTTGGATCAGGCCAATGGCCCATCCAGTCCAACACTCTGTGTCACATAAGAACATAAGAGAAGCCATGTTGGATCAGGCCAATGGCCCATCCAGTCCAACACTCTGTGTCACATAAGAACATAAGAGAAGCCATGTTGGATCAGGCCAATGGCCCATCCAGTCCAACATTCTATGTCACATAAGAACATAAGAGAAGCCATGTTGGATCAGGCCCGTGGCCCATCCAGTCCAACACTCTGTGTCACATAAGAACATAAGAGAAGCCATGTTGGATCAGGCCAGTGGCCCATCCAGTCCAACACTCTGTGTCACATAAGAACATAAGAGAAGCCATGTTGGATCAGGCCAATGGCCCATCCAGTCCAACATTCTATGTCACATAAGAACATAAGAGAAGCCATGTTGGATCAGGCCAGTGGCCCATCCAGTCCAACACTCTATGTCACATAAGAACATAAAAGAAGCCATGTTGGATCAAGCCCATGGCCCATCCAGTCCAACACTCTGCTTCTTTTATGTTCTTATGTGCGCCATTGCAAAAGCACCATAGAGTTTTAACTTCCCAAATGGCTAGAGCGTCTGGGAAAACCATAGAGTTTTCCCCGGAAACACCTAGAGCGGTCCTGCATGGGCACCGCCATTTTGATGACGTCAAATCCGGGTGACATCATTGCAAGGGGAGGTTCCCTCTGCCGGCCCAATGTGGGCTGGTGGGTTGAGAACCTCCCGGGCAGGAGATTCCCACCTGGATCGGGGGGGTTGGCAGCCCTACACACAACACAATCAAAAGTAATGCTCAATAAAAATAACAATTTGGGGGATCCAAAATGGCACCTGCCCAATGAAAGATCACTCTTAGAGCTCTGTAGTTTTGTTTGTTTTAGGGGTTTTATCTTGAGTGATCTATTACAGAATTTTGAAATGAGAAGGACAGAGAGCTCAGGGAGGTTCAGGGTCATAGAGGCCACCCTCCAAAGCGGCCATTTTTTCTCATCTCTGTAGTCTGGAGATAAGCTGGAATTCCAGGGGTTCTCCAGGTCTCACCTGGAGGCTGGCATCCTCTACCTGCAACGCATCCATTGCAGACCCATAGCCAGAAAAATTTTGGTGGGAAAACCCAGCAGATACATTTTTAGGTGGGGAGGGTGTAAAACGCTGCTGCAGCGGCTGCCGTCCCCCCTCCAGTCCTCTCCTCTTCTGCAGCTCCACCCCCCCCCGCGCCTCCTCCTCCCTCCTTTCTTCACACTTTTAAGGCCCAGGGAAGGGGCGGTGAAGCGCTGCTCCAGGCTCTTTAAAAGGCACCCCCTTCCCCCGCCGATCAGCTGATTGGCAGGAAAACCGGGGGGGGGGAAAGGCTGGCCGCTTGGCTCCTATGCCCCTGTGGTGCGCTCACGATCAGCCCTGGGGGCAAGGAGGCAAGAACGGTGCCACTTTTTTTGTGGGTCGCTTGCTGCTGGTGCCCCCAGCGCTGATCGTGAGCATGCCAGAGGGGCACAGGAGCCAAGTGGCCAGCCTTCTACGCCAGTTATCCCGTCCATCAGCTGATCGACGGGGTTGTGTGCCTTTTAAAGAGCCTGGAGCAGCGCTTCACCGCCCCTTCCCTGGGCCTTAAAAGTGTAAAGAAGGGAGGAAGAAGGTACTGCGGAGGGAGGGGTGGGGGTGGCAGCCACTGCATCAGTTTAACCAGCGATCAGCTGATTGGCGGGGGGCGGCAGCGTCTGCCTGAGGTCTCAGCCCGACGGAGAGGCCACAGAGCTTTAAAGGGGGGGTTGTTGAATGGAAGGGGCGTGCCTCCCCATGGCTACGGGCTCGGTCCATTGCAGAGTGTGACTTCAAACCCAGGTTTCCCAGATTCAAGTCTGCTACTGTAACCACTGTCAAGCATGGTAAAATTCCAATGGTAATTAATTGTTTTAGGGTCCTCCATAAAGCTGGTCTGTGAAACATCATGGAGGGCCGAGGTACTTTGGCTCTGTTATTCTTTCCCCCTCCCCCTTCTTGCTTATTGCTTTTGAAGTAGAGTAGTGAGAAACGAAACTAGTAAGAGGAAGAATAAGCAACACCTTCCCATACGTTCCTACCTGGGAGTGTGAGACGTCTGGGGAAAGCAAGGACAAGATACTGATAACATTGTGGGAATGTAGACATTTATGATAGTTTATGTATTAGAGAGCATCCCTCGCCCCCTCCTTCGGGAATCCTTTGAAGTATGCCTTAAAAGAATTGTATCAATGTATTTTGAGTATCACTCTCAAGGACCTGTACCAGGAGAGCATATCAGTCTATCAATAAACGTAGTTTTGTATCCACTTGACTCGTTCTTGAAACCGCATGCTTGACACCCACTACACTACACTGCCTCACAGTTGACCTCCCTTTCTATTCAGTAGGTTTAAAGTTTCCTCCCTTCTGGTCACCTTCCCGTAACCCCCTTGCTGATCTTTTGTTTTCTTTCGACTCTGAAAGAGAATTTTGTTAGAGACCGACAGCGAACGTTCACTAAATCCATGGAAACAGCTCCGCATTTCCCTTGCTCTGTGGAAAACCCACTTTGGACCCAAATATCACCTCACGGCTCAATAAAACACCGTACCTCAACATCACTCTGGGAAGCAAGCCGGTGAGATATAGCGAAATGCCTGACTATAATTGTCTGTCAGCAGCTGGCAGATAAAGTGTAATGTCTGTCGGCAAATCTCTGTCAGCAGCTGGCAGAGAAACAGCACGAAGGCGACAGTCACCAGCTTCCAAATGGTGGCTGCAGATCTCCTGGGAGTACAACTGATCTCCAGGCAACACAGATCAGTTCTCCTGAAGAAATGGCCGCTTTAGCCAGTTTGGTGTAGTGGTTAAGTGTGCGGACTCTTATCTGGGAGAACCGGGTTTGATTCCCCACTCCTCCGCTTGCACCTGCTGGCATGGCCTTGGGTCAGCCATAGCTCTGGCAGAGGTTGTCCTTGAAAGGGCAGCTGCTGGGAGAGCCCTCTCCAGCCCCACCCACCTCACAGGGTGTCTGTTGTGGGGGAGGAAGGTAAAGGAGATTGTGAGCCGCTCTGAGACTCTTCGGAGTGGAGGGCGGGATATAAATCCAATATCTTCTTCTACCTCACAGGGTGTCTGTTGTGGGGGAGGAAGGTAAAGGAGATTGTGAGCCGCTCTGAGACTCTTCGGAGTGGAGGGCGGGATATAAATCCAATATCTTCTTCTACCTCACAGGGTGTCTGTTGTGGGGGAGGAAGGGAAAGGAGATTGTGAGCCGCTCTGAGACTCTTCGGAGTGGAGGGCGGGATATAAATCCAATATCTTCTTCTACCTCACAGGGTGTCTGTTGTGGGGGAGGAAGGGGAAGGAGATTGTGAGCTGCTCTGAGACTCTTCGGAGTGGAGGGCAGGATATAAATCCAATATCTTCTTCTACCTCACAGGGTGTCTGTTGTGGGGGAGGAAGGGAAATGAGATTGTGAGCCGCTCTGAGACTCTTCGGAGTGGAGGGCGGGATATAAATCCAATATCTTCTTCTTCTTCTTCTTCTAGAGGGTGGCCTCTATGACATTATACCCCGAGGCAGGGGTGGAATTCTAGCAGGAGCTCCGTTGCATATCAGGCCACACATCCCTGATGTAGCCAATCCTCCGAGAGCTTACAAAAAAAGAGTCTTGTAAGCTCTTCGAGGATTGGCTGCATCACGGAGTGTGTGGCCTAATATGCAACGGAGCTCCTGCTGGAATTCCATCCCTGGGCAGGGTTAAAATGATCTCGTGAAAATTATCATAAGAGTTCCTGAGGTGGCTAGCCCAACCTCTGCAAGGCTGGAGGCCCAGTTAGGGTGGCTGTTGAATCCAGAGGCTAACTAAATAGATACTCACATGGCCCAGCCTGACATAGCTTGACCCAACCCGACACAGTCAAGCCCAACAAGGTCTCATTTATGTCAGATCCGGCCCTCATAGCAAATGAGTTTGACACCCCTGCATTAGAGACTCTTGATAGATTTGAACAGGAAGCAGTAACCAATGAGCAGTCTTGTAAGCTCTTGAAGGATTGGCTACATCAGGGGGGTGAAGCCTAATATGCAAAGGAGATCTCGCTAGAATTCTACCCCTGCCCCAGGGGTGTCAAACATGTGGCCAGGCGGCTAAATCAGGCCCCCGGAGGGCTCCTATCAGGCCCGTGAGCAACTCGCTGTTGCCTGCTTCCTTCTCCCTCTCTCGCTTCCTTCTGCATCACAGCTTGCTTTGCCAGGCTTGCTCAATCAAGCTACAGAGCAAAGCCTCTATTACCTCCATTGGCTGACCAGCACACGAAACAGCTTATGTACAAAAGCCCGCAATGCCCAGCCATCTCATATTTTCTTCTGGCTCTTAGGCTCAAAGCATTGACCAGGAGATTACTGTAATGAATGTCAATAAGTCAAAAGTAGGGTTGCAACTTAACAGAAAATGGCAAACTAGAATGATGTTTACACGTGTGTTACATGTTTAAATTAAACCTCTTGAGAAACTAAAGCCCTCATTTTAAACCCAGCGCTAACATCACAACAGAAGTGACACCATCAAAACGGTGGCACCCGTGTGAGGCCACTCTAGGCATTTCCAGGAAAACTCTGTGGTTTTCCCGGACGCTCTAGCCATTTGGGAGGGAAAACTCTATGGTACAATAGGCTTCGCGCACGCAAAAGTCCCCAGCTTCCCGGAGCAACCCTACTCTTTATTTATGGCTCTTCACGTAGACATCTATCTGCTATTCAGATTTACATTGCCCCCTTTTTATTTATTTATTTATTTATTTATTTATTTATTTATTTATTTATTTATTTATTTATTTATTTATTTATTTATTTATTTATTTATTTATTTATTTATTTATTTATTTCATTTATATCCCGCCCTCCCCCACCTTGGCAGGCTCAGGGCGGCTAACAACAATCCATAAAAACACATCATAATAAATAAAACATTAGAATTACAATATAGAACTATATAAAACAATAAAACATTAAAACATTAAATGAAAAACCAGTCTAGTAAATACAATCATACTGCGGTATGGATCTTTAGACCGCATTGGCGGATCTTTGATTACCATTTTTCTTAGCAGTCCGAATATGCTGATTTAAAAAGGATGGTCTTGCAGGCCCTGCGGAACTGTTCAAGGCTCCGCAGGGCCCGCACCTCCTCGGGGAGTCGGTTCCATAGGGTAGGGGCCGCGATCGAAAAGGCCCGTATTCTGGTGCTCTGATATTTAACTTCCTTCGGCCCAGGGATAGTCATTAGATTTTTCCCTGTTGACCTCAGTGCTCTCTGGGTTTTTGAAGCAGCCCAGTTAACATAAACTAACAATCACCAGACATCAAACTGCGCTTCTTTTAATCTGCTAACAAACATTTCCATGGTTTTGTATACTAATTCACTGCCCACTCTCCCTATATTTAGGACTGTTTGCCATTCCATCCTATTGTCTGGTGAACTCCTTTGCATATTAAGCCACACACCCCTGATGTAGCCAGTTCTCCTGGAGCTTCCAGTAGGCCCTGTACTAACAGCCCTGTAAGTTCTTGGAGGATTGGCTGCATCAGGGGTGTGCGGCCTAACGCACAAAGGAATTCCTGCTACAAAAAAAGCCCTTTCTTCTTCAGAGCTCACCAAACCGCTCCAGCTATGTTGCCTTCCCAAGGTCAGGGAGAGGCAAATTTGGCATTTGCATGGCCTGCAAGGATATTTGTATTGAAACGAACACCAGAGCAACCAATATTCTCTTTCTCGGCCCTGGAATGGAGAGGTTTAGAAGTCAAATAGGAATGCAAAAGTAGGTGGTGTAAGTTACATTTCCGATGGTTGGAGATGCTGGCTGGTTGGAGCCCTTCACAATATCCTGCCATGCAACAGCGACCCCTGGTGTGAGAAAAAGGAAACTCGGGGCCTCGGCAGTTTCAAACACGGAAGCTCAACGGTGTGCTTTTCCAGGTTGGTGTAGAGGTTAAGTGCGCGGACTCTAATCTGGGAGAACCAGGTTTGATTCCCCACTCCTCCACATGCACCTGCTGGAGTGACCTTGGGTCAGCTACAGTTCCTGAAAGAGCTGCTCTCTCAGGAGCAGTTCTCTCCGAATTCTCTCAGTGCCACCTTTCTCACAGGGTGTCTGTTAGGGGGAGAGGAAGGGAAGGAAATTGTAAACCACTATGAGACTCCAAGTGATGGGCGGGGTATAAATCCAATCCTCCTCCATCCTCCTCCTCGAATTTATACACCGCTTTTCACCCTAACAGTGAGCCGCTCTGAGACTCCATGTGATGGGCAGGATATAAATCCAATTTCCTCCTCCTCCTCCTCCTCCTCTTTGTCTCAGGATACACAGAATCACCGCTTCAGAGACTGTACTAACTTCAGCCACGTTTGTTCAACCATTATGTGTCTGTGCAGAAGGGGGTCTCTTTGCTAGCTGGGGCACAAATGTAGTGGTGCACAATGCTAAAAGAGCTAGAACTCCTGACTGCCAGACAATCTTAGGATCTCCCGGCTACAGTACGCACAATGCCATGTGATGGTTATTAATTATTATTACCTATTGTCAATCCCCGGGCCGAGGGAAGCGAGATTGAAGGCTACCAGAGAAAGAGCCTTCTCAATTATGGTCCCCACTGGTGGAACCAACTCCCAGAAGATGTCAGGGCCTTGCGGGACCTCGCCCAGTTCCGCAAGGCCTGCAAAACAACGTTATTTCAACTGGCCTTCAGCCAAACTATATAGATGCCCAACACTACTGAATGCACTGTATTAACTTTAGCACCAAAGATTGTTTTAAAATTGTATGAATACTTTTAAACTGTTTAAATTGTTTTAACTGCTTAATTGATAATTGATTATTGTAATTGCTTGTTTACTGTTTTATTGTTTGATGTTAAAATGTTGTTAGCCGCCCTGAGCCTGCTTCGGCGGGGAGGACGGGATATAAGCACAAAAATAAATAAATAAATAAATAAATAAATAAATAAATAAATAAAATAAAAATTAGTTCCCCTGAAGAAAATTGATACCTTGGAACAGGGGTGGCGAAACTATGTCTTGGGAGCCACATGTGGCTCTTTCACATATATTGTGTGGCTCTTGAAGCCCCCATTGCCCCATCGACCAGCTTGGAGAAGGCATTTCTCTCTTTGAAGCACTTCTCCAAGCCAAACCAGCCGGCGGCTTAGAGAATGCATTTAAAGTTAAAGTTGCTTTCTTTCTACCACTCCTCTCCATCCATCATCTATTTTCCTTCCTTCCTTCCTTCCTTCTTTCCTCCCTCCCTCCCGTCTTTCCAGGGCTCTTGTTCTAGCAGGAGCTCCTCTGCATATTAGGCCACGCCCTCCTGGAGCTTACAGTAGGCCCTGTACTAAGAGCCCTCTAAGCTCGTGGAGGATTGGCTACATCAGAGAGGCGTGGCCTAATATGCAAAGGAGCTGCTGTTTATTCTATGTGACGCCTACATTAAACAAGTTTGGCCGCCCCTGCTTTGGAGGGTGGACTCTGGCATTATACTCCCCTGAGGTCCCTCCCCTCCACAAACCAAAGCCCCAAACTAGGCTCCACCCCCAAATCTCCAGTAATTTGCCAACCTGAAGTTGGCAACCCTAGGGAAACAGCTCAGATTGCAGATCTGGGGTTTTTGTGCGTGGGGTATGACCTCTGGCCAACTTTCTAACTCCCCGAAGGTCAAAATAATATGTTCCCGTTTAGAGAACATATTTTCCAATTCTGTTTAGAGAAATCCTACAATCCTTAAATAAATGTTTTCTTTGAGCGGCAGCCCTTCGCCTTCCCAGCCCTTGCAGCAGTCTTGAGCAAACATTTCATCTCCCAATCTCTCTCTCTCTCTCTCTCCACCCTCACACACACACACATCACCCTCCTGAAATGCCTCCCCTTCCGGAAGCCTTCCATTAGGTGCTACATCAACAAAATGTCAGGCGATGGGTATTCGTTTCACTCGAACCTTACACCGGCAGGAGAAAGGAAACAGATGTTCCCTTGTCTCATCCAAGGACGTTGGCCTCAAATGACCTTCCTCGGCGCTTGCTTTGGTCCCGATTCAAAACCATGTCTCAGCACGGGCGTGAGTGTTTTGTGGGGCCCTTGCGAACGGGCCGCCGTTTTTAAGCTCAGCAGACTCCCTGCAAGGATCCGTTTGTTCATCCAGGATCAGAAAGAGACCCTCAGAACGACTGTGATGGTGATGGTCCCCTAGTTAAGAAGAAGAAGAAGAAGATATTTGATTTATATCCTGCCCTCCACTCCGAAGAGTCTCAGAGCGGCTCACAATCTCCTTTACCTTCCTCCCCCACAACAAACACCCTGTGAGGTGGGTGGGGCTGGAGAGGGCTTTCACAGCAGCTGCCCTTTCAAGGACAACCTCTGCTAGAGCTATGGCTGACCCAAGGCCATGCTAGCAGGTGCAAGTGGAGGAGTAGGGAATCAAACCCGGTTCTCCCAGATAAGAGTCCGCACACTTAACCACTACACCAAACTGGTCAAAGCAACTCAGAACCAATACTGTATGATCTTACCAAACCTTGAAGCCTATCCACCCAGCAGTCTTTTGAAATCCTGTCTCACTTCAAGGCACATAACCTGGCATGCATGAGCCTGGTTTTATCACAACAACCCTGTGAGGTAGGCTAGAAGAAGAAAAAGAGCAGAAGAGTTTGGATTTCTACCCCGCCCTTCACTAGCCGAAGGCATTTCAGAGCGGCTTACAATCTCCTTCCCACATGTTCCCCAGAGGGTACGCAGATCAGGAACACAAAACTTGTTGTCGACCCCTGGGCCGAGGGGGGCAAGACTGAAAACAACGCGAGAAAGAGCCGCCCCTCATTGGTGGAACCAACTGCCGGAAGAGGTCAGAGCCTAGCGGGATCTTGCCCGGTTCAGCCACTGACTATATAGATCCTTTAACTGAAATGCTGACCACCGCCACAGAGACGCTAGATCCGATGGATGCTTAAGATCACTGAACGCCATCTTAAATCTGTATCGAAACTAGCACCAAATTATTTTCAAACTGTTTAATGCTTTTCATGTAAATGTTCTTTATTGTCAGCTGTGTATTGTGTAATCAAATCAGTCGGTCCTAAGGGAAATCGACCCTGAATGCTCCCTGGAAGGTCAGAGGCTGAAGCTGAAGCTCAAAGACTTTGGCCACCCAATGAGAAGGGAGCACTCCCTGGAGAAGACTCTTGAGAGTCCCTTGGACTGCAAGAAGATTCAATCAGTCAGTCCTAAGGGAAATCAATCCAGACTGTTCCCTGGAAGGTCAGATGCTGAAGCTGAAGCTCAAAGACTTTGGCCACCCAAGGAGAAGGGAGCACTCCCTGGAGAAGAATCTTGAGAGTCCCTTGGACTGCAAGAAGATCCAATCAGTCAGTCCTAAGGGAAATCAATCCAGACTGTTCCCTGGAAGGTCAGATGCTGAAGCTGAAGCTCAAAGACTTTGGCCACCAAATGAGAAGGGAGCACTCGCTGAAGAAGATCCTGATGCTGGGAAAGACAGAAGCCAAAAGAAGAAGGGGACGGCAAAAGATGAGATGGCTGGACAGCATTACCGACGTAACTGAATTTGAGCAGACTTCAAGGATGGTGGAAGTCAGGAGGGCCTGGCATGACTTTGTCCATGGGGTTGCAAAGAGTCGGACTCGACTGCGCGACTGAGCAACAACGTGTATTGTGAGCCGTCCTGAGCCTTCTTCGGCGGGGAGGGCGGGATATAAATCCAATAAAATAAAATCAATTCCCTTCCCCTCCCCACAACAGACACCCTGTGATGAAGTAGGTGGGGCTGAGAGAGCTTTTTAAGAACTGCTCTTGAGAGAACGCCTCTGAGAGAATTGTGACTGACCCAAGGTCACTCCAGCAACTGAATGTGGAGGGATGGGGTATCAAACCCGGTTTTTCCAGATAGGAGTCCATGCTCTTAACCACTACACCAAACGGGCTCTTAGCCTGAGAGAGCACAACTAGGCCAAGGTCACCTGCTTGAGTTGCCAGCTCAGGCCTGGGAAATTCCTGGAGTTGGGGGGAAAGAAAGGGTCTCAGTGGGATATAACGCCACCTCCTCTCTGTAACCCGGAGGCCAGCTGTAATTCTGGGAGATCTCCAGCCACCACCTGGGGATTGGCAACCCTATCACCCAGTGAGCGCCACAGCAGAATAAGGATTTCCCACGCCTTAGGGCAGGGGTCGCCACTTGTTTTGAGCCTCTGGGCACCTCTGGGATCCTGACCCAGCAGGGAAGTTGTGTACTTGGGCTCTATGTTTCATGTGTGTGGTCAGGGCTTCTTTTGTAGCAGGAGCTCCTTTGCATATTAGGCCACACAGCCCTGATGTAGCCAATCCTCCAAGAGCTTACAGTAGGCTCTGTAAGAAGAGTCCTGTAAGCTCTTGGAGGATTGGCTACATCAGAGGGGTGTGGCCGAATATGCAAAGGAGGTCCTGCTACAAAAAGAGCCCTGGGTGTGGTTAAATCCCAGGTCTGCTTAAGAGCATACGAAAGCTTACCTTCTGAATAAAACTGAGTTGGTCTTAAAGGTGTCACTTGTCTACCGCTTTGTTCTGGTTGTGGTTAAGTTCCTGCCTGGCTCATTGGAGCCTTTAGGACTGAGCTTGGGGACACTGAACCAATGGGAAGTGGGATCCAAACCCCTGCTTCCCCGGTCCAATCACAAGCCCCCTGCTGGTTCAAATGACTCAATGACGTTCTAGCGCGGGAACTTTGGTGTGTATGTAGTTGGCCCCATCGACCCAGTTGAGCAGTCTTAGTTTAACTGTTACCATTCTGTCATCGCAATAAAGAGCTTTGATTCACCGCCACCAAGTCTCCTTATGCATCGAACCCACTATTTAACAGCGGCGACAAAGGTGGGATCCTGTCAAGTCAGCCTATTGCTCAGCCGCTCCGCACCGCGCACAGAGTGTTGGACTGCAGGAGCCATTGGCTTGATCCAACATGGCTTCTCTTATGTTCTCTTAGCCATGAGGTATAGATGGAAGGCTCTCTCTGGGGAAGTGATGCTCTGTATTCTTGGTCTTGGGGGAGAGGGACAACAGTGGGAGGACTTCTGAAGTTCTGGCCTCACTGGAGGGCCTCCAGATGGCAACTGGGTTTGGACCACTGTGTGACACAGAGCGTTGGACTGGATGGGCCATGGGCCTGATCCAACATGGCTTCTCTTATGTTCTTATGTGACACAGAGTGTTGGGCTGGATGGGCCATTGGCCTGATCCAACATGGCTTCTCTTATGTTCTCTTAGCCATGAGGTATAGAAGGAAGGCTCTCTCTGGGGAAGTGATGCTCTGTATTCTTAGGTCTTGGGGGAGGGGGACAACAATGGGAGGACTTCTGAAGTTCTGGCCCCACTGGTGGACCTCCAGATGGCACTTGGGTTTGGGCCACTGTGTGACACAGAACGTTGGACTGGGTGGGCTATACGCCTGATCCAACATGGCTTCTCTTATGTTCTTATGTGACCCAGAGTGTTGGGCTGGATGGGCCATTGGCCTGATCCAACATGGCTTCTCTTATGTTCTCTTAGCCATGAGGTATAGATGGAAGGTTCTCTCTGGGGAAGTGATGCTCTGTATTCTTGGGTCTTGGGGGAGGGGGACAACAGTGGGAGGACTTCTGAAGTTCTGGCCCCACTGGTGGACCTCCAGATGGCACCTGGGTTTGGGCCCCTGTGTGACACAGAGTGTTGGGCTGGATGGGTCATTGGCCTGATCCAACATGGCTTCTCTTATGTTCTTATCTTATAGCCAACTTATGACTCAGGACACAGGAGAACAGTGTTTGAGCCTGCTTTGTAGGCCCGCTGGAGAGAAAATCAGGGTCGAAAGATCCAAATGTATCAGCCTGTCGCCAGAAATGGCTGTTCAAAAGTGGCTAATGATTTCCTGACCAGGAATTTGATCCAAAGTTGTTGCTGTTTTTTAACCAGCAATGAAAGCCAAAGATTGTTTGCTCATGCCCCCCCCCCCAATTTGGCCCCTTACACCATTCCTAGGGGGTTAAGGTTACCAACAGGAGTGGAGAAGAACGCTCTGTCCCTTTAAAAGAGGCTGAATGTGTGGGCATGGGCAGATGCTGCAGCTTTTCAGCCCACTGAAGTCAATGACATCACCTGGTAAAGAGCAGCGTCTTAAGCCTCTGCTAAAGGGCCCCCGCCTGGTGGAATCAGTTCCCTATGGAGATCCAGGCCCTACCTGAGCTACTGCCATTTCATAGGGCCTGCAAGACCGAGCTGTTCCACCGGGCTTATGGCCGAGGCAGTGGGCGTCCCATTCCAGCTATTATTCCATCCGTTGGCCTCCCTTGTAGCTACATTGCGTCTTACTACAGTGCTATCCTGCTATTACTACCATCATTTAACTTGGCGCAGAGTGTTAAAGCTGCAGCACTGCAGTCCTAAGCTCTGCTCACGACCTGAGTTCGATCCCCGGTGGAAGCTGGGTTTTCAGGTAGCCGGCTCAAGGTTGACTCAGCCTTCCGAGGTTGGTAAAATGAGTCCCCGGCTTGCTGGGGGGAAAGTGCAGATGACTGGGGAAGGCAATGGCAAACCACCCCCTAAAAAAGTCTGCCGTGAAAACGTTGCGAAAGCAGCGTCACCCCAGAGTCGGAAACGGCTGGCGCTTGCACAGGGGACCTTTCCTTTCCTTATAATTGCTTATCCTGTATGAACTGCCCTTCTCGCCCGTGGTGCGCTTCATTTATTCTTTTAATTGTTTCTACTTGTTTAATTTTAATGTATTGCCTTAACTCTAAATTGTAGGTTTTCATTGTTATTACTGTACGTTGTGATGCGCCCTGAGCCCGTTTACGGGAAAGGGCAGAATATAAGCCAAATAAATAAATGGAGGGACAGGAGAATCCCTCCCCCCTCCCCCATTCGCTCGGCACCAGCAGTGCCATCCTAAGCAGAGGTATTCCTCTCTGCCTACAGAGCCTGACCTGGTCAGCCCAGGCTGCTGTGATCTTGTTGGCTCTTGGAAGCTAAGCAGAGTCAGTTTGAGTCGCTATCTGGGTGGGAGTCTGCTAAGGAAGAGGCAGGCAATGGCAAACAACCTCTGAATGGCCCAGGCTAGCCCAGTCTCATCAGATCTCTGAAGCCAAGCAAGGTGAGCCCTGGTTAGTAACTGGGTGGGAGACTACTGGAGAAGTCCAGGGTTGCTACGCAGAGGCAGGCAATGGCAAACCACCTCTGCCCTGAATGGCCCAGGCTAGCCCAGTCTCATCAGAATTCAGAAGCCAAGCAAGGTAAGCCCTGGTTAGTAACTGTGTGGAAGACTACTGAGAAGTCCAGGGTTGCTGCACTGAGGAAGGCAATGGTAAACCACCTCTGAATGGCCCAGGCTAGCCCAGTCTCATCAGATCTCTGAAGCCAAGCAAAGTAAGCCCAGTATAGTGATTGAATGGGAGACTACTGAGAAGTTCGAGGTTGCTGCACAGAGGCAGGCAGTGGCAAACCACCTCTGAATGGCCCAGGCTAGCCCAATCTCATCAGATCTCTGAAGCCAAGCAAAGTAAGCTTCGGATAGCGGTTGAATGGGAGACTACTGAGAAGTCCAAAGTTGCTACACAGAGGTAGGCAATGGCAAACCACCTCTGCCCTGGTCTGAATGCCCAAGGCTAACCCAGTCTCACTGGATCTCTGAAGCCAAGCAAGGTGAGCCCTGGTTAGTAACTGGGTGGGAGACTACTGAGAAGTCCGAGGTTGCTACGCAGAGGCAGGCAATGGCAAACCACCTCTGCCCTGAATGGCCCAGGCAAGCCCAGTCTCATCAGAATTCAGAAGCCAAGCAAGGTAAGCCCTGGTTAGTAACTGTGTGGAAGACTACTGAGAAGTCCAGGGTTGCTGCACTGAGGAAGGCAATGGTAAACCACCTCTGAATGGCCCAGGCTAACCCAGTCTCATTGGATCTCTGAAGCCAAGCAAAGTAAGCCCAGTATAGTGATTGAATGGGAGACTACTGAGAAGTTCGAGGTTGCTACACAGAGGCAGGCAGTGGCAAACCACCTCTGAATGGCCCAGGCTAGCCCAACCTCATCAGATCTCAGAAGCCAAGCAAGGTAAGCCCTGGTTAGTAAGTGGATGGGAGACTACTAGAGAAGTCCAGGGTTGCTACGCAGAGGCAGGCAATGGCAAACCACCTCTGCCCTGATCTGGACAGCCCAGTCTAGCCCAAACTCATCAGATCTCAGAAGCCAAGCAAGGTAAGCCCTGGTTAGTAAGTGGATGGGAGACTACTGGAGAAGTTCAGGGTTGCTACACAGAGGCAGGCAATGGCAAGCCACCTCTGCACTGATCTGGACAGCCCAGGCGAGCCCAAACTCATCAGATCTTGGAAGCTAAGCAGCGTTGGCCCTGGCCCTGGATAGAACTTGGAAGGGAGACCACCAAGGGAATCCAGGGTTGCTATGCAGAGGCAGGCAATGGCAAACCACCTCTGCCCTGACTGGGATGCCTCGCCTAGCCAGAACTCATCAGATTTCAGATGCTAAGCAGGGCCAGCCCTGGTTAGCACTCAAAGGGGAGGCCAGCAAGGAAATCCAGGGTTGCTACACAGAGGCAGGCAATGGCAAGCCACCTCTGCCCTTCTGCCGTGGATGGCTAGCCCACGCTCATCAGATCTCAGAAGCTAAGCAAGGTAAGCCCTGCTTAGTAACTGGATGGGAGACTATTGAGGAAGCCCAGGGTCGCTACGCAAAGGCAGGCAATGGCAAGCCACCTCTGCCCTGACCTGGATGGCCCTGGCTAGCCTGACATCATCAGACCTTGGAAGCTAAGCAGGGTCGGCCCTGGTTAGTGCTTGGATGGGAGACCACCGAGGAAGCCCGGGGTTGCTACGCAGAGGCAGGCAATGGCCAACCACCTCTGTTCCTCTCTTGCCTTGAAAACCCTATGGGGTTGCCATAAGTCGGCTGCAACTTGACCACTATGGCACTTCCCATCACTGCACCCTTGGATTAAGCCAAGGCTTTGTGTGTGTGTGTGTGTGTGTGTGTGTGTGTGTGTGTGATGTACTCTCCAGTACCAAGTACCAGCGCCTGGGGCGGGGGCCTCTCCCAAGTCCTGACCCTTGTGTTCAGGGGTGGAATTCTAGCAGGACCTCTTTTGCCTATTAGGCCACACACCTCCTGATGTAGCCAATCCCCAAGTCCAGGTGGGGGTTCTCCCGCCTGGGAGGTTCCCAACTCACCAGCCCACATTGGGCTGGCGGGGGGAACCTCCCCCAACGTTGCTGGCGCAATGACGTCACCCAGAAGTGATGTCATAAAAACGGCGGCGCCCATGCAGGGCTGCTCTTGGCGTTTCCGGGAAAATGTGTTGGTTTTCCTGGACGCTCTAGCCATTTGGGAGGTAAAAGCTCTATGGTGCATAGGTACCGTAGAGTTTTTACCTCCCAAATGCTAGATCATCCGGGAAAACCATAGAGTTTTCCCGGAAACACCTAGAGCGGCACCTCATGGGCGCCGCCATTTTGATGATGTCACTTCCAGGGTGACATCATCGCGTCGCGCGTGAGAGGGAGTCCCCCGCTGCGGGAAGCTGGGGACTTGGCAACCCTACACTCAGCCAAGAAAGAGAGTGAGTGAAATCATCAGGAACATCCTAGAGGGGAAGTTGCAGAGGAAGGGGGAACTGGCTAGGGTTGCCAGCCTCCAGGTGAGGCCTGGAGATCCCCCGCTTTTACAACTGATCCCCAGCTGGCAGAGATTGGCTCCCCTGGAGAAAATGGAACCACACAATCAACACCGGAAATATACTTATTATCACACCCAAGTGTGTACAGACATATATTTTAGTGGCAAGGACTTAATAACATTTAAGCCAGTAATTTCCCGTATGTTACTGTATGTTTAAATGTTGTTAAGTCTTTGTCACTCAAATATATGCTTGGGTGTGATAATAAGTATATTTCTTAATAACATTTAAGCATACAGTAATTTCCTGTATGTTACTGTATGTTTAAATGTTGTTAAGTCTTTGTCACTCAAATATCACACTTGGGTGTGATAATAAATATATTTCTGGTGTTGATTGTATTGTTCCAGAGAGCCAGTCTGGTATAGTGAGCCAGTTTGGTGTAATGGTTAAGTGCATGGACTCTTACCTGGGAGAACCGGGTTTGATTCCCCCCTCCTCCACTTGCACCTGCTGGAATGGCCTCGGGTCAGCCATAGCTCTCGCAGAGGTTCTCCTTGAAAGGGCAGCTGCTGTGAGAGCTCTCTCAGCCCCACCCACCTCACAGGGTGTCTGTTGTGGATGGGAGAAGATATAGGACCTATATAGTCAATGGCTGACTAAAATGTTCTAGTCAATGACTGTAATAATAAACTGAACTGAAACAATACAATAAAATTAGCAAATCAAAACAATAGAACAATTAAATGAATAAGGTGCTGGCAAAATACTATTGTGCTACCATCGTGGTGTAGAGGTTAAAGTGTTGGAAAAGGAGCTGGGGTACAAACCTTGGCCATGAAGGTTGCTCAGTGGCTTTAGGACAGTCGTTTCCCCCCTGTCTACAAAACCTCACAGGGCTGTGTAGACAAAATGGAGGAGGGAGAATGGGGCAGGATGCTCTGACCTCTTTTAGTGTTAACAGGCACGAACAGACGGGCTGCTTTTTTTAAAAAAAGATTCAAATTATTTTCAGGTATTGTTCTGCCTGGGTTTGTTTGTTGTTTTTGTCATTTTCTTAAAACTGATTTAATATATATTTTTTTCTACTTTGTTTTTGGAGAATCTGTGACTGTTTTGTCAGGATTTATAGCTTATTATTCTAACTGCGAGTTTGATAGGCTCAAGAGTTGCCAAGTCCGACTCAAGAAATATCTGGGGACTTTGGGGGTGGAGCCAGGAGCAAGGGTGTGACAAGCATGATCGAACAAGCATGATTGAACTCCAAAGGGAGTTCTGGCCATCACATTTAAAGGGACCGCACACCTTTTTCAATGCCTTCCTTCCACTGGAAATAATGAAGGATAGGGACACCTTCTTTGGGGGCACATAGAATCGGACCCCCTGGTCCAATCTTTTCGAAACTTGGAAGGTGTTTTGAGGAAAGGCATAGGGTGCTATGCTGCAAATTTGGTGCCTCTAACTCAAAAAGCAGCCCCCAGAGCCCCAGATACTTGCAGATCAATTCTCCTTTATATCCTATGGGAATTGATCTCAGCATCAATCCCCCCCCACACACACTTTCTGATGACCCTGGAGTGGGGGGGAAGCTTCCAAACCAGGGGGTCCCCTGCCTCCGCCTGGGGCTTGGCAACCCTGAGACGCTCTTTAGTGGGTTGTCTTGAGCACTGATCTTGCCTGTGAGGGGAAAGATATAATTAATCAAATACTTATTGACAGAGCTTTTTTATGAGCAGGAACGCAGTTCCAGCTGGATTGTCTCAGTGAGTGTTGCCTAATATGCAAATGAGTTCCTGCTGGGCTTTTTCTGCAAAAAAAGCCCTGTGTGAAATAACAGTGGCATCAGGGTGTGGCCTGATATGCAAATGAGTTCCTGCTGGGCTTTTTCTGCAAAAAAGCCCTGTGTGAAATAACAGTGGCATCAGGGTGTGGCCTGTTATGCAAATGAGTTCCTGCTGGGCTATCTCTGAAAAAGCCCTGCGTGAAGCAATGGTCGTGTCAGGGGGTGTGGCCTGATATGCAAATGAGTTCCTGATGGGCCTTTTCTATTAAAAATCCCTGCATGAAACAACGGTGGCATCAGGGGTGTGGCCCGATATGCAAATGAGTTCCTGCTGGGCCTTTTCTGGAAAAAAGCCCTGCGTGAAACAACGGTGGCATCAGGGGTGTGGCCTGATATGCAAATGAGTTCCTGCTGGGCTTTCTCTGCAAAAAAGCCTTGCATGAAACAACGGTGGCATCAGGGGTGTGACCTAATATGCAAATGAGTTCCTGATGGGCTTGTTCTGCAAAAAAGCCCTGTGTGAAACAACAGTGGCATCAGGGGTGTGGCCTGATATGCAAATGAGTTCCTGCTGGGCTTTCTCTGCAAAAAAGCCTTGCATGAAACAACGGCGGCATCAGGGGTGTGACCCGATATGCAAATGAGTTCCTGCTGGGCTTTTTCTACAAAAGAAGCCCTGCTTATTGGAACATGGTTCTTGTTGAACAGAAAGAACTAAAATGGGGGGGGGAATCTCATTTTTAAGTAATGACTCTAAACACAATTAATTGGACAATATTACCTGGGGGACGGGGGGAGTTGCCACTTTTTGGTAGTGCCTCTGCCTATCTATTTTGTCTTTTGCTGAAATATATTATTATAGAAAGAGAGAGCCACCAGAGGGCACTAGAAGACAAATATTGCATTTTTAAAAACATAAACATGGCACAATTCTATGCAGAGTTACTCTACTCTAAGGTCAAACCCGACAACAAAGGACAAATGGACACAAATCGGACATCAAGAATAAAAAAACCTGAGAAACCTGTAGAAGAACACTTCAATTTCCCAGGACATTCAATGTGGGACCTCAAAGTAGCTGTTTTATTGCAAAAGAATTTCAGAAACAAACTAGAATGGAAGATTGCTCAGTTTCAAGTTATTACTACACTTAGGACAATGGAACCCCCAGGGCTTAACAGAAATATTGGGTTTTTATCTCACCACATATGCTAACATCACTCAGTTCTCACATCTGTTTGTAAACTCTTTTATTATGATGTATGCTAAATTTCTGCTGTTCATACGTCTTACAAGCCACCTTCATCCAATCTTAGCTATATCTATTGCTCAGTTAACTTATGCATCTGGACAAGGGGGGGCAAACTGTGGCTCAGGAGCTCTTTCATACATATTGTGTGGCTCTTGAAGCCCCCACTGCCGCATGGGCCAGCTTGGAGAAGGCATTTGTCTCTTTAAACCATCACTCCAAGCCAAGCCAGCTGGCTGCTTGGAAAGGAAAGGAAAGGTCCCCTGTGCAAGCATCAGTCGTTTCCGACTCTGGGGTGACGTTGCTTTCACAACGTTTTCACGGCAGACTTTTGACAGGGTGGTTTGCCATTGCCTTCCCCGGTCTTTGACTGGGGAGAGCCAGTTTGGTGTAGTGGTTAAATGTGCGGACTCTTATCTGGGAGAACCGGGTTTGATTCCCCACTCCTCCCCTTGCAGCTGCTGGAATGGGCTTGGGTCAGCCATAGCACTTGTAGGAGTTGTCCCTGAAAGGCCAGCTGCTGTGAGAGCCCTCTCAGCCCCACCCACCTCACAGGGTGTCTGTTGTGGGGGAGGAAGATAAAGGAGATTGTGAGCCGCTCTGAGACCCGGAGTGGAGGGCAGAATATAAATCCAATGTCGTCGTCTTCTTCTTCTAGGAGAAAGTTATTTGAAAAGTATGATGAGAGTAAGGTTTTATTAGGACAATTATGATTCAAGAAGCATTTGAAGGTAGATGCTGAGCTGATATCATTTAGTACGCCTTCCGGTGATGTCAGGGGGTGGGGCATATGCAAATGAGTTGTGCTAATGAGCTCCGGCACCTCTTTTTCTAGGAAATGACCCGTTAGAGAGAACAATGGGGACCCAAAGTGGCTAACATCATTCTCCCCATTTTATCCTCACAAGAACCCTGTGAGGTAGGCTAGGCATGTGACTGGCCCAAGGTCAATCAGCAGAGTGGAGGATTCGAACCTGGGACTCCCAAATCCTGTCTTGAAGAAGTGCCCGTGTACACAAAAGCTTATAGAACTGCTCTTTGTGGGTTTTAAAGGTGCCTCACTGGATTCAAATTTTGTTCTGCTGTAGGGTTGCCAATCCCCAGGTGGAGGCAGGAGATCCCCCAGTTTGGAGGCCCTCCTCCGGCTTCAGGGTCATCAGAAAGTGGGGGGAGGGGAGAGAGGGAAATATCTGCTGGGCACTCCATAGGGTATAATAGAGAATTTAAATTTAGATTTATTAGATTTATATCTCATCCTCCCTGTCAAAGTAGGCTCAGGCTCAACTGATCCAATGGTCTGGTGGGGGGCTGTTTTTTGGGGTAGAGGCACCAAATTTCCAGCATACCATCCAGTGCCTTTCCCCAAAATACCCTTCAAGTTTCAAAAGGATTGGACCAGGGGGTCCAGTTTTATGAGCCCCCCCAAAAAAGGTGACCCTGACCTTCATTAAAGTGCCCCGTGGCGCAGAGTGGTAAAGCTGCAGCACTGCAGTCGGAGCCCTCTGCTCATGACCTGAGTTCGAATCCCGGTGGAAGCTGCGTTCAAGCAGCCAGCTCGAAGTTGACTCAGCCTCCCATCCTTCCGAGGTCGGTCAAATGAGTCCCCAGCTTGCTGAGGGGAAAGTGTAGATGACTAGGGAAGGCAATAGCAAACCACCCCATAAAAAGTCTGCCGTGAAAACGTTGCGAAAGGAACATCACCCCAGAGTCGGAAACGACTGGTGCTTTCACAGGGGACTATCTTTACCTTTGTATCCCTCATTATTTCCAGTGGAGGGAAGGCATTTTAAAAGGTGTGCGGTCCCTTTAAATGTGATGGCCAGAACTTCCTTTGAAGTTCAATGATGCTTGTCACAGCCTTGCTCCTGGCTCCACCCCCAAAGTCTCCTGGCTCCACTCCCCAAAGTCTCCTGGCTCCACCCCCAAAGTCTCCTGAGTCGCCCCCAAAGTCTCCTGGCTCCGCCCCCAAGTCTCCTGTGTCACCCCCCAAAGTCTCCTTGCTCCGCCCCAAAGTCTCCTGGCTCCACCCCCCAAAGTCTCCTGAGTCACCCCCAAAGTCTCCTGGCTCCGCCCCCCAAAGTCCCCAGCTATTTCTTGAATTGGACCCGGGAACCCTATTCTGCTGCTATAGACCATCCGACCCACAATGGCTCTCTCCTGCAACGCTGCCACTGGGAGGAACTGAGCGGGTTGTTTTATAGTGATGATTGGAGAGGCCGAAGCTCCCAGCAGAAACGCGACCTCCACATTGCAAAAGGAACGCCCCGCCCATCCAATCCTATCCCCTGGGAGGAGAGCCTCCCTGAATGCTGTCAGATAGATCCAAGCGGGCAGCCGCGTTGGTGTGATGCAGTTGAACGAAGCAGGAGTCCAGCGTCACCTCGAAGACCAACCCATTTTGATTGAGGACGTCAGCTTCCGTGTGCTCTCCAGCACGCCTCATCAGACGAGGAATCCAGCATGATTGCAAACCTTGCTCACTGCGCTGGATTCCTCGTCTGATGAAGCGTGCTGGAGAGCACACGAAAGCTGACGTTCTAATGGGTTGGGCTTAGAGGGCACACTTGACTCCTGCTTTGTTAAACGCGCTCCGATTTCCTTCCGCGCAAAACCCGCCGGTGCGGACCAGCGCCGCGTTCCGATTCCTTGTCCGCAAGAGCGCCCTCTGGTGTCCAATTAATTCTTCCCCCTCGGCCCTGGTCGTCTGATTAAACGATAGGATGCATTTGAGTGGGGAGGAGGCAACCCATAAAAGAAGGGCTGGGAGAGAAACTGCTTCTTGCTGACCGGGAGACGGGGGGTGGGGAGAGCCGGAGAAGCGGAAAATAAACCCAAACCAACCCGCTCAGTCTCTGCCACCCCCCGGTGCAGGGAGAGAGCAGCTTTCCAAAGCACCCATATAATGTGAACGTCCTCTACCATGAAGCTTTTCCTTTGGGCGGCGTTTCCTCTCTTGCTTTATTCTTTCCAGCCGGGAAAAGCGAGTGGGGATGCAGCCCCCGCCGGTTTACTGACTCTGAACTCGGATGGAGTAAAAGAGGAGGAAGGAGTGAGTATGCACCCGTCGTCTTGAGAGTCCAGTCCAAATGCAACTCCCCCCCCCCCACACACACACACGCCTTGTGTGGGTAGTGATCTGGGGTCGTTTTGTAGAAAAAGAGGGGCCGAAGCTCATTAGCACAACTCATTAGCATAACTCATTTGTGTAGGCACACCCCTGGCGTCAACGGAAGGTGGACTCAATTATACCAGCACAAAATCTACCTTAAAACGCTTCTTCAATTAGAACTGTCCTAAGGAAACCTTACTCCCATCCAGGGTTCCCTCTAAGCCAGGGGTGGCCAACGGTAGCTCTCCAGATGTTTTTTTTTTGCTTACAACTCCCATCAGCCTCAGCCATTGACCATGCTGGCTGGGGCTGATGGGAGTTGTAGGCCAAAAACATCTGGAGAGCTACCGTTGGCCGCCCCTGCTCTAAGCTACAGAGTCTTGTGAGCAAAAATTCTACTTTGTGAGCTGCTGGCATTCAAGTTGTGAGCTGCTGCGTCCGTTAGTTTGTTCTGGGGAGCCGTTTTTTCCTGAGCTAAGTCAAACAGGTGTGAGCTGGAGGCTAAAAATCTGTGAGCTAGCTTGCACTAACTCCCAGCATACTTTAAAAATGACTTTTTCCTCTGTGGCCACAGCGGCACGAGGAAGATTTCCATCTCTCTGCTTTAGACGTTTTGGATATTTCTGCATTTTTTGGAGGGGGGAGGGCGGAATTAGAAAGTTTGTCAAATCTTAAGAGTTCAGCCAACTTCTCCCAGGGGGCTTGAACAACGGAGCCCAGAAGCAAGTATTCGGGGCGGGGGGGGGGGGCGGTTAAGAAAGAAAGAGCACAATAAAATTTAGAGATTCCGGAGCTCCGCTCCTGGGAACTCCTGCCCAAAATGAGCTCGGTAGTGATAGATTCATGCCCTTGTGAATTTTCCTGTCCTGCTTGAATCTCACAGCCACGCCATTTAAGGCAAGGATCCCCAATAGAGTTGCAAGATACCCCCTGGCTACCCGCTGGAAATGGAAGATGCCGTTGCCAGATCCAGGTGGGAAAACTCCTGGAGATTTGGGAGTGGAGATGGGGGAGACCAGGGACCTCAATGGGGCACAACGCCTTAGTGTCTCCCCTCCAAAGCAGACATTTTCTCCAGGGGAACTGATTTCTATAGTCGGGAGACGAGCTGCAATTCCAGGGGATCCCCAGGTCCCGTCTGGAGGCTGGCATCCCTAGGATTTCCTAACACAGAGCCCTTGGTGCCCACGGGCGATTGCCCGCCAAGTGTTTTTAGGAAGTAGCGGAGGGCAGGCCTCATTTTGGGCAGGAGCTCACAGGAGCGGAGCTCCGAAACGTTTAAATTTTATTGTGCTGTTTTTCTCACACACACGCACACACCCCAAAAATACTTGCTTCTGGGCTCCGTTGTTCAAAACCCCCCTGTGAGAATTTTGCTGAACTCTTAAGATCTGAGACACTTCCTAATATTTTTCCCCCACAAAAAAAAGGGAAATAAGCAAAACATTTAAAGCAGAGAGATGGAAATCTTCCTCATGCTACTGTGGCCGCAGAGGAGAAAGAAGACGACTGCAGATTTATACCCTGCCCTTCTCTCTGAATCAGAGACTTAGAACGGCTTACAATCTCCCATATCTTCTCCCCCCACAAGAAGACCAGATTTATACCCTGCCATTGTCTCTGAATCAGAGACTCAGAGCGGTTTACAATCTCTATATCTTCCCTCCACACAAGAAGACTGCAGATTTATACCCCGCCCTTGTCTCTGAATCAGAGACTTGGAGCGGCTTACAATCTCCTATAACTTCTTCCCCCCCACAATAGACATCCTGTGAGGTGGATGGGGCTGAGAGGGCTCTCACAGCAGCTTTCAAGGACAGAGTCTCAGAGCGGCCTACAATCTCCTTTCCCTTCCTCCCCCACAACAGACACCCTGTGAGGTGGGTGGGGCTGAGAGGGCTCTCACAGCAGCTGCTCTTTCAAGGACAACCTCTGCAAGAGCGATGGCTGACCCAAGGCCATTCCAGCAGCTGCAAGTGGAGGAGTGGGGAATCAAACCCTGTGAGGTGGGTGGGGCTGAGAGGGCTCTCACAGAAACTGCTCTTTCAAGGACAATTCTGCAAGAGCGATGGCTGACCCAAGGCCATTCCAGCAGCTGCAAGTAGAGGAGTGGGGAATCAAACCCAGTTCTCCCAAATAAGAATTAAATCAAATTCTCCCAGAAAGTAATTTAAAAAGTATGATGGGAGTAAGGTCTGATAATGACAATTGTAATTCAAGAAGCATTTTAAGGCAGACGATGAGCTGATATACTTTAGTACACCTTCTGGTGATGTCAGACCTGAGTGGCCTGTGCAAATGAATTGTGCTGATGAGTTCTGGCATCTCTTTTTCTACGAAATGACCCCTAGCTGGGGAACAGGTAGAGATTTTGCCCAGCAGGGCTTCTGTTGACTAATCCAGATTTCATTGGCTATGTAATATTTCTTCGGCAGCAGCTGCCAAAATCCTCACTGCGTGACTGAAGAGAAGCTGTTAAGCGATCGCTTTGTGGCCATTTTGTGGCTGCCATTTTGTTGCTGTGACCACCGTACTGGGTCAGAATGTCAATGGGCCCCCAGGCTCAAAAAGATGTGGGAACCCCCAGGGCTTTTTTTTTGTAGCAGGAGCTCCTTTGCATATTAGGCCACACCCCCTGATGTAGCCAATCCTCCAAGAGCTTACAAGGAGCTCCTTTGCATATTAGGCCATACCCCCTGATGTAGCCAATCCTCCAAGAGCTTACAAGGAGCTCCTTTGCATATTAGGCCACACCCCCTGATGTAGCCAATCCTCCAAGAGTTTACAGGGCCTACTGTAAGCTCTAGGAGGATTAGCTACATAAGGGGATGTGGCTAGGGTTGCCAATCCCCAGGTGGGGACAGGGGATCCTCTGGTTTGGAAGCTCTCCTCCCGTTTCAGGTCAGATAGCGGGGGGGGGGGTGGGGGGGAAGGGAAATGTCTGCTGGGCACTCCATTGTTGCCTATAGAGAATGCTTCCCATAGGGAATAATGGAAAATTGATGCACAGGGCTCTGGGGAGGCTGGTTTTTGAGGTGGAGGCACCAAATCTGCAGCACAGCATCCGATGCCTCTCCTCTAAACACCCTCTAAGTTTCAAAAGGACTGGACCAGGGGTTCAGTTCTATGAGCCCCAGAAAAAGGTGCCTCTCTCCTTCATTATTTCCAATGGAGGGAAGGCATTTAAAAGGTGTGCGGTCCCTTTCAATGTGATGGCCAGAACTCCCCCTGGAGTTCTATTGTGCTTGTCACAACCTTGCTCCTGGCTCCACCCCCAAAGTCCCCAGATATTTTTTGAATTGGACGTGGCAACCCTAGGTGTGGCCTAATATGCAAAGGAGTTCCTGCTGCAAAAAAAGCCCTGGAGTCCCTGCCGTAAAGAAACATGGGGCGTTTTCGCACTGACCTTACGCCGGAGCGACGTCCCTCTTCACCACGCAGCGTCTGCGCGGATTTCGCACTAATTGCTCCGCAGAACCCGGAAGAGCCGCCAAGTCCCGCGGCTTTTGCGTCACAAATGTAAACTGGTTTTTGGCAGTTTACATTTGCGACGCAAAAGCTGCGGGACTTTGCGGCTCTTCCGGGTTCTGCGGAGCAATTAGTGCGAAATCCGCGCAGACGCTGCGTGGTGAAGAGGGACGTCGCTCCGGCGTAAGGTCAGTGCGAAAACGCCCATGCTTTCTTCTTCCACAGGATTAAGTTATGCTCCTGTTAAACTTAGCAGGAATCCCATTTGTCAGTGAATGTGAAGCTAAGTTTTGGAGCGAGCACCGTCACAGTAGACGGCTTGGATCTTTGTCTCGCCGTGCGAGCGAGTGAGTGTGTGTGCGGATCCCAGGGTTGAAGTACTGCTAGGCTTGCCAACTCCAGGTTTGGAAATTCCTGGAGATTTGGGGGTGGGGTCTTGGGAAGGCATGGTTTGGGGAAAGGAGGAATCTCAGCAGGATATAATGCTGTAGAGAACAAAGCGGCCGTTTTCTCCAGGGGAACGGAATTCTCTAGGTGGGAGGTCAGTGTAATTCCTGGAGATCTCCAGTTTGGCAACCCTCTAAGTCAGGAGTGTCAAACTTCTAGCCCCAGGGGCCAAATCAGGCCCCCAGAGGGCTCCCGTCATGCCCCTGAGCAACTGGCTGTCATCTGCTTCCTTCTCCCTCTCTTGCTTCCTCCTTCATCACAGTTTGCTTTGCCAGGCTTGCTCAATCGCACAGGAGTTACAGAGCAAAACCTCTATTTCCTCCATTGACTGAGGCTCCTCCCTTGGGGAGGAAGGGGGGGAGGCGGATCTTGCCTTGCCAAGCAAGATTGCACAGCAGAGCCATGCCTCTCTTCCTTCTACTGGCTGAGATTCCTCTTCCTCCTGGTCCCCTGGGGAAGGAAGGAAAGAGCCAGAGTTTCCTTTGCTCAATTCCCTGGATCCCATGAGAGAGATACAAAGAAAGCACCTTTAATACCAATGAGTACTAATGTTTTAAGCATACTTTCAGTATTTTTTTAAAATCTTTATTTGTGTTTTGTCTGTGTCCTTTATAGAAATTATATCTCTGCTACCTAATCTTAAATAGGTACATACATGGCCCAACCTGACAAGGTTTCATTTATGTCAGATCTGGCCCTCATAACAAATGAGTTCCAACATCCCTGCTCTAAGTGGAATTAAACCCTCTGCTTTTCTTTGTAGGCAAGTTCTTTTCCTGCAGAAGCACAGCCTCAGAAGTCAGGTAAGAGGAACCTTTGATCACCTGAAAGAAAGAGATGATGTGCTTAGATGTGCAGCTGGTAGATTTGCATGTATATGCATGAACTTCCAAGGTGGTGCTGAAACTTAGGTGACCTGAATACAAATAGAGTGATATAAGGAATTAGGTCAAAAGTGAACAACAGCTGTCTTTGTTTTAGGATGGGGCTGGAAGCTTGGGGGGTTGGGGGGCAAAATATGCAGACAGGAGAATACAAGAAGAGCTGTATTGGATCAGACCAGTGGTCCATCCAGTCCAGCCTCCTGTCTCACACAGTGACCAACCAGTTCTTCTAGAGGGCCAACAACAGGGCATACAGGCCGAGGCCTTCATAAGAAGATCAGAAGAGCCCAGCTGGATCAAACTAGTGGTCCATTTAGTCCAACATCCTGTCTCACACAGTGGCCAACCAGTTCCTCTGAAGGGCCAACAACAGGGCAGAGAGGCCAAGGCCTTCATAAGAACATCAGAAGAGCTCTGCTGGATCAGACCATCTAGTCCAGCATCCTGTCTCACACAGTGACCAACCAGTTCCTCTGGAGGGCCAGCAACAGGGCAGAGAGGCCAAGGCCTTCATAAGAACATCAGAAGAGTCTTGCTGGATCTGACCAGTGGCCCATCTAGTCCAGCCTCCTGTCTCACACAGTGGCTGACCAGTTCCTCTGAAAGGCCAACAAGATGGCAGAGAGACTGAGGCCTTCAAAAGAACATCAGAAGAGCCCTGCTGGATCAGACCAGTGGCCCATCTAGTCCAGCCTCCTGTCTCACACAGTGGCCAACCAGTTCCTCTGGAGGGCCAGCAACAGGGCAGAGAGGCCAAGGCCTTCATAAGAACATCAGAAGAGTCTTGCTGGATCAGACCAGTGGCCCATCTAGTCCAGCCTCCTGTCTCACACAGGGGCCAACCAGTTCCTCTGAAGGGCCAACAATAGGGCAGAGAGGCGGAGACCTTCATAAGCCTCCTGTCTCACACAGTGGCCAACCAGTTCCTCTAGACAAACAACAACAGGGCAGAGAGGCCAAGGCCTTCATAACAACACAAGAAGAGCCCAGCTGGATCATACCAGTGAGGATCCATCTAGTCCAGCATGTTGTCTCAATATAAAAGTATTATAAAATATCGGGGAGGGACGGTGGCTCAGTGGTAGAGCATCTGCTTGGTAAGCAGAAGGCCTCAGGTTCAATCCCCAGCATCTCCAACTAAAAGAGTCCAGGCAAATAGGTGAAAAACCTTAGCTTGAGACCCTGGAAAGCCGCTGCCAGTGTGAGTAGACAATACTGACTTTGATGGACTGAGGGTCTGATTCAGTATAAGGCAGCTTCATATGTTCATATGGAACATGTGACCATTCACCAAGAACTGGGAGTTCCAGTACTTTTATAAAACTTTAAACATCCAACAAAGGTATTCCATTTATCCCGAGGGGTATTTCATTTAGCCAAAGAGAATACACAGTTCATGTAATGTCTTGTGTTCATCTTCTTCCAGAATATATAAATCAGTCTTCCATGGAATCATCTTTCATAGTTGTCTGAAAGTATTTTGGGACTCCTGGTTTATGGTGAACAATCACACGTCCCAAGGTTTTATAGTTTTGTACAAGAGAATCTGATGTTGTACGTATAATGCATGGGATGGAGAAAGTAGAGAAAGAAGTACTTTTCTCCCTTTCTCACAATACAAGAACTCGTGGGCATTCGATGAAATTGCTGAGCAGACAGGTTAAAACGGATAAAAGGAAGTACTTCTTCACCCAAAGGGTGATTAACATGTGGAATTCACTGCCACAGGAGGAGGTGGCAGCCACAAGCATAGCCACCTTCAAGAGGGGGTTAGATAAAAATATGGAGCAGAGGTCCATCAGTGGCTATTAGCCACTGTGTGTGTGTGTGTATCCCTTCCGTTCTAGTTCCTTGCATACCGGAATTGGAACTATTTCTTTTAGTGGAGACAACTGATACAGCTGCTGATAATCTGCCACATTCCAGAGTGTTACCCTATTGTCCTTCTGACTTAAGAACATAAGAGAAGCCATGTTGGATCAGGCCAACGGCCCATCAAGTCCAACACTCTGTGTCACACAGTGGCAAAAAATTTTATATACACACATACACTGTGGCTAATAGCCACTGATGGACCTGTGCTCCATAGTTTTATCTAAACCCTTCTTGAAGGTGGCTATACTTGTGGCCGCCACCACCTCCTGTGGCAGTGAATTCCACATGTTAATCACCCTTTGGGTGAAGAAGTACTTCCTTTTATCCGTTTTAACCTGTCTGCTCAGCAATTTCATCGAATGCCCACGAGTTCTTGTATTGTGAGAAAGGGAGAAAAGTACTTCTTTCTCTACTTTCTCCATCCCATGCATTATCTTGTAAACCTCTATCACGTCACCCCGCAGTCGACGTTTCTCCAAGCTAAAGAGTCCCAAGCGTTTCAACCTTTCTTCATAGGGAAAGTGTTCCAGCCCTTTAATCATTCTAGTTGCCCTTCTCTGGACTTTCTCCAATGCTATAATATCCTTTTTGAGGTGCGGCGACCAGAACTGCACACAGTACTCCAAATGAGACCGCACCATCGATTTATACAGGGGCATTATGATACTGGCTGATTTGTTTTCAATTCCCTTCCTAATAATTCCCAGCATGGCGTTGGCCTTTTTTATTGCAAACGCACACTGTCTTGACATTTTCAGTGAGTTATCTACCACGAGTAGAGTTATCTACACAAGTAGAGTTATCTACCACAAGTTATCTACCACAAGTTATCTACCACAAGTAGAGTTATCTATTTTTTCTCCCATTTGATTTGTGGTGATTTAAAGAAAATGCAGTTGCCATTGCGTGCTTTCTGGCGCAGGCATTCAGCATCCTATTGAGACTCCCTGGGACTGTTGAACTTCTGACTTTTCCTCCTTTCCACCTGATTCCAACATAATTAATTCCTATTCTCTAGCTACACTTTCCCAATGGCATTGCAGAATCAGTGGTTAATTATCAGTTCCGGATTTGGGGGCTGCTTCCACTTTGTACCCAAAGCCACTCTCATTATCTTATTTTATTTTTTAGAAATCGTTATTATAATAATGCTGTGGACATACAATCAAAATATTTTTTAAAATGAGCGTTCACGCTACACTAAATAATGTTTAGCAACTGGATTTTTACTAAGAATAGCACAAATTCAGTTGCAGAACGCATTCTTTAGTGTGGTGTGAATGCACCAGTATTGACTACAAATGGAAAAGCAGCATTTATATCTGTCCACCTCTCCCGACAAGGACTGATACTTAAATATTGGCTTATAAATTTCACGGACATAGGAAATAACTAAGACTGCAGATGAAGAGGAAATTGCAGGGGAAATGTAAGCCTTACAGAAGGGGACTAAGCGGTCCTCATCCTTTTTGGCACCAGGGACCGGTTTTGTGGAAGACAATTTTTCCACAGACCGGCCGGGGTGGGGAGGGGAGGTATGGTTTTGGGATGATACAATTGTGCACTTTATTTTGGTGTGGTAGTTAAGTGTGCAGACTCTTATCTGGGAGAACCGGGTTTGCTTTCCCACTCCTCCACTTGCAGCTGCTGGAATGGCCTTGGGTCAGCCGTAGCTCTCGCAGAGCTGTCCTTAAAAGGGCAGCTTCTGGGAGAGCTCTCTCAGCCCCACCCACCTCACAGGGTGTGGGGGAGGAAGATAAAGGAGATTATGAGCCACTCTTGAGATTTGGAGTGGAGGGCAGGATATAAATCCAATATCATCGTCTTCTCATTATTATATTGTAATATATAATGAAATAATTATACAACTCACGGCCTGGTTGGTAACAGGCCATGAACCGGGACCGGTCCGTGGACCAGGGGTTGGGGACCCTCGGCTTGGACTAAGGAATGGAATGCGCATTGTTAGGTATTAATGACAAACAGTGTTCTGTTATTTGTAGAAAAAGGCCCTCAGTGTTTTCATGTGCCACCATTTGTTTAAGAAAAGGAATGACTGAGAGATACAAAGTGGATCCTAGCAAGCCATTTGATCCCATGTTCCTACATAAAACAGTGAAGACTGGAAATCTTTAAAATTAAGAAGCCAGGATTCTCCCTGAAGTCAAGCTTGCAAAAATGGCATTTTGCCCTCATCTTCCACACGGGCTGTTTTTTGAAGCCCTGTCGAAGGAGCACCGAGTGAAAAAAGCAGAAGACTTTCCCCTCAGTGAGATGGATGAGGAAGTATAAGACTTCTCATGGAAGAAATTGGTGCCATTAACACACGGGATCCCAGCCATGGCACCCACCAACACCTTTTCTGGAACCCGTGAAGTGTTTTTAGGAAGCGGTTAGGACCAGGTAGGGCCGGGGTGTCAAACTCATTTGTTCTGAGAGCCGGATCTGACATAAATGAGACCTCGTTGGGCCGGGCTATGTCAGGCTGGGTCATGTCAGGCCAGGCCACCTGTGTACCTACTTAAAATTAGGTAGCAGAGATATAAACTTTACAAAGGACACAGCCAAACACAATTAAAACATGCTTAAAATGTTAGCACTCATTGGTCTTAAAGATGCTTTCTTTGTATTTCTCCCATGGGATCCAGGGAACTGGGCAAAGGAAGCTCTGGCTCTTTCCTTCCTTCCCCAGGGGACAGGAAGGGGGGGAGCCTCAGCCAATAGAGAAAACAGAGGTTTTGCTCTGTAGCTCCTGTGCAAATGAGCAAGCCTTGCAAAGCAAACCATTATGCAGAAGGGAAGCAAGATATAGGGAGAAGGAGATGACAGCCATTTGCTCAAGGGCCCGATTCGACCCCCAGACCGCATGTTTGACACCCCTGAGGTAAGGCTTTTAATTGAGTATCTAATTGGCTGTGTAGATTTTTTAAAACTATTTCTTTGGCAGTAGCTGCCACCACAGCACAAGGATCTATACTGTGTTACTGAGGTTAAGCTGTGGCGATCATTTTGTGGCTGGCTCCACCTTCTGCAGCAGCCGTTTTGTGGAGACCATTTTATTGCCATGCCCACAGTGCCATGTCAGAATTCCAAATGTGCTTTCAGGCTTGAAAAGGTTGGGGGATCCCTGCATATTAATATCTTTCATCTTCTTGCCTTCTAGTGCAAGATCTCTCTTGGCGATCAATCTACACCCCAGTGAAAAGCTGCCACAAGAACCTAACAGAGAAACATGGTGAATTTTCTCCCCCGTCGTTCCCGAACGGTTTTGAAGGAACTGTCTGGTGTAACTGGACTGTCTGGGCAGGCTCTCGAAAACACATCGTTATTTATATTAAAGGTTTTCTGAGTGGCGAACGCTGTGATGTGAGTGACGATAAGATTTTCTTTCACGGAGTCTCTTCCCTGGTAGAGGACGCCGTGATCTACGCCTGTTGGCAGAAAGAGGTTCATGTTTTTGCCACTTACGCTAAAGGTGTCAACGTGGTCCTTCTCTTGAGGTATTCTGCTCATCTCAGGAAAGAAAAATTTGTAGGCAAATACTATATCTTCAAGCACCGAGAAACAAAGAATTCTCCCAAGGGTGTCGTTGACTCATCTGAAATACTGTTTCCTGAGCTATCTCGCTTGGTTCTCACCAGCCTTCCTCAGTCTGAGAAAGAGGCTTTTCTCTCAGTGTGGGACAGTGTGAATACTAGTTTATCCGCAAGTCATAGAACCAACCGAGTGAATGAACTTAGCGAATCTTCGTCAGCAAGAAGAGAAGTTGTAAGAGTTGCAGACCGCCCAAGTTTTGTTTGGGAAGTGACAGACACTGAACACGTATTACCTCAAAGTCCAAGTTTGATGTCCATGTCCTCCATGGACAACAGAAAATTTCCTTGCAGTTCTGAAACATTAATAGAAATGAGAGGACATACGAGCTGGGGCCACCTCAGCGATTCGACTGCTCCTTCAAATGTCCTTTCATATGTTCCTTATCTAAGTTCATCACCCCTAATCAAACCTTCCAGCCCTATAGAAGGATCAGCACTTCTAAGTACTAGTTGGTCGGCCTTTGTTATGAGTGATCCTCAGTTGGGTGGCAAAAAGTCACAACAGATACATATCTCGGATACTTATCCTCTGGCTTTGTCTCACAGCTTGGAGGCCACCACAGAAGTGAATAGTGAATTTATCTCTACTCACCGTGTGGAAGAAGTTATGTCAACAAACTTCCAAAATGTCATGCCAGTTCCTGAAGGAGTGAGCAGAGATGCCCCTGTTTTTGAGACTGCCCCGCTACTTACTCCCGAACAGAACTGGATCAGAACAGAGATTCAGGGTGACTCCTTTCTTCTTCTGTCCAAGACCCTAGAACAAGGCCAGCCTAGCAGGCAATCTGGTAGTCCTGAGAGGATATTGAGTGGTGATCGTTATAGGAGCAAGTGGGAAAGTAGAACTGCTCTAGTCCCTGAGGAAAGCACTATGATGTCGGATACTAGACCCATTTTAGAAAGCAGCATGGAAGTCATTGACCTGCTCAAGACCAACTGGGATATCACGGCGCCGTGTGATTCACCATGTGGAAGATTTTCCCCAAAGACAAGAAGCAACTCCAATGAAGCATTTGGTACTATAGAAAACACGTTACCCGTAGCCACTGAATTTATCACCAGTGCTGATGTTTCCCTGAACCTAGCTACCGAGATGCTGGGTGAATCACACAAGACTAACTGGGAAGGACAGAGTAGCTACTTTGGGGGAAGAAGAACTAAACCAGAGCTGCCTTTTTTCCTTGATGAAGCCGCAATGGCTCCTACCATTCCCCCGGAACCAGAATTTTTCACATTCAATCAGGATCGTGGCCTGTCTTTAAAGATAAAACCCACTCTTCCTTTTCCTGATATAGAAGTGGAGCATTCGCTCCCTCATGGTTCCAAAGCATTCTTTTTATTAGCTATTCCTGACCGAGAGCCAACCCCTTCTTACGTAGGTTCTGTTCTTTTCCCATCGATGGTGCTCACCCATCCATTGTCATTCGTAGAACCAGACAGAATGCTTGATCTCCCTGAACTGAGTTCTTTTGTCCTCTCAGAAACAACACAAGCCCTTTCTTTAACTGTTGAGAGGCCGAGGGCTATCACCTCAGGGCTAGAATTTGACTGTAGTGAAACGGCGGCCATTTTGCAAACAGCTACAGAACTGGAGAATGTTCTTTCTCCCAGTGTTACGCTCTTGGAGCTTGCTGTGTCCCTGACAACCATGTTAAATTCTCTAGCGAATGAACAAACCATGTCTGCTTTCTACACTGTTGATGAAATTACCTCTTCTTTGGGGATGCTAACGGCAAATGCAGTTAAATTGATGAGCTCTTCGACTTCTTGCTGCGAGCATGCTGCCAAAGAAGATCTCTCTCTTCTTACAGTTCAGCCTTCTGGGTCAGTTGATCCCACGGTGGGAGTTCCAACTCGTAGTTTCTCCGCTGCAGAATCAGAATATCTTTTCCCAAACCCCAAGATGGCGTTTACCAAACAGCAGTTACTGGAAGGAAAAAATGACAATTTCATCACAGCACCTGAAGAAGAAGATGAGAAGGCTCTCTTCTCTGTTGCGGTCAAACACTTGGACTTGTTTTCTGAGACCCAACCATTTCCATCCCTCAGTGGATTTACAGAAAACGGACAATTTCCTCAGAACGAATCAGTCACTGAGATGACGTCCCTTGCATTTGTGCCAGTTACAGGTGAAGAGAAGAGTGCAATGGATTGCACCTTTATCTCTCACACAACAGTTACCTCAGTCTTGTCACAGACCAAAATGCAGACCCAAGCTGTGTTTCCCAGTCCCTTAAAATCAGTAGATGATCCAACAGGACCCACAAAGAGGCCTCAAGAATGTTGGGAAAGGCAACGGAGCGTGGAGTGGCAAAAGACTGTCCTGGAAATTACCGTTGCCGATATTAATGTACCAGAAACTCACGTCAAGGCAGTACCTCAGAAGAACACTGAAGAGCCACAAACTCCTCAACTGCCTTCGGACGCTGAGAACAAAGTAGTTTCCCAAGTGCCTTGGAATGATATTGGTATGCTGTTTCTATTGCCTTATTCTTTAGAGGGAGGGTGACTTCGAAAGGGCCACTGGAACAAGCACAACAAAAATGTACAGAATGCCACGTTGTGTCCTCTAAAAGCAAAGGCAGCCATGATTTGTTTTTGAAATATGCTCCCTGTAGCTTCAGTAGGAATCAAGAAGGAAAGGAAGGGATGACTACTTGAGTGTGCATGGTATTAGTGAAGACTGGCCCAGGGTCTTCAGTTGCAGCAGGTCATGCCTCATGTAGATGCTTATGTTAAAATCGTAGTAAAGTGGAAGCCATTTTCTACCTCTGCAGGGTGCAATGCCATACAGTCCAACCTCCAAGACAGCCATTTTCTCCAGGGGAACTGATCTGTCATCTGGAGATCAGATGTAATTCTGGAAGATCTCCAGGTCCTACCTGGCGGTTAGCATTAGGCTTCCCAACCCTCCCGCCCTGACTGGGGACCCCAGGATTTCCACCCTCTTCCCCCGCCCCCCCCCCAAAATGGAAGGGGGGGAAAACGGCGCCAAGGAGCTCGCTTGGCTTCTGGAGGCGAAGGCCACCGAGATTGCACGCCAGGTGGTGAGTGCCAGGCAGGCGGGAGGGCGCGCACGGGACCGGGGTGGGCCTCCCTTGGGTGGCTGAGCTCGGCCATCTCGCCTCCTCCGTCATCTACCTCGCCAAGGCTGCCGGAGCCGGGGCAACCTGGCGTGCGTCCGCCTGGCGAGCAAGGAGAGGCGACGGCGAGCGAGGAGGAGGTGGCTGGAATGTGCGGGGATGAGGCTGGGTGGGCGCCCGCACGGCTGCTCCGAGGGCGCGGGGCTTCGCCTTTCGGAGCCGGGAGGAGGGGGAGGATGGGTCAGCCTCTGGGTACCCTGCGAGGACCCCGCGAGGACCTAGCTGTCCAGGATGAACGCCCATGTCCTCAACACACACTTCCTAGGTCACACTGTGACAGTTCCCCCCTCCCCGTTCTTAGGACATGGCTGAGAAGTGTTTCAATAACACTTCCTTTGAAAAATAATCCATCCCACTCTGTTTTTTTGGAAAACTGGGCTGTGGACAGAACAGGAAGAAGTTAATTACTGTCCAGGGGGGTGTGGTTGTGAGTTCCCAAAAGTTTGAAAAAAATGTTTAATTTTTCATGAAAGAGAAAAGGGCTCTGATCTCCATTGGAATCCCTCCCTGTTTACACAGAGAGTTTCTATTAGCAGAGTCAACAGCGAGACTCCTGATAGCTCCCTGTCTCTGGGGGAGCTGTTTTTTGAGGTAGAGGCACCAAATTTTTAATATAGTATCTAGTGTCTCTCCTCAAAGTACCCCCCAAGTTTCAAAACGCTTGGAGCAGGGGGTCCAATTCTATGAGCCCCAAAAGAAGGTGCCCCTATCCTTCATTATTTTCTATGGAAGGAAGACATTTAAAAAGGTGTGCTGTCCCTTTAAATGTGATGGCCAGAACTGTTTGGAGTTCAATTATGCTTGTCACACCCTTGTTCCTGGCCCCTCCCCCAGTGTCTCCTAGCTCCACCCCCAAAGTCTCCTGGCTCCACCCCCAAAGTCCCCAGATATTTCTTGAATTGGACTTGGCAACCCTAGTTAGCATACACCACAAAACCGTGATTACACACAACTTTTAACAATTGTTAAAAGAGCAAAGGTGCTTGGCATTTGGACTTCAAGAGAATTTTTTGGGGACACTGAATAACAATTGTGGCACTTTATATTATGAATTGTGTGGTTGTTGATTAGTAACTATTGTGATATGTGGGAGATTCAAGCTTTATAAACGGTATAGTAATTTGTATGAAAGTGGCATTTCGGTTAATCACGGTATCGTGGTGTATGTTTCCTCCTGTACGAGATTCTCCTGTCGTTTAGCTTACCTCGAGGTTGGCTATCCTAACATGAGACCCTGGAGAGCTGCTACTGGTTATAGTCGGTTGTATTGACCTTGATAGGTCTGATTCAGCATACGTGGGGTGGCCAGGTCTGAAGAACAAGGCAGGGGAGGACTTATTGGAATGCTCCAGGAGAGAGCAGGAAAATAGTATGCCATGCTTTCACTGCCTCTGGGTGATGTAGGCACATGGGGGGGCACTCTGGTTTGGGGGCAAAACTCTATGGTTTGAAGCTAATTTTACCATGGCGTTTTGCCCCAAAACCGGAGTGTCCCCCTCCCCAACGTCATTAACGTGCCTGTGTCACTTCTGGGTGACATAGACACACTGCATTATTTCCGGCTTCTTGCTTTTTTGGGGTGGGGGGTGGGGGGTAATTCATTGGCAGGAAGGAGCTCCCAGCAGCCACCCCCCCCACACACACACACACACTTTCTGATAGCCCTGAGTTGAGAGGAGGACCTCCGAGCGAGGAAACTCTCCATCCCCAACTGGGACTGGCAACCTTTGATATAATATATGGACAGGGGTGGAATTCTAGCAGGAGCTCCTTTGCCTATGAGGCCATACCCCCATGATGTAGCCAATCCTCTAAGAGCTTACAGGCGGAGGTGGAATTCTAGCAGGAGCTCCTTTGTCTATGAGGCCACATCCTTCAGATGTAGCCAATCCTCCAAGAGCTTACAGACAGAGGTGGAATTCTAGCAGGAGCTCCTTTGCCTATGAGGCCACACCCCCATGATGTAACCAATCCTCTAAGAGCTCCTTTGCCTATGAGGCCACACACCCTGAGGAGGAGGACCTCCGAGCGAGGAAACTCTCCATCCCCAACTGGGGACTGGCAACCTTTGATATAATATATGGACAGGGGTGGAATTCTAGCAGGAGCTCCTTTGCCTATGAGGCCATACCCCCTTGATGTAGCCAATCCTCTAAGAGCTTACAGGCGGAGTTGGAATTCTAGCAGGAGCTCCTTTGTCTATGAGGCCACATCCTTCAGATGTAGCCAATCCTCCAAGAGCTTACAGACAGAGGTGGAATTCTAGCAGGAGCTCCTTTGCCTATGAGGCCACACCCCCATGATGTAGCCAATCCTCTAAGAGCTTACAGGCGGAGGTGGAATTCTAGCAGGAGCTCCTTTGCCTGTGAGGCCACACCCCCATGATGTAGCCAATCCTCCAAGAGCTTACAAAAATGAGCCTTGTAAGCCCTTGGAGGATTGCTTACATCAGGAGGGCGTGGCCTAATACACAAAGGAGCTCTTGCTAGAATTCTACCCCTGTATAAGGATTTTGTTAATATAGACTTTGAGTATGTTATTACAATGTTGTGCTGACAAAGACATAAGAAATAATATATTTTTGGAACATTTGTAAATTTTGGCATTAGTTATTTTTTTCACAGTTCATGCTTTTTCGTCTTCGCCCTTTTCTGTGATTCTCTCTTTTGCACCACCCAGAAGTTGGAAGCTCTAGCCCCAAATCCCAGTTTGAGAAATACTAATATATCTTTTATTAGCTTGTTAGGGCTTTTATTAGCTTGTCAGGGCTTTTTTTGTAGCAGGAGCTCCTTTGCATATTAGGCCATGCCCCCTGATTTAGCCAATCCTCCAAAAGCCTACAGGGCCTACTGTAAGCTCCAGGAGGATTGGCTACATCAGGGGTATGTGACCTAATATGCAAAGGAGTTCTGGCTACAAAAAAAAGCCCTGGTACTGTTACCATTCTGTGTGTGTTTCCTATGGATTTTTCTATGTTTAACTGCAGCATTTAGAACCCCATTTTTGCTTTGTAGGGTTACAGTATTCTTAGGCCACTTAATTTGCTTTAACAATACAAGTTAAGGATATCGGGATGCTAAAATTTGTGCTCAGTACCAAAGCTTTCACTTCTGCTGACCATCTATGGATCACAGTGTGGCTGCCAGCCTCCGGGTGGCACCTGGAGATCTCTGACTACTACATTCGATCTCCAGATGACCAAGACTAGTTCTCCTGCAGAAACTGGCTGCTTTGGAGGATGGGCTTTATGCAGGGCCTTTTTGGCAGAAAAAAGCCCAGCAGGAACTGATTTGCATATTGGCCATGCCCCTGACTTTACCACTGTTTCATGTAGGGCTTTCTTTCTAGAAAAAGCCCAGCGGGAACTCATTTCATATTAGGCCACACCTCCTGACTTCACCATTGTTTCATGGCATTATACCCCACTGAGGTCCCCCTACCTTTTCCAGTCTCCATCCCCAAAATCTCCAGGTATTTCCCAATTCAGAGGTGACAACCCTAAATTATTGGCCTGCATTTGTTTAGAATGGCCTTGCCATTTTGGAGTAAACGGCTCGCGGAGAAAAGCAGGATCAGGAAAAAGGTTTCTGAATTCTAAGTCCTTAGAGATGAACCCGTGCAAAATAGAAAACAGCCATCCGTCAATAATAATTTAAAAAAATCTTTGCCAGAATAAGCCGGATGGTCAGTGATGCTGTGAAGCCCCGTGCTCCTCGAGGGTGCCGTGTGAATAATGAAAACGCATTTATTATATCTTCTTCTCCCTACAGAGTGGGGATTCCCCTGGCTGATGGTGTATCTTCCCGTCAAGAGCTGCCACGTGACATTGACGGGCGAAGCGGGAACCTTTTCTCCTCCCCCTTTCAGCAGCATTCAGGCCAATCACTGGTGCAACTGGACCATCTGGGCGGGCCCCGACAAACACATCTTGATTTACATCGAAGGGTTCGAGGGGAAGCCGGGCTGTGAAGAGAATCAAGATAAGATTCTGTTTCAGGGGGTCACGTCGAGACCAGAGAACAGAGTCACTGACGCCTGTCGAAACCACGGGACTTTGGTCTTTGCTACCCAGGCGGTGGCTGCCCGCGTGGTGTTTTTATCGAAAGCGTCGCCTCAAATCGACGGCCCTAAACATTTTAAAGGACGGTATTATATATTTGAAGATTACCAAACCTCAGCTTCCGCAGACGGCGATGCCCTTCCTGAAGCTTTGGAATCTGGCAGCCGTCACGGAATTCCGTCCTACAAAATTCACTCGAGACGTATTTCGGACTTTGAGAAGACGGGCCGGATTCCTAGCGATGTAAACATCCGGCCGGTGAGTCGTGAAGGAAGACGGAACAAAACCAACACTGCCTCAAGCTTGAAAGCGTTACCAGAACCAGCTGTTAGTAACTACCCTATAGTTTCTTTCTCCAAATCCACAGCCAGCACTCTCGATATGAAGGAGATAGAGGTTATCAAACCAGCAGCTGATGAGCATCGAACTGGCAGTTTAAAGAAAACTGTAGCCTTGGGTTCAAATGGTTTGGAGGGTAAAGAAAAGGCTACTCTATCTGCGGCCTCTTCGTATGACTCCCAGAAGTTCAGAACAAAGACTAATTTGATGACGGCAGGAATTATCACAACATCTGCTGGCCCTGGAAAAAATGGCCATGCACCCGTACATCAGAGGCCAACATACGAGAAAGATATTGGGAGAGCAAAATTTGAAAGATCCGGCTCCCCAAGCTGGGTAACTTTTCCGCAAGTCTTTTTAAGAGAGCAGAGACTTCCAGTTTCCCCTCCTAAAAGTATTCCAGAGGAGGATACTCACCTGGTCCTTCAGCCATGGCCATCTAAGACTGAGATCTCAAAGAAGGTTTCCAATGTGGTGGAGTTTCAACAGGTAGAGATAAAAGAAGCGGCTGGAGGAGAGCGGACGAGCGGCCAAGTCGTGAGAGAAGGAAACGGGGACAGCTACGTGGCTGGAAGAAGTAGATCTCATAGCACTGAACTGCTCTCTGTAAACGTGCCAGACAAGTCCACAATGAAACCAAGGCCCCACCTGACCACCTCGGCCCATCCGAAGGTGTTTCGTGTTGTTTCTTCTCTGAACGTCCTTAATAGCGACCTTATGGGCATCACCACCACTTCACAGTCCCAGGTTGTTCTCCCAGGTAACTGGAAAAATACACAAGTAGAAGGGGCAGTGACTTCATGGCCAGATGAGAGAGCCAGTTTGGTGTCGTTAAGTGCGCGGACTCTTATCTGGGAGAACCGGGTTGGATTCCCCACTCCTCCACTTGCACCTGCTGGAATGGCCTTGGGTCAGCCAGAGCTCTCTTATCTGGGAGAACCGGGTTTGATTCCCCACTCCTCCACTTGCAGCTGCTGGAATGGCCTTGGGTCAGCCATAGCTCTCTTATCTGGGAGAACCGGGTTTGATTCCCCACTCCTGCAACAGCAACTGCTGGAATGGCCTTGGGTCAGCCAGAGATCTGGGAGAACCGGGTTTGATTCCCCACTCCTCCACTTGCAGCTGCTGGAATGGCCTTGGGTCAGCCAGAGCTCTCTTATCTGGGAGAACCGGGTTGGATTCCCCACTCCTCCACTTGCACCTGCTGGAATGGCCTTGGGTCAGCCAGAGCTCTCTTATCTGGGAGAACCGGGTTTGATTCCCCACTCCTCCACTTGCAGCTGCTGGAATGGCCTTGGGTCAGCCAGAGCTCTCTTATCTGGGAGAACCGGGTTTGATTCCCCACTCCTCCACTTGCAGCTGCTGGATTGGCCTTGGGTCAGCCAGAGCTCTCTTATCTGGGAGAACCGGGTTGGATTCCCCACTCCTCCACTTGCAGCTGATGGAATGGCCTTGGGTCAGCCAGAGCTCTCTTATCTGGGAGAACCGGGTTTGATTCCCCACTCCTCCACTTGCAGCTGCTGGAATGGCCTTGGGTTAGCCAGAGCTCTCTTATCTGGGAGAACCGGGTTTGATTCCCCACTCCTCCACTTGCAGCTGCTGGAATGGCCTTGGGTCAGCCAGAGCTCTCTTATCTGGGAGAACCGGGTTTGATTCCCCACTCCTCCACTTGCAGCTGCTGGAATGGCCTTGGGTCAGCCAGAGCTCTCTTATCTGGGAGAACCGGGTTTGATTCCCCACTCCTCCACTTGCAGCTGCTGGATTGGCCTTGGGTCAGCCAGAGCTCTCTTATCTGGGAGAACCGGGTTGGATTCCCCACTCCTCCACTTGCAGCTGCTGGATTGGCCTTGGGTCAGCCAGAGCTCTCTTATCTGGGAGAACCGGGTTGGATTCCCCACTCCTCCACTTGCAGCTGATGGAATGGCCTTGGGTCAGCCAGAGCTCTCTTATCTGGAAGAACCGGGTTTGATTCCCCACTCCTCCACTTGCAGCTGCTGGAATGGCCTTGGGTTAGCCAGAGCTCTCTTATCTGGGAGAACCGGGTTTGATTCCCCACTCCTCCACTTGCAGCTGCTAGAATGGCCTTGGGTCAGCCAGAGCTCTCTTATCTGGGAGAACCGGGTTGGATTCCCCACTCCTCCACTTGCAGCTGATGGAATGGCCTTGGGTCAGCCAGAGCTCTCTTATCTGGAAGAACCGGGTTTGATTCCCCACTCCTCCACTTGCAGCTGCTGGAATGGCCTTGGGTTAGCCAGAGCTCTCTTATCTGGGAGAACCGGGTTTGATTCCCCACTCCTCCACTTGCAGCTGCTGGAATGGCCTTGGGTCAGCCAGAGCTCTCTTATCTGGGAGAACCGGGTTTGATTCCCCACTCCTCTACTTGCACCTCCTGGAATGGCCTTGGGTCAACCACAGCTCTCTTATCTGGGAGAACCGGGTTTGATTCCCCACTCCTCCACTTGCACCTGCTGAAATGGCCTTGGGTCAGCCAGAGCTCTCTTATCTGGGAGAACCGGGTTTGATTCCCCACTCCTCCACTTGCAGCTGCTGGAATGGCCTTGGGTCAGCCAGAGCTCTCTTATCTGGGAGAACCGGGTTTGATTCCCCCCTCCTCCACTTGCAGCTGCTGGAATGGCCTTGGGTCAGCCAGAGCTCTCTTATCTGGGAGAACCGGGTTTGATTCCCCACTCCTCCACTTGCAGCTGCTGGAATGGCCTTGGGTCAGCCAGAGCTCTCTTGTCTGGGAGAACCGGGTTTGATTCCCCACTCCTCCACTTGCAGCTGCTGGAATGGCCTTGGGTCAGCCAGAGCTCTCTTATCCGGGAGAACCGGGTTTGATTCCCCACTCCTCCACTTGCAGCTGCTGGAATGGCCTTGGGTCAGCCAGAGCTCTCTTATCTGGGAGAACCGGGTTTGATTCCCCACTCCTCCACTTGCAGCTGCTGGAATGGCCTTGGGTCAGCCAGAGCTCTCTTGTCTGGGAGAACCGGGTTTGATTCCCCACTCCTCCACTTGCAGCTGCTGGAATGGCCTTGGGCCAGCCATAGCTCTCGTAGGAGTTGTCCTTGAAAGGGCAGCTGCTGCAAGAGCTCTCTCAGCCCCACCTACCTCACAGGGTGCCTGTTGTGGGAGAGGAAGATAATGGAGATTGTGAACTGCTCTAAGACTCTGAGATTCAGAGTGTAGGGTGGGAGGTATAAATCCAATTTCTCCTCCTCCTCCTGAGATATACAGGGCGATAAATTTTGTGAGCACCTTATCTGTTTGCCAGCCTTCTGATAAGTTAATTGAGTTAATTCGGAGGGAGTGTGCAGCAGTTCACTTAAAGTAACCTGAAATTTTCTGAGGTCAACATGTTTCCCGGTTTTAGGAAGCTTGGGGGTGGGGGGCACATTAATCAATTAGAGCTACTATACTCATCCAATATATTAGTATACATAAAACCATAAAATACAAGGGCTTTTCAGTGATAGCCCCACAAATATGGAACAGCCTCCTCAGGGAGGGTGTCCAGCCTCTCAGTTTCGATCTTCAGCAGGCAATAAAAGACTGTGCTATTTAGGGACTGCATTTGGCTGATTAACACGTTTGGAATTCTGGCACAAAATGGCTGCTGTAGAAGATGGAGCCAGCCGCAAAATGGCTGCCATGACGTCCAGGCCTACCATGACATTTTTTGTTGTGTTCTTTTAGGGGGGGGGGGGTGTCTGTATTTAAATAGTCATTTTGTTTACGTTGTAAGCCAGCTTGAATTCTGCAAGGTAGAAAGGTGTCTAATAATATTTTAAATAAATAAATGTAACATATGCATAAACACGTACTTGCAGCTCTGTGTAATCCTAGCAACCAGGAGTTGCCTTTTGCTTTGCCTTCATTACTGCACAATGCATTAAGCAACCATCAGGTTACAAGGTACCAGTAGAGGGGTGCATGTGTATACTTTGCATACTTAATTTTGGAGTTGCAGCTTCATGTCTGGATGGAAGTTGCCATGAAATACCATGCTTACCGACCACCCTGCCCCTTTCTGTTGTTCTCTTCCATAGACAGCGTGTTTGTTTTCAGACCTGATGAAAATGATTCTATCCTGGAATCCCAGCACAAACCCGGAGGTAATACAGCAATACCGTTTTCTCTCCCTTCCTCAATCGTCCACCCCCTCAAAGATGGGAGGAACCCTTAACTTGGAGCATTTTGCATTCCCATTTTCCTCCCTTCCAAGCTAGCTCGCAGATTTTTAACATCCACCTCACACATTTTTGTCTTAGCTCAGGAAGGATGACCCCAGAGCACACTAATTTATGCAATAGCTCACAATTTTAATGCCAGTAGCTCACAAAGTAGAATTTTTATTCACAAGAGAGGGAACATTGCTTGCAACTTGTTCCTGTTTCATCTGCGGAATGTGTTATGTTCTGTTCCACATGCTTTGTCTCCCTCTAGTGGTCGATTCAATATTACACTGGTGTATGTCTGCCATATCTTCTTCCAGATTTGAACAGCAGGTTTTTATGCCAGACAGAAGCTGGTGCAGTATTGAACTGACCACTAGAGGGAGCAAAACATGTGTGGAACAGAAAACAAACCCTCAAGAAACAGGAACTTGCGATTGAGAAAATGAGAATGCTTTCTGTATACTTTTTAAAAAAGTGTAGATGACTGGGGAAGGCAAGGGCAAACCACCCTGTAAAAAGTCTGCCATGAAAACGTCGTGATGCGACGTCGCTCCAGAGTCGGAAATGACTGGTGCTTGCACGAGGGACTGCCTTTACCTTTAACAATCCTGCCTGCTAATAAGTTATAATAGGAGCCCCGTGGCATAGAGTGGTAAGCTGCAGTACTGCAGTCCAATCTCTGCTCACGACCTGAGTTCGATCCCAGTGGAAGCTGGGTTCAGGTACCTGGCTCGAGGTTGACTCAGCCTTCCATTCTTCCGAGGTCAGTAAAATGTGTCTGCAGCTTGCTGGGGGCAAAGTGTAGAGGACTTGGGAAGGCAATGACAAACTACCCACCAAGAAAACGTCCTGATGTGATGTCACCCCGTGGGTCGGTAACACCTTGGTGCTTGCGCAGGGAACAACCTTTACCTTTAATAAGTTATAGCCAAAGAGTGGGCAGGGGAGGAGGGGACACTTAAATGTGTTGGCAGGAGTAGCTGGCGATGCTTTCATTTGCCTTGCTGTGCTTTGGCAACTTTTGGGTTTTCTACAGATGTTTTACTTGAAGTAACTTTTGGCATTGAGCACCGAGGATGGATCCCACAGGATGGAAGTGAATTGGAAGAAGACCTCATCAAATCAGTGAAGATGCAGGTGAGGAGCAAATGTCATGGTATTGGGGGGGGGGGGGTCACCAACCTGTTTGAGCACCTTTGGAATGTTGGCACAGTGTGGTGAGCGTGCCCACAAAATGACTGCCACTGGAGGTGGAGCTGGCCACAAAATGGCTGCCACAGAAGGTGGAGCAGCCACAAAATGGCTGCCGCAGGTGGTGGAGCCAGCCACAAAATGGCTGCCACAGGAGGTAAAACTGGCCACAAAATGGCTGCCACGGCTTACTTCAGATCCTTGTGTTGTGGTGGCAGCTGTTGCCAGAGGAACATTTAAAAAAAAAAAACCTACAAAGCCAATCGGATCTCCAATGGATAATAGCTAGCACGAGGAAAGATGGCTGGCAGACCCCAAGGCGCCCACAGGCATTGCGTTGGGGACCCCTGTCTCAGAGCACTTTGTATCTGGTGAGTAGCAAGGGAGGGGCCTTCTCATTCTGTCTCCCCCCCCTCCCCAGCTTTTTGCATTTGTTAGCTTGAAAGCATTCAAAGAAAACCCCAGCTCTCGATCAGTCGGGTTAGAATGGATAAAAGGAAGTCCTTCTTCACCCAAAGGGTGATTAACATATGAAATTTACTGCCACAGAAGGTGGTGATGGCTGCCAGCATAGACAGCTTCAAGAGGGGATTGGATAAACATCTGGAGCAGAGGTCCATCCGTGGCTATTAGTCATAGCATATTGTGGCTATTAGTCATAGCATATTGTTGGAACTCTGTCTGGGGCAGTGATGCTCTGTATTCTTGGTGCTGGAGTGGGGAGCGGGGGGGGGGGGAAACAGTGGGAGGGCTTCTAGTGTCCCGGCTCTGTTGGTGGACCTCCTGATGGCACTTGGGGTTTTTGGCCACTGTGTGACACAGGGTGTTGGACTGGATGGGCCATTGGCCTGATCCAACATGGCTTCTCTTATGTTCTTACGTGACACAGAGTGTTGGACTGGATGGGCCATTGGCCTGATCCAACATGGCTTCTCTTATGTTCATATGTGACATAGGGTGTTGGACTGGATGGGCCATTGGCCTGATCCAACATGGCTTTTCTGATGTTCTTATGTGACACAGAGTGTTGGACTGGATGGGCCATTGGCCTGATCCAACATGGCTTTTCTGATGTTCTTATGTGACACAGAGTGTTGGACTGGATGGGCCATTGGCCTGATCCAACATGGCTTCTCTTATGTTCTTATGTGACACAGAGTGTTGGACTGGATGGGCCATTGGCCTGATCCAACATGGCTTCTCTTCTGTTCTTATGTGACACAGAGTGTTGGACTGGATGGGCCACTGGCCTGATCCAACAGGGCTTCTCTTATGTTCATATGTGACATAGGGTGTTGGACTGGATGGGCCATTGGCCTGATCCAACATGGCTTTTCTGATGTTCTTATGTGACACAGAGTGTTGGACTGGATGGGCCATTGGCCTGATCCAACATGGCTTCTCTTATGTTCTTATGTGACATAGGGTGTTGGACTGGATGGGCCATTGGCCTGATCCAACAGGGCTTCTCTTATGTTCTTATGATCAAACAAAATAAGGATGAGGTGCGGATAGGATTTAATGGATTACCTGGATAGGAAACCTGCGAGCATTTGAATGAGTTGAATTTGCTTCTGAGAGGGAAATTCTGGGCTATTTGCATGTCTCTGTAGTTGAGTCTCCGTACCCTAAGTGTTAACCCCAATGCTGGCTCTTTCTCTTCCCAGGTACGAGAGAAGGTGAAATTCCTCTCCAACAAAGTCAAAGAAATCAAGTTGAAGGAAATTAAAAGGAAGGAAAGGAGTGGAAGGAAAAGGTAGCGATGACAAATTATAGACTATCCTAAGATAATGACATTCGAAGCCCTATTCTGTTCCACATAATAATAATAATAAACTTTTATTTATACCCCGCCCTCCCTGCCTGGGCAGGCTCAGGGCGGCTGGGTACCCTCGTGGGGAAAGCGAACGTTGACAGCTCCTAGAGCCCGTAATTGGAATACAAGACTCTGACATGGGTTAAATTAGGCAAACAATACAAACAGGCTTCGGTGTAAGTAATACAGAAACAGACCATGGCCTGAAAGAAATCTGTCTTGAAGCACTAAAGATGTATATTTATCTAGTCCTTTTACAATGTATCAAACATAGGACTGTATAAAAATCACATTGTTATAACCAGGGCTTTTTTGGAAGAAAAAGCCCAGCAGGGACTCATTTGCATATTATGCCACATCCCCGACACCAAGCCAGCCGGAACTGCATTCCTGCTCAAAAAAAAGCCCTGCTTATAAGAATTGTTTAACAATTGACGGTGGAAGACAGGAAGGCCTGGTGTGACTTGGTCCATGGGGTCGCAAAGAGTCGGACTCGACTGTGCGACTGAACAACAACAAAAATAGCAATGGCAATAGGCACATTCCAAGGTTCGTACAGGCAACATCTACTTAAGACCTTGTGCTCTACTCCTTTGTGAATTTCAATGACAGTGTCCAAAGTAGCATCTTAAAACAATGTTCATCCGGAGCCCTGCACCTTGGGGAACAGAGGTCCCCACAAAGAAAGAAAGAGAACTTGCCTCTTCCAGAACATAAGGCGGTTTCGGGGCTCTTCTTCTACTCAGCCTCTCATACAGATCATTTCTAATGGAGCCACAGATAACACCTTCTTATGCACGGATCAATGCATTCTCTTGAAAGTTCTGCACCCAGCTCAAGAGCTCTGTGTGTGCGGACTCTTATCTGGGAGAACCGGGTTTGATTCCCCACTCCTCCACTTGCAGCTGCTGGAATGGCCTTGGATCAGCCACAGCTCTCTTATCTGGGAGAACCGGGTTTGATTCCCCACTCCTCCACTTGCAGCTGCTGGAATGGCCTTGGGTCAGCCACAGCTCTCTTATCTGTGGGAACCGGGTTTGATTCCCCACTCCTCCACTTGCACCTGCTGGAATGGCCTTGGGCCAGCCACAGCTCTCTTATCTGTGAGAACCGGGTTTGATTCCCCACTCCTCCACTTGCACCTGCTAGAATGGCCTTGGGTCAGCCACAGCTCTCTTATCTGGGAGAACCAGCTTTGATTCCCCCCTCCTTCACTTGCACCTGCTGGGATGGCCTTGGGTCAGCCACAGCTCTCTTATCTGGGAGAACCAGCTTTGATTCCCCCCTCCTTCACTTGCACCTGCTGGGATGGCCTTGGGTCAGCCACAGCTCTCTTATCCGGGAGAACTGGGTTTGATTCCCCACTCCTCCACTTGCACTTGCTGGAATGGCCTTGGGTCAGCCAGAGCTCTCTTATCTGGGAGAACCGGGTTTGATTCCCCACTCCTCCACTTGCAGCTGCTGGAATGGCCTTGGGTCAGCCACAGCTCTCTTATCCGGGAGAACTGGGTTTGATTCCCCACTCCTCCACTTGCACTTGCTGGAATGGCCTTGGGTCAGCCAGAGCTCTCTTATCTGGGAGAACCGGGTTTGATTCCCCACTCTTCCACTTGCACTTGCTGGAATGGCCTTGGGTCAGCCAGAGCTCTCTTATCTGGGAGAACCGGGTTTGATTCCCCACTCCTCCACTTGCACCTGCTGGAATGGCCTTGGGTCAGCCATAGCTCTCTTATCTGGGAAAACCGGGTTTGATTCCCCACTCCTCCACTTGCAGCTGCTGGAATGGCCTGGGGTCAGCCATAGCTCTTGCAGGAGTTGTCCTTGAAAGGGCAGCTGCTGTGAGAGCCCTCTCAGCCCCACCCACCTCACAGGGTGTCTGTTGTGGGGGAAGAAGGTAAAGGAGATTGTGAGCCGCTCTGAGACTCAGAGGGGAAGGTGGGATATAAATCCTCCTCCTCCTCCATGTGTTCATAGAAAGAGGTAGTATGCTTGATTATGTTTGACTAGCAGAAAATAATATAAGCCATCTTGGGGGTTTTGTTTGTTTAATGCGCAGAATAAATGACCCAAACCTGATATTTACCTTCTGGCTGCACCTGGTGCCAGAAGAAAAGAACATCTCACACTTCATACATTCTCAGCTGGAAGGCCTTGATGGTACAGCCACAGGATCTGGAAGGATTCAGCAGGTTTCGGTGGGAGGTACGTGAGCGATTGTTACACCGACTGCGGACTTCGGGGGGGGGGGGGGCGGGGTTTGCCATCAAGTCACAGATAACTTATGGCGCCCCCCAGTGGAGTTTCCAAGGCAAAAGACGTTCAGAGGTGGTTTGCCCTTGCCGGCCTCTGAGTAGCGACCAGGGCTTTTTCTGTAGCAGGAGCTCCTTTGCATATTAGGCCACTCCCATCTGATGTAGCCAATCCTCCTGGAGCTTTCAGGAGGCCCTGTAAGAAGAGCCCTGTAAGCTCTGAGAGGATTGGCTACATCAGGGGTGTGTGGCCCAGGGATGGAATTCTAGCAGAAGCTCCTTTGCATATTAGGCCAGGCCCCCCTGATGCAGCCAATCCTCCTGGAGCTTTCAGGAGGCCCTGTACTAAGAGCCCTGTAAGCTCTTGGAGGATTGGCTACATCAGGGTTGTGTGGCCCAGGGATGGAATTCTAGCAGAAGCTCCTTTGCATATTAGGCCACGTCCCCCTGATGCAGCCAATCCTCCTGGAGCTTCCAGTAAGCCCTGTAAGAAGAGCCCTGTAAGCTCTTGGAGGATTGGCTACATCAGGGGTGTGCGGCCCAGGGATGGAATTCTAGCAGAAGCTCCTTTGCATATTAGGCCACGTCCCCCTGATGCAGCCAATCCTCCTGGAGCTTTCAGGAGGCCCTGCACTAAGAGCCCTGTAAGCCCTTGGGAGGTTGGGTACATCAGGGGTGTGTGGCCTATTATGCAAAGGAGTTCCTGCTACAAAAAAAAAAACCCTGGACTTCCTTGGGGGTCTTCCATCCAAATACTAGGCAAAGTTGACCCTTAACTTTGGAGATCTGATGAGATTAGGCTAGCCTGGGCCATCCAGGACAGGAGAGCTTTGAAATACTGATACAATAATAGCGATGGTGTGTAAGGAAGGACCAGTACTCCCTCAAAGCTGTGGAGTCCTGTGAGCAAAAATTCTACGTTGTGGGCGACTAGCATAAAAGTTGTGAGCTACTGCATAAATTAAAGGAGAGACAGTCGGGTGTAGTGGTTAAGTGGGCAGACTCTTATCTGGGAGAACCGGGTTTGATTCCCCACTCTTCCACTTGCAGCTGCTGGAATGGCCTTGGGTCAGCCATACATAACTCTCGCCGAGCTGTCCTTGAAAGGGCAGTTTCTGTCAGAGCTCTCTCAGCCCCCACTCACCTCACAGGGTGTCTGTCGCGGGAGAGGAAGGGAAACGAGATTGTAGGCCGCTCTGAGACTCTGTCCTTGAAAGGGCAGCTTCTAGGAGAGCTCCCTCGGCCTCACCTACCTCACAGGGTGTCTGTTGCGGGGGAGGAAGGTAAAAGAGATTGTGGGTCGGTCTGAGACGCTGTGATTCGGAGTGGAGGGCAGGGTATAAATCTAATATCATCTTCTGTCTACGTTTACCAGATGTGAACGAATGCAGCTCCGGGATTGAACTCTGTGGCGAGGAGGCAATCTGCCTCAACGGATACGGCACGTATTTCTGTCAGTGTAAAGAAGAATATGAGGACCAATCTGAGAATAAGTCGGGGACCCTTTGTGTCCGAGTTCCATTCTCTGGTATGTATTTATCACACCGTAGTTCCACCCTGGGGATTTAAGGTTATAGCCTAGAGGTGCGAAGCAATGAGAACTGAATGGCACCGCAGTGCAAGTGATCAGAAAACCCACTGTCTCGACACTGGAGGCCTTTAGAAGTACCTCTGTCAACTTCTAGCTCCACATTTGCACAGAGCCTTTTCCTTGGCCAGATTCAGTGCCCTTCCGTCAGCCATTTTATCTTCTGGCAGATTCCAAGGGGCTCCCTATTCAAGAAGGTACAGTCCCTGTAAGATGGATTATGTTGTGCCCATGTTCTTCTCCAGTGTCCTCTCTATTTGGTGTCCCGCTAAGATCTTTCGTATCCCGTATTGGCCCAAATTTTAAGAGACCTCTAATGATTCAAGGTGGTTGTTTTTCGCTCGATAATTCTGATTTGGAATGAACTGAATTGGTAGCAAAGTTTCTTTATAGAACTAGGGTTACTCGCCCTGGTAAGTAGTACTATGCATCAGGTTTTGCCATGTTTCGACTTTGTTTTTATTTTGTAATCCTCATTTTATTTTGCATGGATTTTGTCGCCTCCTAATTTGTAACCTGCCCGATTCTCTATTTAATATTTTTATATATGCCCAGGGGTGGAATTCTAGTAGGAGCTCCTTTGCATATTAGGCCACACACCCCTGATGTAGCCAGTCCCCCAAGAGCTTACAAAAAAGAGCCTTGGAAGCTCCAGGAGGATTGGCTACATCAGGGGTGTGTGGCCTAATATGCAAAGGAGCTCCTGCTAGAATTCCACCCCTGTATATGCCAATAAAGGCTTGTCTTGTGTGTCAGCTTTTAGGGTGGGCATGAGTCTAACCAGGTGGCATGAGTCTAACTAGGTGCCTCTCTTTATATCTGCAGGCCTTCGCTTCTTGTACAGCTACATGGAGATTTTTGTCGGAGTCACCGTTTTTTTCATGGCTCTCATCGTCGTGGCGACAAGCGTGCTGTGTGCCCTCCTCAGGAAGAAACAGACAAAGAAGGACTTAAGCGTCCCGGAGATGGCTTCACCCAATACCCACGTAGCTCCGCCTTCGCAGTCCGTCGCCTTTGACCTGGATAACGTCGGCGATCTCCTTACTTTGGACCCCGCCCGTTTAAAACTCCGGGCCAGATCACCGGAATGGTCCCTGGAGCTCGGAAGCAGCCCCACTGAAGCCTGCAAGGTGTTCATGGAGCAGTCTGAACGTTTGTGAGCGAGAGAGAGACAGCAATACGAATTGCAAATCCCTTCTTTTTCCCCCTTATTGAAACTAACTTTTTTTTTATTGCTGGACAGCTGATGCGACTTCTTGTTTCTGGGCAAATAAATCTTAATATTTTTGTATGGCCCATTTTTCCCCCCTGCATCTTGTTAACTCCTGTAGGGGTTTCTTTTCTCCCCCTTAAGATAGTTTTTGGCGAGTGCATTTGTCTTGCTTGATATGCAAAAATGGGAATGGATCACAGACGCGGTTGTTAATAAATCCGGCCTCTTGCTCTTCGTGTAATGGTTTTCTTCATGCAATTTGGTTGATATCCAAAATGGAAGCATGGCGGGTTTGGGGGAAGGAATAGGAAGGACTGCTGTAACTGGGTGCCGTCTCGTTCAGTGTTTCCAGACCTGTGAGTTGGAATAAACATCGACTGAAGGGTGATATGATAGAGGTTTACAAGATTATGCGTGGGATAGAGAAGGCGGAGAAAGAAGTCCTCTTCTCCCTTTCTCACAATATTAGAACTCGTGGACATTCAATGAAATTGCTGAGCAGTCGGGTTAGAACAGATAAAAGGAAGTCCTTCACCCAAAGGGTGATTAACACATGGAATTCACTGCCATAGGAGGTGGTGACGGCTGCCAGCATAGACAGCTTCAAGAGGGGATTAGATAAACATGTGGAGCAGAGGTCCATCAGTGGCTATTAGCCACAGCATATTAATGGAACTCTCTGTCTGGGGCAGTGATAGTCTGTATCTTGGTGCTTGGGGAGGAGGACCATGGTGGGAGGGCTTCGAGTGTCCTGGCCTCACTTGTGGGCCTCCAGATGGTGCCTGGTTTTTTTGGCCACTGTGTGACAGTGTTGGACTGGATGGACCATTGGCCTGATCCAACATGGCTTCTCTTATGTTCTTATGAGACCCAAAAGTGGGTCCCCAAAGCCTCTGGACATGGGTCAGGGGCCAGTCCTCCCTAATAGCCACTCCTCCCCTTCCCATTGTTATATTTTGTATCTTGGAACCCAAGATCTGATCCTGGAAACAGCAGCGTCCACATCATACATTAAGGCAGGGGTGTCGAACTCATTTGTTATGAGGGCCGGATCTGACATAAATGAGAACTTGTCAGGCCGGGTCATGGGTGTCATAAAATGTAATGCCAGGAAGCAGAGATACAAATAAAGGTCACAGAGGTTCTTTCTGATGCTTTCTTTCTTTCTTTCTTTCTTTCTTTCTTTCTTTCTTTCTTTCTTTCTTTCTTTCTTTCTTTCTTTCTTTCTTGTGCTTTCTTTCTTTCTTGTGCTTTCTTTCTTTCTTGTGCTTTCTTTCTTTCTTGTGCTTTCTTTCTCTCTTTCTTTCTTTCTCTCTTTCTTTCTCTCTCTCTTTCTTTCTCTCTTTCTTTCTTTCTCTCTTTCTTTCTTTCTCTCTTTCTCTCTCTCTCTTTCTTTCTTTCTCTCTTTCTCTCTTTCTTGTGCTTTCTTTTTTGTGCTTTCCTTCCTTCCTTCCTTCCTTCCTTCCTTCCTTCCTTCCTTCCTTCCTCTTGTGCTTTCTTTGTATCTCTCCTGTGGGATCAAGGGAACTGGGCAAAGGAAGCTGTAGTTCTTTCCCTCCCTTCCCAGTGAACCTCAGCCAATACAAGGAAGAAAGGCTTGCCTCTGTAGCTCTTCCGTGTGATTGAGAGAGCCTGGCAAGCAAGCTTTCCCTCCCCACTTTCCTCCCCAAGGGGAGGGGCCTTAGCCAATAGAGAAAATAGAGGCTTTGCTCCTGTGCAATTGAGCAAGCTTGGCAAGGCAAACTGTGATGCAGAAGGAAGCAAGAAAGAGGGAGAATAAAGCAGACTTGCTCGCAGGCCTGAAAGGGGCCTTCTGGGGGCTTGATTCGCCCCTCCCCGGGCCATGTTTGACACCCTTGCATTAATTGGGTTTTTTTTCCTTCACTGTATATATAGTACATGTTGATCAAGTAAAATGTGTCTTGATGGTCACTAGAGCAAGTGAGTGAAAATCCTACTCAATCTCCTCCCTTCTCTGATAACCTACCCCATATTTCTCCACCAGCTCCATTTCCCTTCCCAACGGCCGCCTTCTTGACATACATTGCCTCCCTCTATCTTTCCCTTCCCTCCCCAGCCTCTTCCCCCACAGCCACAACATTCGCCCCCAGCAAATTTCTAGCACCCGTTGTATTTCCCCCCACAACAGGCCTTATTACCAGCAATTGCATAAACCTTTATCACGTCTCCCCCTCGGTCATCTTTTTTTCTAAACTGAAAAGTCCCAAACTCTTCAGTCTTTCCTCATAGAGAAGGTGCTCCAACCTTTAAATAATTTCGGTTGTCCTCCTCTGTCCGTCTTCCAGTTCTGCAGTGTCGGTTTTGAGATACGGCGATCCGAACCATACCCAGTATTCCAAATGAGGCCGCACCCCTCTCTAGCTAACAGCAGATGTCAGCCATGTGCGCCGGAACACTACAGGCTCCGCTTTAGATAACAATAGTGAGTAAATCTTGGCCCACAGAGTAGAAAATCATTTGTTGCGGCCGCTGTTATTATTTGCAATTGTTTGATATGGAATTGGCAGCATCGTCTCCCCGTTTGTGGCCAAGACAGATGGCGCGTGTGCGATATCTCATGCTCAGAGCATTCTCAAGTGCTGAAAAAATATCTCTCTCTTCACACGCCCGGCTTATTTCTAACCCCTTCTGTTGCAGCGCCATAGTTAATAGGCAGATCACTCTCCGTAAAAAAGAAGCATTATTTTTTCATGTAGAAGCACAGCTGGAATTTTATGCTGCCCTGTGTTATGTGTTATGATCGCCATTTAATGGCTTTTGTCCACACTATTCCTGGTATTTACTGCTGCGAATGATGAGCCCATGATATAGAACGGCACCACTGAGAAGACACGCCGATTTTTTTTTTTAAAAAAAATGCTTGTTTACTAGTTTGAAAAGCCATTCTTTTGGGTCTGTTAACCCTTTGTGAGTAGGTTTTTTAAAATTTGAAGAGCCCTGTGGCGCAGAATGGAAAAGCTGCAGTACTGCAGTCCTAAGCTCTGCTCACAACCTGAGTTCGATCCTGGTGGAAGCTGGGTTTTCAGGTAGCTGGCTCCAGGTTGTCTCAGCCTTCCATCCTTAAAATTTGAAGAGCCCTGTGGCGCAGAATGGAAAAGCTGCAGTACTGCAGTCCTAAGCTCTGCTCACAACCTGAGTTCGATCCTGGTGGAAGCTGGGTTTTCAGGTAGCTGGCTCCAGGTTGTCTCAGCCTTCCATCCTTCCGAGGTCGGTCAAAGGAGTCCCCAGCTTGCTGGGGGGGAAAGTGTAGAGGACTGGGGAAGGCAATGACAAACCACCCCGTAAAAAAGTCTGCCGTGAAAACGTTGTGAAAGCAGCGTCACCCGAGTCGGAAACAACTGGTGCTTGCACTTTACCTTTTTTTAAAAAAAATGTTTTCTGATGAATTCCCCTGTGGGTAGTCAATGTTCCCCCTAAGCTGTGGAGTCTTGTGAGCAAAAATTCTACTTGGTGAGCTCCTGGCGTTAAAGTTGTGAGCTACTTCATACATTAGTTTGCTCTGGGGCCATCTTTTCTGAGCTGAGGTAAAAATGTGTAAGCCACTGTCTAAAAAACTGTGAGCTAGCTCGCACTCACTCGGCTTAGAGGGAACACTGGTAGTAGTAGCCCCATTCCAGCAGCCATAGCACCTGGATTAGACAGCCAACATGACACAGTGGTTCAAGCAGGGGTGTCAAACTCAGACATAAATGAGACCTTGGGTGTTTTTACACTGACAGTTTGTGACTCTCATCACCGCATTGGAAACTCACCTTTTACATTACCTAACGTTCTGACAACTGTTTTGCACCGTTGCTGCCCGAAGCATCGACATTTGTTTTGGTGAGATTCCAGTGCTGCTGCTGCTGCAACGTTTTTCTCGAAACTAGTTTTGATCTGGTCATTTCTCTACAGGCGTTTCAAACTCGTAGAAGTTTTCGTGCATTCTAAAAGACTCCTCCAAAAGTCGCAAGGTGCAGTAATTTGCATGAGAACTGACAGCACTTGAAAGTTTTACATATCATTGCCTGCCTCATCTTGTAATTTAAATTTGTATTGTTTTTGCAGTGTTGACACCATTTCCAAGCAATCGTATACATTTGACTAAGCACTGGTATTCTGTCTGCCCTCCGATCAGAGACACCCCCCCCCCCCCAATTGAAATGCTTTCAGCAGGCAATATAGAAGTTTGGCTATGCAAAATGAGCAGAGCAAATTCACAAATGTAAAAGGAAAATAATTATAGCGGAAACTTTGGATCAAACTGAATGTAAAAACACCCGTTGTCAGGCCGGGCCATGCATGCCATAAAACGCCAGGTAGCTGAGATATAAACTTTATAAAGGACACAAACACAATTAAAGATTTTGTATCTCTTCTGTGTGATCGAGGAAACTGGGCAAAGGAAGCTCTGGCTCTTTCCCTCCCTCCCCAGGGAACGAGGAGGGGGAGGAGCCTCAGCCAGTAAAGGAAAAGAGGCTTGGATCAGTAGCTCTGTTGTGTGATTGAAACAGCCTGGCAAAGCAAGCTCTCCCTCCTTCCCAAGGGAGGAGCCTCAGCCAATGGAGAAGACAGAGGCTTTGCTCTGTTGCTCCTGTGTGATTGAGAAAGCCTGGCAAAGCAAGCTGTAACACAGAAGGAAGCACAATAGAGGGAGAAGAAAGCAGACTTGCTCACGGGTCTGATAAGAACCCTCCAGGGGCCTGATTCGGTCATCGGGCCACATGTTTAACACCCCTGGGTTAAAATGTTAGGCTGGTATCTGGGAAACCCAGATGTCCACTCTAACATGGAATACCACTGGATGAATATCACAGAGTTGTTGTGAAAACAAAAAACAGTGGAAGGGAGAACCATAAGGCAGATAAAATCACCCCTGGAGGAACGAGCGGAACATAAAGATTCTGATGGCATTATTACATTATATAAGTCTGTTCCACATTCTAATTTTCCTCGCTTGTAATTTCCTGTTTTGGAGGGGTGGGGAGAGGTATTTTTGTTCTGCTTGTGTGCTGTTCCCTCTACTGGTCGATATTGCACCATTTTATGTCCAGCACATCTCCCTGCAGAATTACACGGCAGATTTTTTTATGCCAGACGTAAACAGGTGTAATATTGAATTGGCCACTAGAGGGAGCAAAATGCATGCCAAGAGGGGAAGAAACTCATAGAAACAAGAATTTACAATCAAGAAAAATATGAATGTGGAAAAACCCATAATCTTTACTATCCACTATACCATATATATATATGAAGTGTGCTTAAGAGCACACGAAAGCTTATCTTCTAAATAAAAATTGGTTGGTCTTAAAGGTGCAATATTGACTCCTGCTTTGTTCATCCACTATACCAGTTTCCTAACATGCCCAATTTGCACTTTTAAGAGCCAGTGTAGTGGTTAGAGCAGGGATGTTGAACCCATTGGTTATGAGGGCCAGATCTGATAAATGAGACCTTGCAAGGGGCCCTCTGAGCTTAGGGGCCTCTACAGGGTTTAATCCGGCACTGGGGTTGGTCGGTATTGTCTACACAGGCCGGCAGCAGCTCTCCAGGGTCTCAGGCACAACTCCTTCCCATCATCTACCACCTGATCCTTTTAACCGGAGATGCCTGGGATTGAACCTGGGAACCCTCTGGCATGCAGAGCAGAGGCTCTTCCATTCAGCTGCAGCCCCTCCCTCTGTTCTCGAAAAAAAGGTAAAGGTAGTCCTCTATGCAAGCATCAGTCATTTTCGACTCTGGGGTGATGTCACATCATGACGTTTTCACGGCGGACTTTTTATGGGGTGGTTTGTCTTTGCCTTCCTCAGTCATCTACACCAGGCGTGGCCAAACTGTGGCTCAGGAGTCACTTGTGGCTCTTTCACACATATTGTGTAGCTCTCTAAGCCCCCACAACCCCATCGGTTGGCTCTTTAAATCACTTCTTCAAGCCAGGCCAGCCAGCCACTTGAAGAATGCATTTAAAGTTGGTTTCTTTCCACCTCTCCCTCCCCATCCTCCTTCCTTGTCTGGTGGCTCTCAAAGATCTGATTTTTATTCTATGCGGCTCTTCTGTTAAGCAAGTTTGGCCCCCCCTGATCTACAGTTTCCTCCCCAGCAAACTGGGTACTCGTTTTACCGACCTCAAAAGGATGGAAGGCTACCTGAACCCGGCTTTCGCTGGGATCGAACTCAGAGCTCGGACTGCAGCTTTACCACTCTGCGCTGCGGGGCTGCCTTTTCGAAGCACTGCAAAAAAAAAAAAACCCAATGCCATTACAATGCTGCAAACCACGAGAGGTTAACTTCTACCCATACAAATTGCAAAGGGGGCTTCAAAGAGCGTTGGGCAAGGACCGAAATCTCGCTTTGTTCCCTTCCTCTGGAGTGCGCGGCTGAAGCACGTACCGCTGCAATATTTCCAGGCAATTCCCGTCTACATTTCAATACACAAAGCACGTCCTTAAGCTGCCAGCTGGGTTTCCAGATGCATGCCAAAGGATGGCCGGTGATAGTCCGAGAACAAAGCACACCACTAAACCTTACAGGCAGACTTCTTTCCACGCACATAATTGCCATGCTGTGGAATGCTACAAAGGGGGCAGGGGGGAGGGGGGATGAAGAAGAGGACAGTTTGCCAGGACTCCTCGAAAGAGCTGCCACTTTGAGGCCGATTTGTGTAGCTTTACAGGGCCGGTGGCTCATGTACCGGAAGGTACCGGCTAGATATTAGGAAAAACTTTTTTACAGACCGAGTTGTTCAGCCATGGAGTCAGTTACTTACGGAGAGCCAGTGTGGTTAGTGGTTAAGTGTGCGGACTCTTACCTGAGAGAACTGGGTTCGATTCCCCATGCCTCCACTTGCAGCTGCTGGAATGGCCTTGGGTCAGCCATCGCTCTTGGAGGAGTTGTCCTTGAAAGGGCAGCTTCTGAGAGAGCTCTCTCAGCCCCACCCACCTCACAGGGTGTCTGTTGTGGGGGGAGATATAGGAGATTGTAAGGAGCTCTGAGTCTCTGATTCAGAGAGAAGGGTGGGGTATAAATCTGCAGTAGTCTCCTCCTCCTCCTCCCCCTCACTGGAAGCCTTTAAGCATTGGCTGGACAAACCCTTGAAGCTTGTTCACACACAGGCCTCAGCTTCAGCAGGAGCTCACAGGAGCACAGCTCCTGAACCTTTCTGAGGGTTCCCCCTCTTCCTCCCCACCTACCTACCTTGTTCCTTGAATAGGAGGTGCAGCTGCATAACAATCCCTGGATGAGGAGAGCGGGCAGCCAGCCAACCACCAGGGCCTTTGCCATGCCCCCAGCAGCCCTCATTAACCCCTGGAGAAGCCCACAGCACCCTTTCTCCACTTCTTATGTGATTTTGGGCAGTGTGTGGCTTGCTGGCCTTTTGCCTGGAGGGGTGGGGGGTGACCAAGGAGAGCCCCCGGTGAGTGAGGCCTGCTTGGGCTGGCTGGATCTCTAGCCAGCCCAAGAGGTAGTCCAGAGGAAGGCAAAAAACCCTCCAGAATCCTTGGGCCAATCTGGAGGAAAACTTTCTCACCCCACAAACACCGTGGTTAATGCAAGAAGTTGTTCTTTCAGATTTAGTTTTGTTAAAGCAAGGGTGGCCAAATCTAAACTTAAGAAGGAAAGGAAAGGTTCCCTGTGCAAGCACCAGTCATTTCTGACTCTGGGGTGACGTTGCTTTCACGTTTTCACAGCAGACTTTTTACGAGGTGGCTTGCCATTGCCCTCTCCAGTCATCAACACTTTCCCCCCAGCAAGCTGGGTACTCATTTTACCGACCTTGGAAGGATGGAAGGCTGAGTCAACCTCGAGCCGGCTACCTGAAAACCCAGCTTCCGCCGGGGATCAAACTCAGGTTGTGAGCAGAGTTTAGGACTGCAGTGCTGCAGCTTTACCATTCTGCGCCACGGGGCTCTTTTAAAGAAGAAGAAGCCCACTCCACCCTTTCTCCACTTCTTATGTGATTTTGGGTGGAGGCCTTTTGCTGGCCTTTTGACTGGGGGAGGTGGTCAAGGAGAGCCTCAGGTGAGTGAGGCCTGCTTGGGCTGGCTGGATCTCTAGCTAGCTCAAGCAGGCCTCACTCATCCGGGGCTCGCTTTTCTTGCATCGGGTTGCTTTTGGCTGGTGAGGGGGCAGCATATGCTAACGAGGTCCATCACCTATTTTCCTACAAAACAACCACTGTTCACACATATTGTGTGGCTCCCATTGGTCAAAGAGGAACTTAATGGAGGCTTACTCTCAAGTAAGTGTGCTCAGCATCTGGACCTCCGTCAGACTCTGAGCGCTGACCCATAGGTAGGCAGGGCTTTTTTTGAGCAGGAATGCAGTTTCGGCTTGGCTTGGTGTTAGGGGGTGTGGCCTAATATACAAATGAGTCCCTGCTGGGCTTTTTCTACAAAAGAAGCCCAAGAGAGGCAACTATTTCCACCATCCGCGAAGTGGGGAAGGAGTGGGAAATTGGCCGCTCTTCAACACAGAAGTTGCCTGGAGACCTAGAGTGAGGAAAGAGAGCACAAGAGAGCCACAGGAAGGAGGGATGGAATTAAAGAGGGTGGTGCAGGAGCTGTATTTACTAACCTTGGTGTCAAGGCAAAGAAAAATGCATAATGATGCAAATAGTGGTCAGTGGTACACGTGTTTCTTTCTCCCACTGGTGCCAAAAAAACAATTCCCTAACCTTTCCCTGTGCTGGTCTTATGGGGTCTGTTATTCCCAGCTTTTTTTTTTAAAGTCTCCTTCTAGCATGGTCATATTGTAAAGTGCATACATATGTATTGGGCTGATCCAACATGGCTTCTCTAATGTCCGTATGTCCTTATTTAACGATGGTCTTTTACAGATGTCTCGAGGTTTACTTCTTTTCCTGCATGCACCCGTAGGATCAGGACGGCTGGGGGCACAAGAATACAGCTGCCAAGAAAGGGCATCTGCGCTAATGCGCTCAATTGAATAGAAATTACGCACATCCACAGAGGTACTGCGATGATCTCCATCATTCATTCATTCATTCATTCATTCATTCATTCATTCATTCATTCATTCATTCATTCATTCAATTTATTATTTATTTTCATAGATTTATAGGCCACCCTTCCCATAGTGGGCTCAATTTAAAACAATTAAAACAGTTAAAACAGTTTAAAATTAAAACAATTACGTCATAGCTCACAATTAGGTAGGGCGGCAAAGATGGTATTAACAGATCGATTCAGCTTGCTTGTCCCAGCCTAGATGTTCAAATCCCGGCTATCCTGGTTTCAAAAAATCAGTACACTGCATGAAGGCAATATGTTGAGCGTACCTTTGGGCGAAAGGCTTTGGCCTGCACTGGAATCAGTGCAGCACTAAAACAGATGGTGAGAAACAGCTAAAGGCACTTAATGAGACACCCATTCAAAAGAAACTGGCAGGAAAGGAGACTTTTAATCCTCGGCCTGGTCAGGTGACCAGACTCCAGCTTAATACGGTTGCTGTCTGAGGCGATGTTGCTTTTCCATATTGGGGTCTAATTCTCTGCGGTGCTGGCTGTTTAGCCAAACATCTGCTTGTGGGTTTCCCTCAGAATCCTTTCGCTTGATGGTTCTTGGCTCAAATTAGACTTTCACTCTCCCTTTTGCCTGTTGGCACTCCAATCCTTTCAGAACATTTGCCACTTTGGCATTGCGTGCTGCGATCAAAACGTGGCATTCAATGCCAGAGGATGTTGTGACAGCCACAGGAATAAAGGAAGGGTTAGATATATTCATGGAGGATAAGTCTATTAATTGTTTCTAGCCGTGGTGGCTGAGGAGAACCTCTACATTCAGAGGCACTAAGCGTCCAAATCCCAGAGCCAGGAGGAAACATCAGGGGAAGGCCTCAGCCTCTTTGCCCTGTTGTTGACCTTCCAGAGGAACTGGTTGGCCACTCATTGTGTGAGTCAGGATGCTAGACTAGATGGACGACTGGTCGGATCCAACAGAGCTCTTCTGGTGTTCTTATGAAGGCCTCAGCCTCTCTGCCCTGTTGTTGGCCCTCCAGAGGAACTAGTTGGCCACTGTGTGAGACAGGATGCTGGACTAGATGGACCCTCACTGGTCTGATCCAGCAAGGCTCTTCTGATGTTCTTGTGAAGGCCTCGGCCTCTCTGCCCTGTTGTTGGCCCTCCAGAGGAACTAGTTGGCCACTGTGTGAGACAGGATGCTGGACTAGATGGACCCTCACTGGCCTGATCCAGCAAGGCTCTTCTGATGTTCTTATGAAAGTCTCGGCCTCTCTGCCCTGAGTCTGCTTCGGCAGGGATGGTGGGATATAAATCAAATAAAGTAAGCAAGTTGGCTGTTCAGAGGAACTGGTTGGCCACTGTGTGAGGCAGGATGCTGGACTAGATGGACCACTGGTCCGATCCAGCAGGGCTCTTCTGATGTTTCTAACATCAGAGGAAGGCCTTGGCCTCTGCATCCCATTGTTGGGCCTTTAGAGCAAATAGTTGGCTACTTTGTGAGACAGGATGCTGGAATAAATGGACCATTTTTCTGATCCAGCAGGGCTCTTCTTATGTTCTTAACATCAGAGGAAGGTCATGGGACATGGAGTTTGGGGACGGAGGGTTTGGGGGACTTGAGATACTTCATCAGAGTTTAATGTTATAGAGGGCAACTTCCAAAGCTACCGTTTTCTGCAGGGAAACTGATCTCTGTTGGCTGGAGATCAGTTGGATCTCCAACCACCACTTGCAGGTTAATACAAGAATAACCAGGGATGGAATTCTAGCAGGAACTGCTTTGCATATTAGGCCACACACCCTGATGTAGCCAATCCTCCAAGAGCTTACAAGGCTCTTTTCTGTAAGCTCTTGGAGAATTGGCTACATCAGGGGTGTGTGGCCTAATATGCAAAGGAGCTCCTGCTAAAATTCCACCCCTGAGAATAACAAAACATGCCCAGTCTTCAACCCACAAAATAACTAACAGTAAAACGCCTTTCTCAAAGGCCCAACATATTCATTATAAAAATCCATCAAATTAGTAATTCCAAATGACATAGAAACTTTAGAAAATAAGTCCTTGAGTTGTCCAAAAGGATAAATAAATACTGAACGAGTCCACCAAGTGTAAAGCTCATAGATAGTCCAAAGAATATTGGAGAAGCCACTGTATATAAATCACTGCCAAAGATGTCTTCTTTCAGCCACAAAACTCCCGGTCTCAACGCCAGCAACAAGAAACCAGCCAGCTTCTTCAAACAGCTTCGTTTCACATCAGCTTTTTCCAGCTGGAACCATAAACCGGAACCTTCAACAATTTCTTTGACTAATAAATGTTCAAAAGGATGAGTGATTCTCTGAGATTGGGGATTGGATAAACATCTGGAGCAGAGGTCCATCCGTGGCTATCAGCCACAGGGTATTGTTGGAACTCTCTGTCTGGGGCAAGAGATGCTCTGTATTCTTGGTACTTGGGAGGGGCACAGTGGGAGGGATTCTAGTGTCCTGGCCGCACTGATGGACCTCCTGATGGCACCTGGGTGGTGGGATTTTTTTGGCTATTATGTGACACAGGGTGTTGGACTGGAGGGGCCATTGGTCTGATCCAATATGGCTTCTCTTATGTGACACAGAGTGTTGGCTGGATGGGCCATTGGCCTGATCCAACATGGCTTCTCTTATGTTCTTATGTGACACAGAGTGTTGGACTGGATGGGCCACTGGCCTGATCCAACATGGCTTCTTTTATGTTCTTATGTGACACAGAGTGTTGGACTGGATGGGCCATTGGCCTGATCCAACATGGCTTCTCTTATGTTCTTATGTGACACAGAGTGTTGGACTGGATGGGCCATTGGCCTGATCCAACATGGCTTCTTTTATGTTCTTATGTGACACAGAGTGTTGGACTGGATGGGCCATGGGCCTGATCCAACATGGCTTCTCTTATGTTCTTATGTGATACAGAGTGTTGGACTGGAGAGGCCATTGGCCTGATCCAACATGGCTTCTCTTATGTTCTTATGTGACACAGAGTGTTGGACTGGATGGGCCATTGGCCTAATCCAACATGGCTCCTCTTATGTTCTTATGTGACACAGAGTGTTGGACTGGATGGGCCATTGGCCTAATCCAACATGGCTCCTCTTATGTTCTTATGTGACACAGAGTGTTGGACTGGATGGGCCATTGGCCTAATCCAACATGGCTCCTCTTATGTTCTTATGTGACACAGAGTGATGGACTGGATGGGCCATTGGCCTGATCCAACATGGCTTCTCTTATGTTCTTATGTGACACAGAGTGTTGGACTGGATGGGCCACTGGCCTGATCCAACATGGCTTCTCTTATATTTTTATGTTCTTATGATCGTATAACCAGATGTAAGAATACCAGCTTTGGCACTGTCTGCTTCAGCCTTCATCAATAGTCATTTCCAGGTAGGGTTGCCAATCCCCAGGTGGGAGCAGGGGATCCCCCGGCTTGGAGATCCTCCCCCCGCTTCAGGGTCACCAGAAAGCAGGGGGAGGGGAGGGAAAAGTCTGCTGGAAACTCTATTATTTCCTATGGAGACTTATTCCCATAGGAAATAATGGGAAATTGATCCAAGGGTATCTTGGGCTCTAGGAGGGGCTGTTTTTTTGAGATAGAGGCACCAAATTTTCAGTATAGCATCCAGTGCCTCTCCCCAAAATACCCCCAAAGTTTCAAAAGGATTGGACCAGGAGGTTCAATTCCATGAGCCCCAAAAGAAGGTGCCCCTATCCTTCATTATTTCCTATGGAAAGAAGGCATTCAAAAAGGTGTGTGGATCTTTGAAACGTGATGGCCAGAACTCCCTTGGGAGTTCAGTCCTGCTTGTCACACCCTTGTTCCTGGCTCCACCCCCAAAGCCCCCAGATATTTCTTGAATTGGACTTGGCAACCCTATTTCCAAGGGTTGTTTTGTAGAAAAACAGGTGGCGGAGCTCATCCAGGGATTGTTATGCAGCTGCAGCTACTATTCAATGGACAAGGAGGCAGAACTCTCAGAAGGAGGAGGAGGAACTCTCAGAAAGGTTCAGGAGCTGCTGTCCTGTGAGCTCCTGCTGAAGCCGAGGCCTGGTCATTTCAAGAATCTTTGCAGGGGCGGGAAGGGGATTGTGCCAGTGAATTTTGGTATGTGCGTGAAGACCACGAGAGGGAGCTCCAGTGCTCCCTTAAAGCAAGTTTGGGAGCCTGTTTTTTCCACAGCAGAGTTGATATTGGATGCAAAACAGAGAAGGAATTCCTGAAAGATTAAGCCGTGCCAGAGCGAAGGGCCTTTGGCTGCCTCTCTAGTCCTCCACACCTCCTCCCTGCTGGCACGTTTGGATGCTGACAGGAACCGCATCTCCGTTTCAGAACAGAAGCTGAACCAGAACCGATTTTTTTGGCCCCGCTTTTTGGATTTCTCAAAGCGTAGATCACCGAGATGGCCGACAAAGATGCATTCTTCTGGGGTTTTGCTTAAAGGAATGGAATGTGTTTGCCTAACAGGCCCAAACTTTGAATTAGGCAGGCTCCACTGGGAGAAAAGGACTCCAAAATCTGTCGTCTGAAGCAAGGAGTGTCCTTGTGATGGACAGTTTGGACTCGGTGATGAGGATGGGGGTTCCCAGGTCCAACTCAAGAAACATCTGGGAACTTTGGGGGGTGGAGCCAGGAGACACTGGGGGTGGAGTTTGGAGCAAGGGTGTGTGACAAAAATGACTGCACTCCAAAGGGAGTTCTGGCCATCTCCTTTAAAGCAACTGCATCCCTTTTTAAATGCCTACCCTGCTTTAGAAATAATGAAGGATAGGAGCACCTTCTTTTGGGGCTCATAAGCCGCCCCGGTGGGGAGGCGGGATATAAATCGAATAAAATGAAATGAATTGAAAGAAAAGTGGACACCCTGGTCCAATCCTTTTGAAACTAGGAGGGTGTTTTAAGGAGAGGCATCGGATGCTATGCTGTAGATGTGGTGCTTCTACCTAAAAAAAAACAGCCCCCCCCCCCCCCCAGAGCCCCAGATACCTTTGGATCAATTCTCCATTTTACGCTATGGGAATTACTCTCCATAGGGAATAATGGAGCGCTCAGCAGATATTTCCCTCCACCGCACTGCTGCTTTCTGATGGCCCTGAAGCGGGAAGAGGGCCTCCAAACTGGGGGATCCCCTGCCCCCACCTGGGGATTGGCAACCCTGGATGATGGTGCCACAGGAATGCAAGCAGCAACGGGGAGGGGGAAATGGCTTAAGAACAAAATTGTGTTGGAATTTGGACATATCGGAAGGACTTCCTAAAGGTACACACCTTGAACAATTCTGAGGTTGCTGGTAAATGTTAACAGGAGGACAAATTTATTTTTTTAAAAACCCAAGAGTAGGTTTTCCCCAAAGGTTATTTGGGACCCAATTAAGTAACGGCTTCCCAGACTTCTTATTGCTGACACCATTTCTCAAGTCTTGAAAACTGAAGGCCGGGGCGTCTTTGATTGAAGAAGAAGAAGATATTGGATTTATATCCTGCCCTCCACTCCGAATCTCAGAGTGGCTTACAATCTCTCCCCCCCTCACCACAACAGACATCCTATGAGGTGGGTGGGCTCTGAGAGGGCTCTCACAGCAGCTGCCCTTTCAAGGACAACTCCTGCGATTTGTCTTTTTGGTGGTCCAAAGAATCCATAAGACTCTCCTCCAACGTCACATTTCAAAGGAATCATCTTTCTTCCTGTCAGCTTTCTTCATTGTCCATTTTTCATATACACTATGGGAAATAGTATGGTGGGAGTTATGTTCAGGGGGTTTTTTTGTAGCAGGAACTCCTTTGCCTATTAGGCCACACACCCCTGATGTAGCCAACCCTCCAAGAACTTACAGGGCTCTTCGTACAGGGCCTAATGTAAACTCTTGGTGGATTGGCTACAGCAAAGGGGCATGGCCTAATATGCAAAGGAGTTCCTGCTACATAAAAAGCCCCGTTATCTTGATTTTGGTCACCACAGACAATTTCACACTTAAAGATCTTTTCTAGCTCCTTCATGGCTGCCTTTCTCAGGCTCCATCTCCTTCTGACAGAAAGTTCTGACAGAACATAAGAGAATGTTCTTTCGCACTAGACTTTTAATCCTGGTTTAGCACTGACATTCTACGCTAAAACCATAGAGTCGTAGAGTTGGTTTCTCTGATTGATTCTGGTGTAGAATGTCAGTTTGGGGACAGAGTTAAACCAGGATTTAAAGTCTAGTATGACATTGGTAAATATCTTGTTAGGTGCTGCTCAGGAATTTCGTCAGTTATCAAGAAATCTGCAAAATCCTGTAAACGTTGTTCGACTCTGGCCTTTTTCCTGGCATTTAAATATCCCATTTGTGAGAAAGGTAGCTCTGTTAGAGCTGAGGGTGGGTGGGTGGATTTATTTTTTAACACGAAAACAAAACAGTACAGGTGGGGAATACTTCACCTGTCCCCCTCCCTCTTGAAATCATTCCCAATGGCTGGGTGAGTCTCCATAGTTTAGCGTAGCAGTTAAGTGCGGGGACTCTTCTCTGGGAGAACCGGGTTTGATTCCCCCTTCTCCACATACACCTGCTGACATGGCCTTGGGTCAGCCAGATCTGTCTTATCTGGGAGAACCAGGTTTGATTCCTCACTCCTCCACTTGCCCCAGCTGGAATGGCCTTGGGTCAGCCAGAGCTCTCTTATCTGGGAGAACCGGGTTTTATTCCCCACTCCTCCACTTGCAGCTGCTGGAATGGCCTTGGGTCAGCCAGAGCTCTCTTATCTGGGAGAACCAGGTTTGATTCAGCACTCCTCCACTTGCAGCTGCTAGAATGGCCTTGGGTCAGCAATAACTCTCTTATCTGGGAGAAACGGGTTTGATTCCCCACTCTTCCACTTGCAGCTGCTGGAATGGCCTTGGATCAGCCATAGCTCTCTTATCTGGGTTTGATTCCCCCCTCCTCCACTTGCCCCTGCTGGAATGGCCTTGGGTCAGCCAGAGCTCTCTTATCTGGGAGAACCCGGTTTGATTCCTCACTCCTCCACTTGCAGCTGCTGGAATGGCCTTGGGTCAGCCAGAGCTCTCTTATCTGCGAGAACCAGGTTTGATTCCCCACTCCTCCCCTTGCAGCTGCTGGAATGGCCTTGGGTCAGCCAGAGCTCTCTTATCTGGGTTTGATTCCCCCCTCCTCCACTTGCAGCTGCTGGAATGGCCTTGGGTCAGCCAGAGCTCTCTTATCTGGGAGAACCGGGTTTGATTCCCCACTCCTCCACTTGCAGCTGCTGGAATGGCCTTGGGTCAGCCATAGCTCTCTTATCTGGGAGAACCGGGTTGGATTCCCCACTCCTCCACTTGCCCCTGCTGGAATGGCCTTGGGTCAGCCATAGCTCTCTTATCTGGGAGAACCGGGTTGGATTCCCCACTCCTCCCCTTGCAGCTGCTGGAATGGCCTTGGGTCAGCCAGAGCTCTCTTATCTGGGTTTGATTCCCCCCTCCTCCACTTGCAGCTGCTGGAATGGCCTTGGGTCAGCCAGAGCTCTCTTATCTGGGAGAACCGGGTTTGATTCCCCACTCCTCCACTTGCAGCTGCTGGAATGGCCTTGGGTCAGCCATAGCTCTCTTATCTGGGAGAACCGGGTTGGATTCCCCACTCCTCCACTTGCCCCTTCTGGAATGGCCTTGGGTCAGCCATAGCTCTCTTATCTGCGAGAACCGGGTTTGATTCCCCACTCCTCCCCTTGCAGCTGCTGGAATGGCCTTGGGTCAGCCATAGCTCTCTTATCTGGGAGAACCGGGTTGGATTCCCCACTCCTCCACTTGCCCCTGCTGGAATGGCCTTGGGTCAGCCATAGCTCTCTTATCTGCGAGAACCGGGTTTGATTCCCCACTCCTCCCCTTGCAGCTGCTGGAATGGCCTTGGGTCAGCCATAGCTCTCTTATCTGGGTTTGATTCCCCCCTCCTCCACTTGCAGCTGCTGGAATGGCCTTGGGTCAGCCAGAGCTCTCTTATCTGGGAGAACCGGGTTTGATTCCCTCACTCCTCCACTTGCAGCTGCTGGAATGGCCTTGGGTCAGCCAGAGCTCTCTTATCTGGGAGAACCGGGTTTGATTCTCCCACTCCTCCAGATACACCTGCTGGAATGGCCTTGGGTCAGCCATAGCTTTTGAAGGAGTTGTCCTTGAAAGGGCAGCTGCTGTGAGATTCCTCTCAGCCCCACCCGCCTTACAGGGTGTCTGTTGTGGAGGAGGAAGGTAAAGGAGACTGTGAGCCACTCTCTAAGATTCGGAGTGGAGGGCAGGATATAAATCCAATATCATGATCCTCATCCATTGCAAACAGTGGGTCTACTTCTGAGAAAGCATGCTAAGGATCCGTGTGAAAGGATCGGTGTGAGCAGATGGTGGGCACAGATATATTTCGCTTGTCACTGCCAAAAAAAAAGAAAAGAAAAGAGGGACTTAAAAAAACTAGATTTCCTGAGGGGAACTCGATGACTGTAAACCGGGACAGCTCCCAGCTGAAACCGAATCCCAAGGGATCAGCTTTTAATTATTGTGGTGAAAATTACTTAACAAGTTGGTATTTTTTGTGGCAACTGTTATCGCATGACATTTGCAACATTTGTGCAGTATTTTGCAGTCACTATGGCAGCGGCATAATTACAGATCAGGCGCAAAGCGGGTCTTGTGGCAGCAAAGATTTGACGCCCCTCAGATGCAGGGTTATGATGCAATTCTAAGCAAAGTTTCACCCTTCTAAGACATAAAAGCATAAGAACATCAGAAGTGCCCTGCTGGATCAGGCCAGTAGTTCATCTGGTCCAGCATTCTGCCTCATGCAGTGGCCAGCCAGTTCCTCTGGAGGAACAACAACAGGGCAGAGATGCTGAGGCCTTCTTAAGAACATCAGAAGTGCCCTGCTGGATCAGACCAGCAGTCCATCTGGTCCAGCCTCCTGTCTCACACAGTGGCCCACCAGTTCCTCTGGAGGGCCAACAACAGGGCAGAGAGGCTGAGGCCTTCATAAGAACATCAGAAGAGCCCTGTTGGATCACACCAGAGGCCCATCTAGTCCAGCATCCTGCCTCACACAATGGCCAACCAGTTCTTCTGGAGGGACAACAACAGGACTGAGTGACCAAGGCCTTCATAAGAACATCAGAAGAGCCCTGCTGGATCAGACCAGTGGTCCATCTAGTCCAGCATCCTGTTTCACACAGTGACCAACCAGTTCCTCTGGAGGGCGGACAACAGGGCATAGAGCCGGAGGCCTTCATAAAAGCATCAGAAGAGCCCTGCTGGATCAGACCAGTGGTCCATCTAGTCCAGCCTCCTGCCTCACACAGTGGCCAACCAATTCCAGCGCGCCGCTCCTGTGCTCCTCCAAAATGAGGCCTGGGTGACATGAACACAGCAGGAAGGGGCGTGACTCAGTGGCAGAGCATCTACTTGGCATGCAGAAGGTCCCAGGTTCAATCCCTGGCATTTCCAGTTAAAAGAATCTCAGAGCGGTCACAATCTCCTTAACCCCCACCCCAGCAAAACAGACACCCTGTGAGGTGGGTGGGGCTGAGAGAGCTCTTACAGCAGCTGCCCTTTCAAGGACAACTCCTACGAAAGCTGTGGCTGACCCAAGGCCATTTCAGCAGGTGCACGTGGAGGAGTGGGGAATCAAACCCTTGGATAAGTTATCTTATTCCCAGATAAGAGTCCGTGCACTTAACCACTACACCAAACTGGTTTAGCGATGCTTTGAAGCCTCTTGCTGTTTTGTAATTGCTAGATTTTTTTTTTTTTTTTATCTTGGAAGCAAGGAGAGAAACCATAAAATTTCTACGTCTTTCCTTGCCACTGGACCAAACGCAACCTCTGGTGGGCTTACGGATCCACCGTGAGGCAGACACTACAGCGCAGGGACTGTGGTTTCATAATACGTTAGAAATATACTAGGGGGGGGGGGGGAATCACATTCCTTTTTTCAGCTTTGGAAATGAGATATCCATCTTGCCAGTCGACAAAATCGGTTTGTATTTGAATAGGAATGTCTAACTCTGGGAGAACAGCCTGTTATATCTAGAAGGCAATCTGTTAAAACTCCGTAATTTCTTTCCTTTCGTTTTCAAAAAAGACAAAGTTTCTATAGAATTCTATTATATGAACATATGAAGCTGCCTTATACTGAATCAGACCTTTGGTCCATCAAAGTCAGTATTGTCTTCTCAGACTGGCAGCGGCTCTCCAGGGTCTCAAGTTGAGGTTTTTCACACCTATTTGCCTGGACCCTTTTTAGGAGATGCCGGGGATTGAACCTGGGACCTTCTGCTTCCCAAGCAGATGCTCTACCACTGAGCCACTGTCCCTCCCTCCTTGAGTTTGTCCTACCACTTACTATCTCTTTTTAAATTTTTGTCAAACCCTAAAGGGTTGTTGTGGAAGGGCCAGCAAGTGAAAGTCCAATACATTCTGAATCGGAGGGATTAAAAATGGGGGAGGAAAAGCGTGTTTTTCTATCAGTAGTGGGGTGTAGCTGAAAATACGTTCCCCTGACTTAACCTTCCGTGTAGCCTGGAATCCAGCAGCAGTGAAGTTTCTTAAGCAAGACCTTGAAAATATTTCCCCTTGGCTTTCTTATATTTTCCAAGGCAGGGCTTCCTGTCAGATAAGAATGACCTTGCTATCATCCCAGGGTGGAACAATTTGGTATTTCTGACCAGGCAGGCTGAGAACAGAGACAAAATGTGGAACTCTGTGTTCTTGAACTGTCGAAGTTAATGGCTCCTATCATCTCAGAGAGGAGTGACAAGTGGAGTGCCTTGAAGATCTGTCCTTGTTCAATATCTTTATAAATTATTTGGATAAGTAAATGCTTATGAGAAGTATGCGTTGAACCTATGTAAAAATATCATACACTGTGGCTTCGTGAAAGGAATTGCGTGCGCGAGAGAAAGAGCAGACGGAGGGTGCGAAACTGCAACAAAGGTCTAGATTTGGCAAGTTCTGTCATCCTCTCCTGTGATCTTTTCCTGTGGAATTACTGTCTATTTCTACTGGTTTGGAATCTTCAGTGACCACTAGCAGAACAGTGGAAATTTTTTCCCCCTTCATTACGTGCATGGCATCGTCTAAAAACTTTTCTGTTTAAAGAGACAGGTTGTTTCAGTATACCACAGGACTACGGAAGCTGTTGGTCACGGACTTTTTAAAAGCTGTACTCGGTTTTTCTTATAGTGTGGGAAGCTGTTCATATAAATCCAATTAAGATAACTTGTTAATCGTTTAAAGTATTGTTGCTTTGGGTGATTTTTCTCATTATTGTATTATCTATACACCGAAACTGTGGTTGTGTCACATTTTCTCCAGGGGAGCTGATCTCTGCCAGCTGTAGATCGGTTGTAAAAGTGGGAGATCTCCAGGCCTCACCTGGAGGCTGGCAACCCTAACACCATCTCAAAAACATGATGCGATTTAGAAGCCTTGGTTGAAAAAAGAACATCCATGTCAGTCCCTTTGACTGAACAAAGCAGGAGTCAAGTTTCACGTTTAAGACCAACCAAATTTTATTCAGAACGTAAGCTGTTATGTGCTCTCTAAGCGCACTTCATCAGACGAGGAACCTTTAAGACCAACCAAATTTTATTCAGAACGTAAGCTGTTGTGTGCTCTCTAAGCGCACTTCATCAGGCGAGGAACCTTTAAGACCAACTAAATTTTATTCAGAACATAAGCTGTTGTGTGCTCTCTAAGCGCACTTCATCAGACGAGGGGATCGGGTAAGCACACGAAAACTTACATTCTGAATAAAACTTGGTTGATCTTAAAGGTGCCACTTGACTCCTGCTTTGTTCAACTGCTTCAGCCCCACACGGCTGCCCTCTTGGATCAGTCCCTTTGATTGACTTTCCAATTTACAACCATGGTTTCAGATTTCTCTCAGAGCACCCACCGAGGTTTTCATAGCAGCCCCGTGGATTACCCAATAAACCAAAGTCGGAGCCCGCAGATATTACAGAAGAGGTTTCAAAACTCTGGGGACTGAGTGCTATTCTGAAAAAAGGGAAAACTGAAATGGTGGGGGGAGAGTTGTGTGAGCCTGGCATATGCTGGGATGAGAATTAACTTCAGCGTTTTTGTTTTGTTTTTTTTAAAATTCCATAAATGGAATGGAAGAAGACCATCCAACTCTAACGACATTTGAGCACACGGAATAAGGGGTGTTTTTACACTGACAGTTTGTGACTCTCTATCACCACATTGGAAGCTCACCTTTTACATTACCTAACGTCCTCACAACTGTTTTGCATCGTTGCTGCCCGAGGCATCGACATTTGTTTCGGTGAGATGAGTTTCGGAGCTGCTGCTGTAACGTTTCTCTCAAAACTAGTTTTGATCCGGTCATTTCTCCACAGGCGTTTCAAACTTGTCTCGTAGAAGTTTTCATGCGTTTTAAAAGACTCCTCCAAAAGCCACGATGGTGCAGTAATTTGCATGAGAACTGAGAGCACTTGAAAGTTTCACATATCATTGCTTGCCTCATCTTGTAATTTAAATGTGTATTGTTTTTGCAGTGTCGACACCATTTCCAAGCAATCGTATACATTTAAATAAGCACTGGTATTCCGGCTGCCCTCTGATCAGAGACACCCCCCCCCCCCAATTGAAACGCTTTCAGCAGGAAACATAGAAGTTTGGCTATGCAAAATGAGTGCAGCAAATTCATAAATGTAAAAGGAAAATAATGAAAGCGGAACGGTGGCAGGCGATTTGAAACTCTAAAACTCTGGATCAAACTGAATGTAAAAACACCCATAGAGAGCAATTGCATGTGGACTTATTTTTAGATATTTGGAAACTGTTTATAGAAGCCTTTGTGTAGGCCAGGGGTGGCCAACCTCTGGCTCGGGAGCCACATGTGGCTCTTTCACACATATTGTGTGGCTCTCAAAGTCCCCACCACCCTCTTAGCCAGCTTGGAGAAGGTATTTCTCTCTTTAAATCACTTCACCTAGCCAAACCAGCTGGCAGCTTAGAGAATGCATTTAAAGTTAAAGTTGTTTTCTTTCACCTCTCCTTCACTCCTGCCTCCTCCATCTCCCTCCCTCCCTTCCTTCCTTCAGTTTGGTGTAGTGGTTAAGTGTGCCGACTTTTATCTGGGAGAACCGGGTTTGATTCCCCCCTCCTCCACTTGCACCTGCTGGAATGGCCTTGGGTCAGCCAGAGCTCTCTTATCTGGGAGAACCAGGTTTGATTCCCCACTCCTCCACTTGCAGCTGCTGGAATGGCCTTGGGTCAGCCAGAGCTCTCTTATCTGGGAGAACGGGGCTTGATTCCCCACTCCTCCACTTGCAGCTGCTGGAATGGCCTCGGGTCAGCCATAGCTCTGACAGAGGTTGTCCTTGAAAGGGAGCTGCTGTGAGAGCCCTCTCAGCCCCACCCACCTCACAGGGCATCTGTTGTGGGGGAGGAAGATAAAGGAGATTGTGAGCCACTCTGAGATTCAAAGTGGAGGGCGGGATATAAACCCAATATCTTCTTCTTCTCCTTTTTCATCTCCTTCTCCTTCCTTCCTTCCTTCCTTCCTTCCTTCCTTCCTTCCTTCCTTCCTTCCTTCCTTCCTTCCTTCCCTTGCAGCTCTCAAACAGCTGATGCTTGTTCTGTATGGCTCTTATGTTAAGCAAGTTTGGCCACCCCTGGTATAGATCCACCACAACTGTAGTTATATCTTTGTCTTGTCTTTATGCATATCTTAGAATCACAGAATCAAAGAGCTGGAAGGGGCCGCCAGGGTCATCTAGTCCAACCCCCTGCACCTTGCAGGAAATGCACAAATACCTCCCCCTCACCCCCAATGACCCCTACTCCGTGCCCAGAAAATGGCATACAATTCCTTTTCTTTTTAAAAAAATAGCATTTCATTGCTCCCACCCCCCCTTCCGATTTTTGGAAATAAAGTTTTTTAAAAAAACCCTTCAGATCTTTTTAGAATTCAGTTTCTGCAGCAGTTGACGCTTTTACATTTAAATGAAACATTTTTCTAAGGAGCTGGGTGGAATTGTAACTCCTTCCTTTCTAAAAACCCACTGCTGCGTACCTCCAATCGCATCTTTATAGGTCACTCCTCCTTTTTCCATTCAGGTTTGAGATTCTTCTTTAAAAAAAAAAAAAAAAGTTTACATATGATACAGAAGCAACTTTGCTCCCTCTAGGCTTGGAGGGGTCAGGCCCCCAAGGTCTCTTGTTTGGGAAAGCCGCAAGAAGGTTTTCTGTTCAGAACTGGCGGGCGGCCAATCTGGAACACGCAAGCTGCTAGCTTTTTATTAACCAGCAACGGTATCAGAAACAGCAAACAGACACGGCCCCAGGGCAATGGGCCATATGGGGAAATGAAAAACACCTCTTCCCTGCCGACCGGGTCCCCAGGGGCGTTGTTTTTCAAATGCATGTAGGCAATCGTAAAATGGCAGGCCATGATCTCATCCATCTGGTTATCCGGTTGCTCTAGGGTCGCCAAGTCCAATTCAAGAAAGAGCTGGGGACTTTGGGGGTGGAGCCAGGAGACTCTGGGGGTGGGGCCAGGAGATATTGGGGCGGAGCCAGGAGCAAGGTTGTGACGAGCATCATTGAACTGCAAAGGGAGTTCTAGCCATCACATTTCAAGGGACCGCCTTCATTAAATGCCTTCCCTTCATCGGAAATAATGAAGGATAGGGGCACCTTCTTTGGGGGCTCATAGAATTTGATCCCCTGATCCAATCCTTTTGAAACATGGTGGGCATTTTGGGAGGAGGCACTGGATGCTATGCTGAAAATCTGGGGCCTCTACCTTAAAAAAACAGCCTTCCCAGAGCCCCAGATACCTATAGATCACTTCTCCATTATGCCCTATGGAAATCGATCTCCATTTCCAGCAGACATTTCCCTCCCCCACCCCTTTCTGGTGACCCTGAAGCAGAGGGCGGGTCTCCAAACAGGGGATCTCCTGCCCCCACCTGGGGATTGGCAACCCTAGGTTGCTCGTGGCCTTGCAGCGGCATTAGAATTTCTTGGGCCCCAAACCCTGGGTGCCAAACGATTCCTCCAGCCATCTGAGTCCACGGTGCTCCCAAATCATCCCGAAAGAACGGTCCCGGATGAGGACCAGTCCTTTATGCTGTCATGTCATTTTTCCCGTACGAATCGATGCAATATGGAGAACGAAGGGAAACGTAAACGCTTTTCAACCACACGGGCTGCGACGGCGGGAGGTCGTTTTGTAGAAAAATAGGAGGTGGAGCTCATTAGCATAACTCATTAGCACATGCCGCCGCCGCCCACCAGCCAAAAGCAACCTGACGCAAGAAATGAGAGCCCCGGGCAAGCAAGGCCTGCCTGGGCTGGCTAGAGATCCAGACAGCCCAAGCAGGCCTCGCTCACCTGGGGCTCTCCTCGGCCACACACACCCCACAGTCAAAAGGTCAGCAATGCACCCACCACCCAAAATCACATAACTTATAAGAAAGGTCCTTGAGGACTGCTGGGGGTGTGGCAAAGCCCGTGGTGACTGGCTGGCTGCCCGCTCTCCTAATCCAGGGACTGTTATGCAGCTGCACCTACTATTCAATGGACAAGGTAGGTGGGGAGGAAGAGGAGGAACCCCCAGAAAGGTTCAGGAGCTGTGCTCTGTGAGCTCCTGCTGAATTCAAGGCCTGGCGACAGCAATCCCAAACTGACTTGGTGGCGACAGATTGAGCCGTCAACTCAGAGCCAATTTATGGCGACCCCCATAGAGTTTTCAAGGCAAGAGGTTAACAGAGGTGGTTTGCTATTGCCTGCCTCTACGTAGCGACCTTAGACTTCTTGGGTGGTCTCCCTTCCAAATATTCGCCAGGGCTGACTCTGCTTAGCTTCTGAGATCTGATAAGATCAGGCTAGCCTGGGCTATCCAGATCAGGGCATGGGTGGTTTGCCATTGCCTGACTCTGCGTAGGAACCTTAGACTTCTTTTGTCATCTCCTGATGCAGAAGGATGCGAGGGAGAGGGGGAAGGAAGCAGATGACAGCCAGTTGCTCAGGGGCTTGATAAGAGCCAGGGGCCTGATTCGTCCCCTGTACCACATGTTTGACACCCCTAGCCTAAGGAGTCACACAAGGGGCTTCAAAGTTTGTGACTTTGAATGCAGCCAATGGCAGACCACCTATGAGGTTCTCTTGCCTCGAAAACTGGGTCCTGATGCTGCTTCCACCACCACCAGACCTACCTAGCTCTAGATAGCCATTACTATCTAGATTACTAACTAGTCATCTAGTTAGTCACTAGCTCATGTGCCCTCCAGCCATATCTTCATCCCTTGATATGGATGGTGTGTCTCCCCACACACTTCATATTGTGGAAGCCTGTCAAGTATTTTCAAGTGAAGGATCCATATAAGGGCTTCTGGTTACGATCCACGTTGGGTGACGTAATGGAGAGAAAACATCAGCGCCATAATTTCCTTCTCCGTTCTATTTGTTCAGTCATGAGACCTCCGCTCTTCAAAGGACTGTCCTTTCCTTTTTCACCTCGAACCCCTTTTGTTGAGTCACAGAAATTTGGTGTGGTGGTTAAGTGCACGGACTCTTATCTGGGAGAACCGAGTTTGAGTCCCCACTCCTCCACCTGAGCTGCTGGAATGACCTTGGGTTAGCCATAGCTCTCGCAGAGCTGTCCTTGAAAGGGCAGCTTCTGTCAGAGCTCTCTCAGCCGCACCCACCTGACAGGGCGTCTGTTATGAGGGGGGGAGGTAGAGGAGATTGTGACCGCTAAAGAGACTCTGAGATTCAGAGTACAGAGCAGGATATAAATCCAATTTCTTCTTCGTCTTCTAATGGTAGAGTTGTCCTTGAGGATTATTTGGGGAGCGGGGAGAGAAATGCTGGTGAATTGCAATAGTTTTGATTTAGGGCAACAGTCAATTTTAACATTTGTCATGGTTAGATGATCATGGTGCTGAAGGTGAATATGAAGAAGACAGCAAAGCCAAAGAAGTATACGGTATATAAAGCTTTGCGTCACCATTAATCTAGGATAAGCCTTCTGATTTTTCTACTGTGTGATATATGTCTACTGTGATGTCCACTGTGGTCCCATTATGGCAGCTAATGATCACCCATGCTCTGATCAAGAAAACAGAAAAGGAGAAGGTATATTCAGGGGTGGAATTCTACCAAGAGCTCCTTTGCATATTAGGCCACACCCCCTGATTTAGCCAATCCTCCAAGAGCTTGGAGGGCTGTTCTTACAGGTTCTGCTGTAAGCTCTTGGAGGATTGGCTACGTCAGGGGTGTGTGATATGCAAAGGAGCTCCTGCTAGAATTCCACCCCTGGGTATATTATTTTGGCCTCTCTTTTTGGTCCCCATTTCCTTAATTATATTCTATACTTCAGGCTGGCACAATTAGCTTTTAAAAAGTCAAAAATTATAACCTATAAAATGTGGGGGGGGTTTCCTTCCCAGCTTGCTCTCAGGACGTACTATGAGTGACTTGAACAGCAGAGTTTGGAGATTGTGGTGGTGCTGGAAAGGAAGGGGTGGAATTTTAGCGGGAACTTCTTTGCATATTAGGCCACACCCACCTAATGTAGCCAATCCTCCAAGAGCTTGCAAAAAAGAGCCTTGTAAGTTCTTGGAGGATTGGTTACATCAGGGGTGTGTGGCCTAATATGCAAAGGAGCTCCTGCTAGAATTCCACCCCTGTGGAAAGGAATTTCAAGTCACAGCTGATTTATGGTGACCCCAGCGGGGTTTTCAAGGCAAGAAATTTTCAGAGGTGTTTGGCTATTTCCTGCCTTTGCATAGCATAAGAGAAGCCATGTTGGATCAAGCCAGTGGCCCATCCAGTCCAACACTCTGTCACACAGTGGCCAAAAAACCCCCAGGTGCCATCAGGAGGTCCATCAGTGGGGCCAGGACACTAGAAGCCCTCCCACTGCGCCCCCCTCACAAGTACCAAGAATACAGAGCATTACTGCCCCAGACAGAGTTCAAACAGTACACTGTGGCTAATAGCCACTGATGGACCTCTGCTCCAGATGTTTATCCAATCCCCTCTTGAAGCTGGCTATGCTTGTAGCCGCCACCACCTCCTGTGGCAGTGAATTCCACATGTTAATCACCCTTTGGTTGAAGAAGGACTTCCTTTTATCCATTCTAACCCGACTGCTTGGCAATTTCATGGAGTGTCCGTGAGTTCTCGAATTGTGAGAAAGGGAGAAAAGTCCTTCTTTCTCTACCTTCTCTATCCCGTGCATAATCTTGTAAACCTCTATCATGTCACCCCGCAGTCGACGCTTCTCCAAGCTAAAGAGCCCCGAGCGTTTTAACCTGTCTTCATAGGGAAAGTGTTCCAACCCTTGAATCATTCTAGTAGCAACCTTGGATATCCTTGGTTGTCTCCCATACAAGGTCTCCTTGTTGTGTGTGGTTTTATATAGGTTTAGGGGGGGGGTGTGTGTCTGCACCTGGAAGACATGTTGACCTCTGCCGACGGACCCCTACTGGTGGCTGGAGTATAGTCAGAAAGGTGGCCGAATAGAGCCTGCCCCTGTCCTCTCAACTGGGTATTTCAAGGAAGTCTCCCATCCAAGTACTTGCCAGAATCGACCCAGCTTAGCTTCAGAGATCTGACAAGATCCGCCTTGCCTGGCCTATCCAGGTCGGCCTCCTATACCAGGGGTAGCCAAACTGTGGCTTGGGAGCCACGTGTGGCTCTTTCACACATATTGTGTGGCTCTCTTAAGCCCCTACCACCCTGTAGGCTGGCTTGGAGAAGGCTTTGTCTCTTTAAACCACTTCTCCAAGCCAAGCCAGCCACCGGTTTGGAGAATGCATTCAAAGTTAAAGTTGCCTCTTTCCACCTCTCCCTCCCCCATCTATTTGTCTTCTTCTCTTCTTTCCTCCCTCTTCCTCCCTCCCTCTCTTCCTGTCTACATCTGATGTTTATTCTATGTGAGTGGAGAGCCAGTTTGGTGTAGTGGTTAAGTGTGCGGACTCTTATCTGGGAGAACCGGGTTTGATTCCCCACTCCTCCACTTGCACCGGCTAGCATGGCCTTGGGTCAGCCATAGCTCTGGCAGAGGTTGTCCTTGAAAGGGCAGCTGCTGTGAGAGCCCTCTCCAGCCCCACCCACCTCACAGGGTGTCTGTTGTGGGGGAGGAAGGGAAAGGAGATTGTGAGCCGCTCTGAGACTCTTCGGAGTGGAGGGCGGGATATAAATCCAATATCTTCATCTACCTCACAGGGTGTCTGTTGTGGGGGAGGAAGGGAAAGGAGATTGTGAGCCGCTCTGAGACTCTTCAGAGTGGAGGGCGGGATATAAATCCAATATCTTCATCTACCTCACAGGGTGTCTGTTGTGGGGGAGGAAGGGAAAGGAGATTGTGAGCCGCTCTGAGACTCTTCGGAGTGGAGGGCGGGATATAAATCCAATATCTTCATCTACCTCACAGGGTGTCTGTTGTGGGGGAGGAAGGGAAAGGAGATTGTGAGCCGCTCTGAGACTCTTCAGAGTGGAGTGCGGGATATAAATCCAATATCTTCATCTACCTCACAGGGTGTCTGTTGTGTGGGGGGGGGGAAGGGAAAGGAGATTGTGAGCCGCTCTGAGACTCTTCGGAGTGGAGGGTGGGATATAAATCCAATATCTTCATCTACCTCACAGGGTGTCTGTTGTGGGGGAGGAAGGGAAAGGAGATTGTGAGCCGCTCTGAGACTCTTCGGAGTGGAGGGCGGGATATAAATCCAATATCTTCATCTACCTCACAGGGTGTCTGTTGTGGGGGAGGAAGGGAAAGGAGATTGTGAGCCGCTCTGAGACTCTTCGGAGTGGAGTGCGGGATATAAATCCAATATCTTCATCTACCTCACAGGGTGTCTGTTGTGTGTGTGGGGGGGGAAGGGAAAGGAGATTGTGAGCCGCTCTGAGACTCTTCGGAGTGGAGGGTGGGATATAAATCCAATATCTTCATCTACCTCACAGGGTGTCTGTTGTGTGGCGGGGGGGGAAGGGAAAGGAGATTGTGAGCCGCTCTGAGACTCTTCGGAGTGGAGGGTGGGATATAAATCCAATATCTTCATCTACCTCACAGGGTGTCTGTTGTGGGGGAGGATGGGAAAGGAGATTGTGAGCCGCTCTGAGACTCTTCGGAGTGGAGGGCGGGATATAAATCCAATATCTTCATCTACCTCACAGGGTGTCTGTTGTGGGGGAGGAAGGGAAAGGAGATTGTGAGCCGCTCTGAGACTCTTCGGAGTGGAGGGCGGGATATAAATCCAATATCTTCATCTACCTCACAGGGTGTCTGTTGTGGGGGAGGAAGGGAAAGGAGATTGTGAGCCGCTCTGAGACTCTTCGGAGTGGAGGGCGGGATATAAATCCAATATCTTCATCTACCTCACAGGGTGTCTGTTGTGGGGGAGGAAGGGAAAGGAGATTGTGAGCCGCTCTGAGACTCTTCGGAGTGGAGGGCGGGATATAAATCCAATATCTTCTTCTTCTTCTTATGTGGTTCTTATGTTAAGCAAGTTTGACCATCCTTGTCCTATATGGTGGTCTCCCACACCTGGCTTAGCTTCCAAGGTCCAATTAGATCAGGCTAGCCTGGGCTGCCCAAACCAAGGCAAGGGATGAGCAAAGATGGTTTGCCATTGCCTGCTTCTGCATAGCAACCCTGGATTTGCTGGTGTCCCATCCGGGTACCAAGAAGGGTCGACCCTGTTTGGCTTCCAAGATCCGAGGAGATCCAGCTCACCTCGGTCATCCAGGACATGACTTTCAGAATCACACCCAAAACATACACAATTGCATATTGTGTTACCACAGAGCTTATGTAGGTCGGATCCGTGCACTTAATAGCATCGCTACCAAGCTTTGCGAGACTCCCCCACAAACACAACCGGGAATAGGATCTGAGTCTCGCACCAATCTTATATTGCATCTCTCCTTTTCTAATTCCCATGTGAATTTACCATTCCCCCCCCCCTGATCGTTAGCGCCCAAACTAAATTATGCTCCCAGCCAATTTTATACACATAGACTCCCCCTTCCAGACTTCTTTTCTTTCTTCCATGGCTGTGTTTTCAATCTGGGCTTATCGTGATCATATTTCATGCCCCGTGTTTCTGGGTGGGGGGAAAAATTCAATATTAAAGAGGAACTAATCCTGGGCCGTCCTTCATTGCTGTCTCTTTATATCCTAGGGCTGTCCCAACTCCGTGATAGAGTTTCGATTGTGCTCAGCTCCATTCCTGCAGATGGCCACCCGGCCTGTCTAATCCTTTTTGTGCCTTCTTATCGCTCATTCTTGTAATTTGCTCCCCCTCACACACATACACACCACCTTTAATTTTGTCCCTTCTGCCTTTTCAGGCGGCTGCTGTGTGTCTTTGACACCTCCTCGAAAGGGTTTGATGCTTCTCTTCACACCGATTCATTCAGGTAGCTGGTCAGAGACACAAAGGCCTGCCAAGGGTTACCATCAAGCCGTGATAAGTTAGAACAGCCGTTTTTCTCATCAACGGGGGGAAATTCAACGAGTCCCCAAGAATAAAGAAAAAGGCTATGCCCCTCGAAGATCGTCATTAATGATAAAAGGGAGTCGAGAAATGAACCCGCAAATTGGTCCTACCGAAGGCCACCGGTATCTCTTCCAAACTTTCCCTCCGTAATGCTAATCTCTCCCAAGTTTTAAACTGTCTCGAATCTCATAACAAACTATGCGGAACAAAATAAAATAGATTCCCCAAGCGGAGAGGGGGAAAATAGAGAAACCAGCCGCAACATTATCTATTTAAGATAACGGAGGAAGAAAAGAACAGAGAGAAAGAGGACCGTCGGTAGTCTTGCATGAAATTTAGCACTCTGCCGAGGCACAAATATTGCCACAGTCAGGGATTTAGGCATTCTAATTGCTCTCGTGGGCGGCCATAGCCATACAGAACATCAATTCCCACGGAAAGGTCCAAAACCCACTTTTTAATTGTTCTCTTAAATGCATCTTGATAATAAAGAAAATCTGAACCAATGCCAGTTCCGCTGCATTTGCAAACTAACCTGAAAAAATTCTTCCATGGTACAACCCAGGTTTCCCACTGCCAGCCTCTGTGTAGACAGCCTGGACTTCCTTGGTGGTCTCCCATCCAAATATTGACGAGAGATGACCCTCTTTCCACCTCTCCCTCCCCCATCTATTTGTCTTCCTTCCTTCCCTTTCCACTCCTTCCTTCCTTCCTCCGTCGCTCCCTTCCCACTCCTTCCTTACTCCGTCCCTCCCTTCCTACTCCTTCCTTCCTTCCTCCGTTGCTCCCTTCCCACTCCTTCCTTACTCCATCCCTCCCTTCCCACTCCTTCCTTCCTCCGTCACTCCCTTCCCACTCCTTCCTTCCTCCGTCACTCCCTTCTCACTCCTTCCTTCCTCCATCCCTTTTCACTCCTTCCTTCCTCCATCCCTCCCCACTCCTTCCTTCCTCCATCCCTCCCTTCCCACTCCTTCCTTCCTTCCTCTGTCACTCCCTTCCCACTCCTTCCTTCCTCTGTCCCTCCATTCCCACTCCTTCCTTCCTTCTTCCATCCCTCCCTTCCCACTCCCTTCCTTTCTCCATCCCTCCCTTCCCACTCCTTCCTTCCTTCCTGTCCCTCCCTTCTCACTCCTTCTTTCCTTCCTTCATCCCTCCCTTCCCACTCCTTCCTTCGTCCCTCCCTTTCCACTCCTTCCTTCCTTCCTGTGGAGCATCTGAGATCTCACAAAATCAGGCTAACCTGGGGAGAGCCAGTTTGGTGTAGCAGTTAAAAGCAGCAGACTCTAATTCGGAGAACCAGGTTCGATTCCCTGCTCCTCCACATGCAGTCAGCTGAGTGATCTTGGACCAGTCACAGTTCTCTCAAGAGCAGTTCTCAGTCAGAGCTCTCTCAGCCCCACCCACCTCCCAAGGTTATCTGTTATGGGGAGAGGAAGGGAAGGCAATTGTAAGCTGCTCTGAGACTCTAAGTGAAGGGTGGGGTATAAATCTAACTCTTCTTTTCTACCCAGGTCAGGGCTCACCAGTGCTTATGAACCTTACGGCCAGGGGTCATTTTGTAGAAAAGAGGTGCTGGAGCTCCTTAGCACAGCTCATTTGCATATGCCACACACCCCTGACATCACCGGAAGGTGCACTAAATGATATCTGCTCAGCATCTACCATAAAATGCTTCTTGAATTAGAATTGCCATTATAAAACCTTCCTCCTATCAGTTTGGTGTAGTGGTTAAGTGCATGGACTCTTATCTGGGAGAACCGGGTTTGATTCCCCACTCTCCCACTGGCACCTGCTGGAATGGCCTTGGGTTAGCCAGAGCTCTCTTATCTGGGAGAACCGGGTTTGATTCCCCACTCCTCCACTTGCAGCTGCTGGAATGGCCTTGGGTCAGCCATAGCTCTCATCTGGGAAAACCAGGTTTGATTCCCCACTCCTCCACTTGCAGCTGCTGGAATGGCTTTGGGTCAGCCACAGCTCTCTCAGGAGTTGTCCTAGAAAAGGGCAGCTGCTGTGAGAGCCCTCTCAGCCCCACCCATCTCTCAGGGTGTCTGTTGTGGGGAGAGAAGATATAGGAGACTGTAAGCCTCTCTGAGTCTTTGATTCAGAGAAAAGGGTGGGGTATAAATCTGCAGTCTTCTTCCTTTTTAAATGACTTTCTCCTATGTGGCCACAGTGGCATGAGGAAGATTTCCACCTGTCTGCTTTATATGTTTTGGTTACTTTCCCATTTTTGCAGGGGAGGGGGAAAACATTAGAAAGTTTGTCAAATCTTAAGAGTTCGGCAAAATTCTCCCAAGGGGGTTGAACAATGGAGCCCAAAAGCAAGTATTGGGGGTGGGTGGGTAAGAAAGAGCCCAATAAAATTTAGAGCAGGGGTATCAAACATGCAGCCCGGGGGCCGCATCAGGCCTGCGGAGGGCTCCTATCAGGCCCCCAAGCAACTAGCTGTCATCTGCTTCCTTCTCCCTCTCTCTTGCCCCCTTCTACATCACAGCTTGCTTTGCCAGGCTTGCTCAATTACACAGGAGCTACAAAGCAAAGCCTCTGTTTTCTCCATTGGCTGAGGCTCCTCCCTTGGGGAGGAAGGGGGGAGGGAGAGCTTGCTTTGCCAGGCTGTCTCAATCTCACAGCAGAGCTACTGAGCCAAACCCCTCTTCCTTCTAGTGACTGAGTTTCCTAGTCCCCTGGGGAAGGAAGGAAAGAGCCAGAGCTTCCTTTGCCCAGTTCCCTGGATCAGAATTTTAATGTTTAAATGTAATTTGTTTTCTTTGCCTTTCTTTGTATAGTTGGAATTTAAATGATGCTGTTAGCCGCCCTGAGCCTGCTCCGGCGGGGAGGGCGGGATACAAATAAAATTATCTATCTATCTATCTATCTATCTATGGGAGAGATACAACGAAAGCACCTTTAAGACCAACGAGTGCTAATTTTTTAAGCATGTTTTAAGTTTTTTTAAAAAAATCTGAACACAACATATTCCTTTGCAACTGTTTATTATACAGAACGCTCCTTTGCACCTGTAATGGAAACTTAAAAAAATATATACAAAAATATTTTGTTGCAACCGTTATTGAAACGTTAAAAAAAGAACTTTTCCAAATGCTAGGTTTAATACAAAACAATCCCCCCACTCACGTCCTGTCTGCCAAGTGTCCAAAAATAATGTCAAGAGCCAACGGTGACACTATTTTTTTCTGTGGGTGAATGCCCACGGAGGAATGCGTAATAAAACATTATAGGGGGATGCAAAATCCACGTGGATTACATTTGAACGGTACCATGAGTGAGACCAGACAGAAAACGAATTCCCTGCTCTCGGCTGCAATGATACAAGCTCGTACATCTCACTGTTTCATTTTTCAACACACCTGGATAGGCCCGGAACTTCCTATGTCAGCTGCCTCAGAGAAGAGTCGTTTTGCAATCTATCCCAAGGCGAGTTCCAAAGAAACACCGATGATTAAGGCAACGAGAAGCATTTATCAGTGGCGCATGGCTCCACGAGACCGTCACGCCTTCACGGCAGACCCCCATCCAACACTGGTGGGTTGAATTTCTTCCATGGGGAACCCGGCCGCCCACGGAGCTTCCGGTCTCGCTTTCGGCCCACCCTGACGACCGGCGGGGAGAGGGTTGTCCAGGCGGTCGAATTCCCGAAGGCGGAAACGAGTGGCCAGCTGGTTGACCATTTTTTTGAGCGCGAGGAAGGCCGCGACGACCTGGAAGACGAGGAAGGCCACGAAGACGACGTGGACGGCTCGCTCCAATGGCTGGATCTTCAGGCCTTCATTTAGAAGCAGGAAGAGGATTAAGGGCAGTTGCAAGAAGAGACTCAGGAGCCAGAAGCCGGCCAGTTCGGGAACCTAGACGGAGGGAAGGCGATTGGTAAATTGGTATCCATTTATTGCTGCCCTAAGAGCCCAGTGGCACAGAGTGTTAAAGCTGCAGTACTGCACTCCTAAGCTCTGCTCATGACCTGAGTTCGATTCCTGGCGGAAGCTGGGTTTTCAGGTAGCCAGCTCGAGACTGACTCAGCCTTCCATCCTTCCGAGGTCGGTCAAATGAGTATCCAGCTTGCTGGGGGGAAAGCGTAGATGACTGGGGAAGGCAATGGCAAACCACCCCGTTAAAAGTCTGGCGTGAAAACGTTGTGAAAGCAATGTCACCCCAGAGTCAGAAACGACTGGTGCTTGCACAGGGGACCTTTCCTTTCCCATTGCCACCCTGACAACAGAAAAGCTTTACAGAGGTGTTAAACTCATTTGTTATGAGGGCCGGAACTGACATAAATGAGACCTTGTTGGGCCGGGCCATATCGGGTTGGGTCAGGCCATGTGTGTACCTATTTAAGATTACGTAGCAGAGATATTAACTTTATACGGGACAGACACAAACACAATTAAATATTTTTTAAAAAAAAAAAACTTTAAAATGTTAGCACTAGTTGGTCATAAAGGTGCCTTCTTTGTATTTCTCCCATAGGATCCAGGGAACTGGGCAAAGGAAGCTCTGGTTCTTTCCTTCCTTCCCCAAGGGACAGGGGAGGGAGGAACCTCAGCGAATAGAAGGGAATGAGGCTCACTAGCTCTGCTGTGTGATTGAGAGAGCCTGGAAAAACAAGCTATTCCTCCCCCCTTTCTCCCCAAGGGAGGAGCCTTAACCAATGGAGAAAATCGAGGTTTTGCTCTGTAGCTCCTGTGTGACTGAGCAAGCCTTGCAAAGCTAGTTAAGGTGCAGAAGCAAGCAAGAGAGAGGGAGAAGGAAGCTGACAAGAGCCAGTTGCTCAGGGGCCTGATAGGAGCCCTTCGGGAGCCTGATTCGGCCCCCGGGCCGTATGTTTGACACCCCTGAGATGAATGAGCCCACAGAAAACCCATCAATCTATCAAAAGTCTGAAGAGCAAACCCTGGGGGAGAGAAAAAAATCCAATTCACAAGGAGTTCAAGGGATAGCTTTTATTTGCCAGATTATGGCCTTTTCCCTGCATCTCATCTCTTTCACAGAAAGAGCTTGGGGTCTGTTGTAGCGGTTGTGATAGCTTTCGAGGTCGGTCCTGCCAAGAGAGTGATGCATCGTTACCAGACTTTCCAGGCAGACATCTTGGCCAAATGTCATTCTCTGTTTTCACAGCAGTGACAGCAAGAAGAGCAAACAAACAGGAAGGGGAGGAGGGAGCGCTGGAGACGGTAATTCGTTTGCCAGCCTCCCATCAGAGGGAAGTATTGCATTTTAGCTGCTCCAAAAGGCGAAGGGAGGTGGTCTCCATCTTGCTCTATGACCGCAGCAGGGGGAACCTGAGGGAGATCACATAATTTGGGCTGGACTGACAGCAAGCTGAAAAGCGGGTTGCAAACGTGGAAAAGTGGGGGGGAAGGGTTGGATCCATGCTACATTAGCAATTTTCACTGACCTCTGTTCCCACTGCAGGCTCCCCACCCCACCCCAAATGTCACTCCTTCTCGTCCTTATCCCCCAAGAGCAGCTTTTTTGTGGAGGACAGCGGCTGCAGTGCAGAAGTTCCATTTGGCCACTGGAAAAAGGAATCCGAATCCAACCCATAACCTTTCCGGGAGTCGTGGCAGGGCCGGCCCTTCCACTAGGCAAATTAGGCATTTGCCTAGGGTACCACCCCTGGGGAGGCACCGGATTGGGCACCCCCCCCCTTGTGACCTACAGAGGCCTTCCCTGCTCTCCTGCCACCTTTCTCGCTCTTGCACCTCCTTTCCTGCTTGCCTGCCACCTTTCCAGCTTGCCTGCCGCCTTTCCCGCTCCCCTACCGCCTTTCCCGCTCCCCTGCCGCCTTTCCCGCTCCCCTGCCGCCTTTCCCGCTCCCCTGCCGCCTTTCCCGCTCCCCTGCCGCCTTTCCCGCTCCCCTGCCGCCTTTCCCGCTCCCCTGCCACCTTTCCCGCTCCCCTGCCGCCTTTCCCGCTCCCCTGCCGCCTTTCCCGCTCGCCTGCCGCCTTTCCCGCTCCCCTGCCGCCTTTCCCGCTCCCCTGCCGCCTTTCCCGCTCGCCTGCTGCCTTTCCCGCTCCCCTGCCGCCTTTCTCACTTGTCTGCTGCCTTCCCCACCTCCATCTTTCCTCCCTTGCTCTACAAGTGGGGGAGCGCAGCGCTGCAGGGTATCACCGCAAAGGAGGGCAGTGGGGGAGGGTGGCCTAGGGCAAGACCTGGTCACAGCCCTGATCTATAAGCAGCTCTCCAAGTCTGACCCTCCCGGAGGTGAAGGAAATTTACCTTCTCCTGTAAATTGCCCATGTATCCCAGGTACAGACGGATAACCTCTATCAGAGAACTTATTATCATGATCGTCACCAGGATGAACTTGTAGTAATCCGGTAAGACTGGATACTGGAAGCGAGAAGAAAAGCAATAAAAATAAATGCTCTGCTTGGGCAACGTAGCGCTACCTAACACAGAGATCTCGTTTTCTTTAGTTTTATTCATTTGCATCAATTATAGTTTGCCGTTCTTGCATCGATTAGTCTGCCTGTCAGCGCTGGATTAAACCCTGTGGAGGCCCCTAGGCAGTCGAAATCTCGAGGCCCCTCTCTCAAAGAGCAGCTCGGTTGCTGGCTGTGCTTGCGGGCTGGGAGGGCTGCAAGCAGGGGGGAAACTGGGGTGGAGGGGAGCTGGCTGGGGGCCCCAAAGGCGTGGGGGCCCATAGTCTGGTGCCTACTCGGCCTATTTGTTAATCCAGCCCTGTCTGCCTTTCTCACTTGGAATCAAGGCAGATTAAAAAGAGTGAGCAAATAAAATCAACAAAATGGGACAGTCGATAAACCATACGACAGGAGTTGGGTGGAAGAACCAACCAGAAGTCTATAAACCAAACCAAAGCACAGCGTATGTGTTAACCTGACACATTACATAGTGTAAAATTACACTGTAGGATCCAATCCACAGCAGGCTAATCTTCTGGAAATCAACTCTATATACCAAGGGGACCCATCCTTTATGGCCAAGTGTGCACCTCTGGACTTCTGACATGGTAGTGGGTGCCAACACAGCAGGAGGCGGAGTGAAGTACAAAATGTCAAGGAATGAATTTATGCATAGTATTTATTTATTTGGTTGATTTATATTCCGTCCTTTCCCATACGGACTCATATAATAACTCCCATACGGACTCATATAATAACTCCAGCATTTCATCCTGTTAAACAGGATGCTTTTGAAAACGACCTGAGTTCAATCCCCGGCGGAAGTTGGGTTTTCAGGTAGCCGGCTCGAGGCTGACTCAGCCTTCCATCCTTCCGAGGTCAGTCAAATGAGTATCCAGCTTGCTGGGGGGAAAGCGTAGATGGCTGGGGAAGGCAATGGCAAACCACCCTGTAAAAAGCCTGCCGTGAAAACGTTGTGAAAGCAACATCACCCCAGAGTCGGAAACGACTGGTGCTTGCACAAGGGACCTTTCGTTTTCCTTTGAAAATGAACACATTATTTAAATCAGGGGTCCCCAACCCCCGGGCCACGGACCGGTCCCGGTCTGTGGCCTGTTAGCAACCAGGCTGCGAGTTGTATAATTATTTCATTATATATGCACAATTGTATCATCCCAAAACTATCCCCTCACCCCGCCCCAGTCTGTGAAAAAACTGCCGTCCACGAAATCGGTCCCTGGTGCCAGAAAGGCTGGAGACCGCTGGTTTAAATTACTATTATTTATTTGATGGGATTTCTATCCCACCCAGGGATGGAATTCTAGCAGTGGCTCCTTTGCATATTAGGCCACACAACCCTGATGTAGCCAATCCTGCAAGAGCTTATAAGGTTCTTTTTTGTAGTTCTTGGAGGATTGGCTACATCAGGGGGTGTGTGGCCTAACATGCAAAGGAGCTCCTGCTAGAATTCCACCCCTGATCCCACCCATTCTGCCAAGGCAGGTTCTGGGCCAGTTGCAAACATAAATACAATACAGCATCCCAATAAAAGCCTAAAACTCTGCATAAAAACATCCAAGTTATAAAACAAACAGATGGTGATACCTCTCCACGTCTGCTCACTGACATCCCGTTTCCAAATTTAAAGCATAGTGATATAAATTATGTGAGCCAATGAGAACAGGTCTGGGACAATTTACAACAGGTTTACAGCAGGAGGGCTCATCTTATCCTATGTTCACGGCTTCAATTAAAAGCCTGGTGGAAGAGCTCTGTCTTGCAGGCCCTACGGAACTGTAGTAGGTCCCGCAGGACTCTGATGTCCATGGGGACCTCATTCCACCAGCTCGGGGCCAGAGCCAAGAAGGCCCTGGCCCTAGTTGAAGCCACTTTCAAAAATACTTTCCAACACACATCGTTTCTTTTTGGTCATATCACGAAGGTTCTTCTGCTGTGGTAACAACTGTTGCTGAAGCAATTTTTTGAATATAAATTGCACAGCCAATCAGATCTCCAATGGCCAGTCAGAAGACCTGCTGGGCAAAAGCCCCACATTCTTAGGAACACTTGGCAGGTGCCAGGAAAGGCTACGTTGCCCAGTGGCACACTTTGGGGACCCCTGTAGTGAACTCTGCCCCTGGGTCTAATCATTGCTTTCCCCACATGCCTAAATCCCTCTTTGAAGAAGAAGGAGGAGGAGGAGGAGAAGGAGAAGGAGAAGAGAAGAGAGAGAAGAATAAAAGAAGAGAAGGAGAAGAAAAGGAAAGAAAAGAAAAGAAAAGAAAAGAAAAGAAAAGAAAAGGAAAGGAAAGGAAAGAAAAGAAAAGAAGAAAGAGAAGAGAAGAAGAAGAAGAAGAAGAAGAAGAAAAGAAAAGGAGAAGAAAGAGAAGAAAAGAGAAAAAAGAAAAGAAAAGAGAAGAAAAAAGAAGAGAAGAAAAAGAAAAGAGGAAAATAAAAGAATAAAAGAAGAGAAGGAGAAGAAAAGAAGAGAAGAGAAGAAGCAGAAGAAGAAAAGAAAAGGAGAAGAAAGAGAAGAAGAAGCAGAAGAGAAGAAAAGAAAAGGAGAAGAAAAAGAGAAAAAAAGAAAAAAGAAAAGAAAAAAAAGAAAAAGAAAAAGAAAAAGAAAAAGTAAAGAGGAAAATAATAAGAATTAAAAGATGATGATATGATGATGATGATGATGATGATGATGATGATGATAGAGGAGGATTTATATCCCACCCTTCACTCCAAATCTCAGTCTCAGAGCAGCTCACAAACTCCTTTACCTTCTTCCCCCACAACAGACACCCTGTGAGGTGGGTGGGGTTGAGAGAGCTCTCCGAGAAGCTACCCTTTCAAGGACTGCTCTGCCAGAGCTATGACTGACCCAAGGCCATTCCAGCAAGTGGAGGAGTGGGGAAATCAAACCTCCCAGATAAGAGTCCGCGCACTTAACCACTACACCAAAGTGACAAACGTGCGTGACTCATTTTCTACCTGCCAAGGAAGACTTCTGCAAGAAATGGGGAGAAGCCAATGAGTTATAACAGCCCCTCTCTTGCAGAGGCGAGATGAGAACTGACATTCTGGGAATGTTCAGATCCAAACTATTCTCAAGACTTACCTTCAGCTGTAGCATGACCACGCTACTCACCCACCAAAACGGGAAAAAGCAAAGGTTGAAATAGAGGGACATTTGCAGGGGCAAATTGGAGACGAGTTCATTATCTGGATAGACAAAGAAAGGGACCGTCAATCACCTGAGACGGATTCTCTTCTGTAACAGGCAGGGGTGGAATTCTAGCAGGAGCTCCTTTGCATATCAGGCCAAACCCCCCCTGATGTAGCCAATCCTCCAGGAGCCTACAAGTCTCTTTTTTGTAAGCTCTTGGAGGATTGGCTACATCAGGGGTGTGTGGCCTAATATGCAAAGGAGCTCCTGTTAGACTTCCACCCCTGGGAACAGGTGCCTTGTGGCCTGCTTCAAACTAAGCAGATGGAAGAGCCCTAAAAATTGCAAGCCGTTCATGGGAAATCCATGAAGTCATTAAGCCATTAAGCCCATATCAGCAGAGTTTCATTCTGGGTATAAGCTTTCATGTGTATGCACACTTCTTCAGGTAAAGACGTATGCACGCACACACACGAAAGCTTATACCCAGAATAAAACTTTGTTGCTCTTAAAGGCGTCACTGGACACTTTTATTCTGCTGCTTCAGACCAGGGGCTGCCAAACGGTGGCTCTTTCCCACAGAATGCATTTAAAGTTGCTTTCTTCCCACCTCTCTCTCTCCCTCCGCATCTATTTGCTTTCTTCCCTCCCTCCCTCCTTTCTTCATTCCGGCTCTCAAACATCTGACGTTCATGTCTTTCAGCTCTCAAACATCTGACATTTATTCTATGTGGCTCTTACATTTAGCAAGTTTGGCCACCCCAGCGTCAGACCAACACGGCTACCTATTTTGGGCCTTAGTTGTCACATGTTTGCTCACTCTTTTATTGGTGTGCTAATTTGCTGCTTTTACAGGCCTCACCAATGGCTTTAATCTAGTCTTAGGTATAATTATTGCCCAGTTACCTATGCATCTTGACTCCAACTGGCCCTACCTAACTAACCCCACCACCACATCTAGGCGAGGTAGGGTTGCCAAGTCCAATTCAAAAAAATATCTGGGGACTTTGGGGGTGGAGCCAGGAGACATTGGGGGTGGAGCCAGGAGCAAGTTGCGACAAGCATCGTTGAACATCAAAGGGAGTTCTGGCCCTCACATTTAAAGGGACCGCACACCTTTTCAAGGCCTTCCCTCCATTTAGAAATAAAGAATAGGGGCACCTTCTTTTGGGGGCTCATGGAACTGGACCCCATAGCCCAATCTTTTTGAAACTTGGAAGGTATTTTGAGGAGAGGCACTGGATACTATGCTGAAAATTTGGTGCCTCTACCTAAACAAACAGCCCTCCACAGAGCCCCCACCTGGGCATCGGCAAACTTAATGCGAGGCTTGAAGAAATCTGTTTCAATGTACCAGAAGAACTGAACAGGCACTAGGGTTGCCAATCCCCAGGTGGGGGCAGGGGATGCCCCAGTTTGGAGACCCTACCCCGCTTCAGGGTCGTCAGAAAGCAGGGGGAGGGGAGAGAAATGTCTTCTGGGAACTCTATTATTCCCTATGGAGATTTATTCCCATAGAAAATCATGGAGAGTTGATCCCCGGGTATCTGGGGGGGCTGTTTTTTGGGGTAGAGGCGCCAAATTTTCAGTATAGCATCTAGTGCCTCTCCCCAAAATACCCCCCAAGTTTCAAAAAGATTGGAGCAGGGGGTCCAATTCTATGAGCCCCTAAAGAAGGTGCCCCTATCCTTCATTATTTCCTAGGGAAGGAAGGAATTTAAAAGGTGTGCTGTCCCTTTAAATGTGATGGCCAGAACTCCCTTTGGAATTCAATGGTGCTTGTCACAGCCTTGATCTTGGCTCCACCCCTAATGTCTCCTGGCTCCACCCCCAAAGTCCCCATATTTCTTGAATTGGACTTGGCAACCCTAACAGGCACACAAAAGCTTATACCCAGAATTGAACTTTGTTGGTCTTAAAGGTGCCGTTGCCTGGACTCTTCCTTTGCAAACGTTGCACACTTGGAGTTGCACAATTAAACGTTGGAGTTGCACAATTAAACGTTGCACACTTGGAGTTGCACAATTAAACGTTGCACAATTAAAGGCTGCAATCCTAACCACTTTTCCTCTGCAGCAAACCTCATTGAATTCAATGGGCCTTACTCCGGAGTAAACACGCCCTGTGAGCGCTGCTGGAGTGCCCTGGAAGGGGGAGGGCATCCTCCAACTCAGAGCATGGAAGTTTCTTGCATTTGCTCCCCACAACCGAATATAGCAAGCCAGTCTCTCCATTGAAGCTGAAGCCTCCATTTTACTTCCTGGCAAATCCCCGCCCGCTTCCATAACAGATCCCGGCGCACGGCGACGACGTCGATGCCAGCGCCGCCATCTTGGTCGCTGGCAAGGGAGGCCGCCGCTCACCCGGGAGGTTGTCGTCGCTTCTGTTGTCCGGGCCGGTGCGGTTATTGTCGGTGAAGACGGTCCGACTGAAGGAGCTGAGCCTCCTCCTCACAGGCTCCGGCAGCGACATGAGAAAGGCCGCCCATGGACGGACGGAAGGCCTCCCCTCGTTGCTATAGCAACTAGGCGCGACTCAGACTCTCTGCGCAGCCGCGCCGTCGCCCAAAGAAGTAAGAGAGACGAGCGCACCGTGGAACCTTCACTTCGGGTTTCTATGCGACTTTCTCCAGTATGTAAACCGGCCCCGGGGTTGGGGGTAGAGAGGAAGAGATTTATATATATAAAAAAATTTAAATTAAAAATAGGGTGGGATTAAAAGAGACGTTGCAATGGTTTACAGCAGCATCTTTCCCACCACCAACAAAGAAACGAAAACAGGGCAAACCCAAGGCATCCTTTGAATAGCGAGCAACCCAAAATAGACTAAATTGCAAAGAGATTCAGGTGGGGTAGCCCTGTTGGTTTGAAGCAGCGGAACAAGATTTGAGCCCAGTGGCATCTTGAAGCCCAAGAAAGTCTAAGTCTGGGTATAAGCTTTCATGTGCATGCACTAAGGTTGCCAGCCTCCAGGCGGGAGCTGCAGATCTCCTGCTTTTACAACTGATCTCCAACTGGCCTTCCATGGAGACACATCTCTGCAGGTCTCTCCTTTCACCCACTCTTCATGGCATTCCACAGAGACACATCTCTGCAGGTCTCTGTCTGCTTTGTCCTCTCACCCACTCCTCATGGCCTTCCATGGAGACACATCTCTGCAGAACTCTGCTTTGTCCTCTCACCCACTCCTCGTGGCCTTCCAGGGAGACACATCTCTGCAGGTCTCTGCTTTGTCCTCTCACCCACTCCTCATGGCCTTCCAGGGAGACACATCTCTGCAGGTCTCTGCTTTGTCCTCTCACCCACTCTCGTGGCCTTCCAGGGAGACACATCTCTGCAGGTCTCTGCTTTGTCCTCTCACCCACTCCTCGTGGCCTTCCAGGGAGACACATCTCTGCAGGTCTCTGCTTTGTCCTCTCACCCACTCCTCGTGGCCTTCCAGGGAGACACATCTCTGCAGGTCTCTGCTTTGTCCTCTCACCCACTCTCGTGGCCTTCCAGGGAGACACATCTCTGCAGGTCTCTGCTTTGTTCTCTCACCCACTCTCGTGGCCTTCCAGGGAGACACATCTCTGCAGGTCTCTGCTTTGTCCTCTCACCCACTCCTCATGGCCTTCCAGGGAGACACATCTCTGCAGGTCTCTGCTTTGTCCTCTCACCCACTCCTCATGGCCTTCCAGGGAGACACGTCTCTGCTTTGTCCTCTCACCCACTCCTCCTGGCCTTCCAGGGAGACACATCTCTGCAGGTCTCTGCTTCGTCCTCTCACCCACTCCTCGTGGCCTTCCAGGGAGACACATCTCTGCAGGTCTCTCCTGTAGGGGCAATGCCCTCATCCTCTCACAGTCATGTTGCTGGCAAGTTGTGATAGGGGATAGGGATAGGCTCTTTAGATTAGGCTTCTCTCTCGCCTTTCGATTGCAGCCTAAAAATGAACTGGATCTACTTGAATAAATACGTTTACCTTTTTTTGCCATATATGTCCTGGGAGATTTATTTGCTGCCCTATGACTGGGTGTGAAACTCTTGCTATATTAACCAAATATCCCAATAGCATCTTTACTGGTCAAGGGCACTTATGACCAGCAGCCGCAACAGCAGATATGTCTGTACTGGAAGTTTATCTCTGGCTTACTGTGGGGGCTATTGGTGACAGTAGGATTACTGGATCCAGTCTTGACCCAGCACTATGGTAAATCGATGCTGAAAAAAGCAGTGGCTGAGAGGGACTCCGGTCTCAGAGGCAGAGCATCTTATTTATTATCGATTTATTAAAACATTTATATCCCACTTTCTCTCATGTTTCAAAGCAGCTTATCATAACAATTAAAACACCCCCAGGTAAAACCAAAAACTCCTGGAGAGGAGGCGGCTGAGAGGTGATAGGATCACCATCTTCAGGTCCTTGAGGGGCTGTCCTATAGAGGATGGGGTGGAATTGTTTTCTGTGGCCCCGGAAGGTCGGACTAGAACCGGCAGATTGAAATTAAATCAAAAGAGTTTCCAGCTCAACATCAGGAAGAACTTCCTGACCGTTAGAGCAGTTTCTCAGTGGAACAGGCTTCCTTGAGAGGTGGTGGGCTCTCCTTTCTTGGAGCTTTTTAAACAGAGCCAGATGGCCATTTGACAGCAATGCAGATCCTGTGAATTTAGGGGGAGTATTTGTGAGTTTCCTGCATTGTTCAAGGGGTTGGATTAGATGACCTTGGAGGTCCCTTCCAACTCTATGATTCTATGAGTTATAGGGATGGGGCCTGAGGAGGACAGGGACTTCAATGGGGTACAATGCCATACAATCTACCTTCCAAAGCAGCCCTTTTCTCCAGGGGAACTGATCTCTGTAGTCTGGAGAGGAGCTGTAATTCCGGGGGATCTCCAGGTCCCACCTGGAAGCTGGCATCCTTAGCTGGTGCACAGGGACAAAGGTCTTCAGATATCTGCTTTGCCTTCAGAATGTCCCAGTTCAGTTCCTGGCATCTCCTGTTAGAAGGATCCAGTAACGTCAAAACAGATTCTTGCCGCTTCCTATGAAACCTCTTCTTGCCTTCCAGCACCAGCTGTCTCATCAATGTCTGCTTGCCAGATGCACATCTCACTTTTCGCCGCTCCTTCCCACAGGCTTCTGACTCTTAGCTATAAATCGTATAATCTGGACTGGGAGCAAAATGCTACATAATTCTAACCTAGGGTTGCCAATCCCCAGTTGGGGGCAGGGGATCCCCCGGTTTGGAGGCCCTCCCCCCGCTTCAGGGTCATCAGAAAGCGGGGGGAGGGGAGGGGAATGTCTGCTGGGAACTCTATTGTTCCCTATGGAGATTTATTCCCATAGAAAATAATAGAGAATTGATCCGCGGGTATCTGGGGCTCTGGGGGGGGGCTGTTTTTTGGGGTAGAGGCACCAAATTTTCAGTATAGCATCTAGTGCCTCTCCCCAAAATACCCCCCAGGTTTCAAAAGGATTGGACCAGGGGGTCCAATTCTATGAGCCCCAAAAGAAGGTGCCCCTATCCTTCATTATTTCCTATGGAAGGAAGGCATTGAAAAGGTGTGCCGTCCCTTTAAATGTGATGGCCCGAACTCCCTTTGGAGTTCAATTATGCTTGTCACAGCCTTGATCTTGGCTCCACCCCAATGTCTCCTGGCTCCACCCCCAAAGTCTCCTGGCTCCACCCCCAAAGTCTCCTGGCTCCACCCCCAAAGTCCCCAGATATTTCTTGAATTGGACTTGGCAACCCTATTCTAACCGGTCAGATTACTGGAATTGAGAAGCGGCAGGACTAGGTTCCCGAGACCTTAATGGGCCCAAACTAGCCCGATCTTATCAGATTTTGGAAGCTCAGCAGGGTCGTCCCTGGTAAGTACTTGGATGGGAGACCCCTCCCCCGCAGGAAGTCCAAGTTGCTACGCAGAGGCAGGCAATGGCAAGCTACCTGAGACGGTCTTTTTCGTTGAAAACCGTACAGCAGGACTCCCCAGGCCTTTTGGAGCCTGTGGGCACCTTTGCACTCCTGAAACAGCACGGTGGGCACAGCCACAAAATGGCTGCCACAGAAGGTGGAGCCAGCCACAAAATGGCTGCTGCAGAAGGCGGACCCAGCCACAAAATGCCTACCGCAGCTCACCTTCAGTCACACAGTGAAAATCCTTGGGATGTGGTGACACAGACAAGTATGCCCATCAAATCTCTGGTGGCCAATCAGAAACCTTACGGGGCAAAAGCCCCAGCTGTCCCCAATCTAGGGTCAGCAAGTCCTTCCCGGCAACCAGCAGGGGATAGGGGAGACTTACCGGGAGCAGGAGAGAGGCCTAGGTAACCAACGGTGATGTCCCTACGTTTATTGATTGATTGATTGGATTTATATCCCGCCCTCCCAGCCGAAGCAGGCTCAATAAAACAATGAATAAACACTGGAGTTTTGACAAGCTGATAATAGCAATGAATAGTTTAAAACAATTTAAAACAGTTTTGGTGCTAGTATTAATTTCAATAAGTTCAGTGATGCTGGGCGTCCTCTTGCACTATAATTCAGCTGAAGGCAAGTCGAAATAGTACTGTTTTACAGGCCTTGAGGAACTGAGCAAGGCCGCAATTGAGAAGGCTCTCTCTCTCTCTAGTAGAAGATGAAGATGAAGATATTGGATTTATATCCCGCCCTCCACTCCGAAGAGTCTCAGAGCGGCTCACAATCTCCTTTACCTTCCTCCCCCACAACAGACACCCTGTGAGGTGGGTGGGGCTGGAGAGGGCTCTCACAGCAGCTGCCCTTTCAAGGACAACCTCTGCCAGAGCTATGGCTGACCCAAGGCCATGCCAGCAGGTGCAAGTGGAGGAGTGGGGAATCAAACCCGGTTCTCCCAGATAAGAGTCCACACACTTAACCACTACACCAAACTGGCTCTCCAAACTCTCTCTCTTCTATTTAGTGCCTCTCCCCAAAATACCCCCCAAGTTTCAAAAAGATTGGAGCAGGGGGTCCAATTCTATGAGCCCCAAAAGAAGGTGCCCCTATCCTTCATTATTTCCTATGGAAGGAAGGAATTAGTAGACTTCAGTCTTGCCTCCCTCTGCGGATCGACAATAAGTTCTGTGTCCCGGATCTAAGTACCCTCTGGGGAACATGTGGGTAGAGACGGTCCCTAAGGCAGACAGATCCTCAGCCATATAGGGCTTTAAAGGTAATAACCAGCACCTTGTAGCGAATCCGGTATACTATTAGCAGCCAGTGCAGTTCCCGCAGCCTTGGCTGTATGTGCTCCCGTATAGAGAGACCTAATAACAGCCTGGCCGCTGCGTTCTGCACCAACTGCTGTTTCTGGGTACGAGACAAGGGCAGCCCCGTGTAGAGGGTATTGCAGTAATCCAATCTCGAGGTGACCGTCGCATGGAGCACAGTTGCCAGGTCGCTATGCTCAAGGAAGGGGACCCAACTGTCTTACCCGCCTAAGATGGAAGAAGGTGGATTTAGCAGTGGCTGCTATCTGGGCCTCCATTACCAATGTGGGCTCCAGCAGCACCGCCAAGCTTCTGACTCTGGGTGCCGATATTAGTGGCGCCCCATTGAAAGCTGGTAGAGGGACTGCCCTTCCTGAACCACCATGACTCAGGCAAAGGACCTCTGTCTTTGTCGGATTCAGCTTCAGACGACTCAGCCTAAGCCACCCTGTCATGGTTTACAACGCCAGGTTTAGATTTTCTGGGGCAGAGGCAGGCTGGCCATCCACCAGTAGATAGTACGGTTGCCAATCCCCAGGTGGGGGCAGGGGATCCCCCGGTTTGGATGCCCTCCACCCGCTTCAGGGTCGTCTGAAAGCGGGGGGAGGGGAGGGAAATGTCTGCTGGGAACTCTGTTATTCCCTATGGAGATCTATTCCCATAGAAAATCATGGAGAATTGATCCGTGGGCATCTGGGGCTCTGGGGGGGGGGCTGTTTTTTGGGGTAGAGGCACCAAATTTTCAGTATAGCATTTAGTGCCTCTCCCCAAAATACCCCCCAAGTTTCAAAAAGATTGGAGCAGGGGGTCCAATTCTATGAGCCCCAAAAGAAGGTGCCCCTATCCTTCATTATTTCCTATGGAAGGAAGGAATTAAAAATGTGTGCCATCCCTTTAAATTTGATGGCCAGAACTCCCTTTGGAGTTCAATGATGCTTGTCACAGCCTTGATCTTGGCTCCACCCCAATGTCTCCTGGCTCCACCCCCAAAGTCTCCTGGCTCCACCCCCAAAGTCCCCAGCTATTTCTTGAATTGGACTTGGCAACCCTAGTAGATAGAGCTGGGTGTCATCAGCATACTGATGGCAACCCAGCCCATATCTCTGGACAATCTGGGCTAGGGGGCGCATATAAATGTTGAACAACATCGGTGGGGAGCACCGTTCCCCTGAGGCACACCGCAGTTAAGTGGAAGTCTCTGGGATGATTGTCCCCCGATCGCCACCCTTTGTCCCCGACCGCAGAGAAAGGAGAGCCATTGCAGGGCCAACCTCTGAATCCCTGTGTCGGAAAGGCGGTGGATCAGCAACTGATGATTGACTGTGTCAAACGCCACCGACAGGTCCAACAACATCAGTTCTGCTGAGCCGCCTCGATCCAGATGTTGCTGGAGATCAGTACTGTCTCTGTCCCATGACCCGGGCGAAAGCCAGACTGGTGTGGGTTTAGGATGGAAGCGTCCTCCAGAAAGCTCTGTAACTGTAGCGCTACTGCCCTCTTGATAATTTTACCTCAAAAAAAGGGTAAGTTCAGGACCGGCCGGTAGTGTGCCAATTCGGCCAGGTCTAATTTTGGTTTTTTCAAGAGGGGGTGGGCTACTGCCTCTTTAAGGGGCCTTGGGAAAATGATATCCTTTATGATATCCCGTATAGAATATCGAAGCTCCATCCGGCACGCTTTAATCAGCCAAGATGGGTAAGGGTCCAAATCACACATCATTGTCCACGTGACCTGGAAGTGACACTATCACACCGGGAGCATTGTGGGGGGCGCTCTGGGGTTCTGGCAAAAACTCTATGATAAATTTGGCTTCTACCGTCGAGTTTTTGCCCAAATAACAAAGCGTTGCCCTGATGCCCCTGATGTGATGACATCACTTCCAGGTCATGTGATTAGTGCTACAGATGTTGTCTGGCGCGCCCTCTTTTTTTGGTAAGTTCCCCCTGCCAACCAGTTGATTGGCAGCATGGTGGTGGGGAATGGGGGCGGGGAAGGTGAGGAGAAGAAGAGGAAGAGGAGGAGGAGTTGGGTTTATACCCCACCCTTCACTTGGAGTCTCAGAGCAGCTAACAATCTCCTTCCCTTCGTCTCCCCACAACAGACACCTTGTGCGGCAGGAGGGGTTGAGAAAGCAGCTCTTTCAAGAACTGTGATGGACCCAAGGTCACCCAGCAGCTGCATGTGGAGAATCAAACCTGGTTCTCTGGATCAGAGTCCACTACTTTTAATGCTCTTAGCTTTTGAGATATGATAAGATTGGGCTGGCCTGCCCCACTCACGGTGAACCACGTTTTCACGACGCTTAACATATTAGCTTTCACCATATGGCACAGCGTCCCTTGGAAACATTAAAGAGAGCCAGTTTGGTGTAGTGGTTAAGTGTGCGGACTCTTATCTGGGAGAACCGGGTTTGATTCCCCACTCCTCCACTTGCACCTGCTGGAATGGCCTTGGGTCAGCCATAGCTCTGGCAGAGGTTGTCCTTGAAAGGGCAGCTGCTGTGAGAGCCCTCTCCAGCCCCACCCACCTCACAGGGTGTCTGTTGTGGGGGAGGAAGGGAAAGGAGATTGTGAGCCGCTCTGAGACTCTTCGGAGTGGAGGGCGGGATATAAATCCAATATCTTCTTCTTCTTCTTCTTCTAAAGTTGAATACGGTTTAATATTTTTCCTGGTAATCACTAAAGATTCCCCAAAGATGGGATCGCGCAGAACACAAACATACCGGATTAAATTTTCTTTTTGGCTTTTTCTGTGCGCAAATGTAATGCAGAATACATTGGGGGGGGGGGAAATTCCTTTCTGGGTAGCGTATATCCTCCAGGCCTTTAGAACATTATACTTCTAAAACCTTTGGCAGTCTCACACCCCTGCTTCAATACCGCTTGAAAAAAACCACGTCAATATGGCGCCGCCGGGGACAGGAAACATTAAAATGCGCCCTACAGTATTTACACAGATGGTCATCAAAAGTATCAGACGTTTCTAATGGCTTTCGATGTTGAAGTTCTTGTTAATAGTGTTTCATTACCTCAGCTTCATTGTCCTCACACGAAGGAAGACGGCCTCCAAATCTTTGCGCTTGCGAGGTGAAGCGATCGTAAGCCAGATCATTGTGCGAGGGGGCCGGAAATAAACTCTTAATTGGGGAGCGCATTCAAAGGACTGCTTAATTTCTCCCCACACGTGCGCCCTGCAAACAAAAGGAAAAGCTTGTATGCCTACTCAGGGGCTTTAAATCAGAGGAATATTGAATCTTTTCGCGTCTACAAAAACCCGGCTCTGTGGGTAGACACTGGCTACGTTCCCAGATCCAGATTCCCGGGGCTTTCTGGCAACGAAACCGAGCCAACGAACACCAGATGTACTTGCGCGGGGTGGAATCGAACTCCAGGCCTCAGCGGTTTTTACACTTGGCGTTTCAGAAGCACCGGTTCTCGCTTCGACGCAGTGAAGCTAGTGGCTTAGTGTTCTGCCAGTATGACCCCGAGGCAGGGTTGCCAAGTCCAATTCAAGAAATATCTGGGGACTTTGGGGGTGGAGCCAGGAGACTTTGGGGGTGGAGCCAGGAGACACTGGGCGTGGAGCCAGGAGCAAGGCTGTGACAAGCATCATTGAGCTCCAGAGGGAGTTCCGGCCATCACATTGCAAGGGACGGCACACCTTTTAAATGCCTTCCCTCCGCTGGAAACAATGAACGATAGGGGCACCTTCTTTTGGGGCTCATAGAATTGGACTCCTTGGTTCAATCTTTTTGAAACTTGGAGGGTGTTTTGAGGACAGGGATTAGATGCTATGCTGCAAATTTGGTGCCTGTACCTCAAAAATCAGCCCCAGATACCTGCAGATCGATTCTCCATTATCTCCTATGGGAATTGGTCTCCACAGGGAATTGTGGAGTGCCCAGCAGACATTTCCCTCCCTCCCCCCCCGCTTTCTGATGACCCTAAAGCGGGGGAGAGGGCCTCCAAACCGGGGGATCCCCTGCCCCCACCTGGGGATTGGCAACCCTACTTCGAGGAGACTTCATTGGTTTGTGGTCTGGCGACGGCCCAGTCCCGGCGCTGAACAGCTTATGAAACTGTCCAGGGCAGGGGATCTCAACGCAGTATCCATGGGCACCAGATTGGGTTGCCAACCTCCAGGTGATAAATGGAGATTTCCTAGATGACAGAGATCAGTTCACCTTAGGGGCCCCAGTACCCCGTTGGCTGCAGGGCACCCCCTGACTTGGAGGGCGTCCGCCCACTCAGGGTTGTCAAAAGCGAACGGGGGGAGGGAAATGCTTGCTCGGCACTCCATTATACCCTATGGAAACCAGTCCCCATAGGGTATAATGGAGAGTCAATCCACAGGTATCTGGGGCTCTGAGGGGCTGTTTTCGTTTAATTTTATTTGTTTGTTTGTTTATTGCACTTGTATCCTGCCCTCCCCAAACGGGCTCAGGGCGGCTAACGGTCACAATCCGATGACAGATTTCCATGATACCAATCAAACATTATTAAAACATTAAAAATATTAAAAACAATTTAAATACAGTTCAGACGGCATTCTGTCTGTTTTGAATTGGTTTGTGGCGATGCTGCGGGGGTAGATAGTACACCACCACCCACCCACCGTAGATGTTAAAAGCACCTCCATCTAGTTGTGAAAAGCCTCCCTGAACAGATATGTCTTACAGGCCCTGCGGAATTGTGATAAATCCCACAGGGCCCTAGTCTCCTCCGGGAGGGCTTTCTAGAGGGCAGGCGCAGCCACGGAGAAGACTCTTGCCCTCGTAGTGGTCAAACGGGCATCTTTTAGCCCGGGAATCTTTAGCAGATTTAACCAGCCTGATCGTAATGCTCCCTGGGGCTCGCGTGGGGAAAGGCGGTCCCGAAGCCATATAGGGCTTTAAGGTCATAACCTGCACTTCGAACCAGGCTCAGAACACTACAGGCAACCAGTGCAGCATCTCCAGTGCGGGTTGGATGTGCACCCGTAAAGGCAGCTCCAATACCAACCTGGCCGTATTTTTGAGGTAGAGGTGCCAAATTTTCAGCACAGCATCTGGTGCCCCTCCTTGAACCCCCCCTCAAGTTTCAAAGACATTGAAAGGGAGGGAGGGGGAGAGAAAGAAAGAAAGAAAGAAAGAAAGAAAGAAAGAAAGAAAGAAAGAAAGAAAGAAAGAAAGAAAGAAAGAAAGAAAGAAAGAAAGAAAGAAAGAAAGAAAGGGGGAGGGAGAGAGAAAGAAAGAAAGAAAAGAGGGAGAGAGAAGGAAGGAAGGAAGGAAGAAAGAAAGAAAGAAAGAAAGAAAGAAAGAAAGAAAGAAAGAAAGAAAGAAAGGAGAAAGAAAAGAGGGAGAGGAAAGAAAGAAAGAAAGAAAGAAAGAAAGAAAGAAAGAAAGGGGGAGGGAGAGAGAAGGAAAGAAAGAAAAGAGGGAGAGAGAAGGAAGAAAGAAAGAAAGGAAAGAAAGAAAGAAAGAAAGAAAGAAAGAAAGAAAGAAAGAAAGAAAGAAAGAAAGAAAGAAAGAAAGAAGGGGAGGGAGAGAGAAAGAAAGAAAAGAGGGAGAGAGAAGGAAGAAAGAAAGGAAGGAAGAAAGGAAGGAAGGAAGAAAGGAAGGAAGGAAGGGAGAAAGAAAGAGAGAAAGAAAGAAAGAAAGAACGAAAGAAAGAAAGAAAGAAAGAAAGAAAGAAAGAAAGAAAGAAAGAAAGAAAGAAAGAAAGAAAGAAAGCTGTGTAATTATTTTGAAATTCTATTGCCGGAACAACTTTAAAAGAAGTTTCGTTGCCTGAAGGGATGTTGACAGCGTACTCCTCCAAGCACTACACTGGTGTTAACAACTTCTGAAGTAGGACAGGCTTCATGGCACCAGAGTGCTTCGGAAATCAGTCCCTTCTCCACCGTCTTCTATTTGTGTCACTTGATACTTTAACACCCGCTGAATGTTTTGCCTGCCTGGGAAGAATTAGTACAACTGATTAGGCCTCTTCAGAGCCCTTGGAGGGACTCTGATTTCTCTCACACAATGCCAAAGAGTCGTACGGCACACGTACCTTATTGTACTGCTGGCCAGTGAAAGGTCCTCTCCGTCTCTTGCCGCTTTCAGCATTATTGGCGGGTGAAAAGTGGTGCAGCAGAACTCTTTGGGTTCCTTCTAAGTTCCTGTAAAACTTCAGAATGTTCTAAGGCAGGGGTGTCGAACTCATTTGCTATGAGGGCCGGATTTGACATAAATGAGACTCTGTAGGGCCGGGCCCTGTGTGTCATAAAACGTAATGCCAGGTAGCACAGATATAAACTTTATAAACCACACAGACAAACACAACTGAAGATTTGTTTAAAACTTAAAATAAAACATACTTAAAACATTACACTTGTTGGTCTTAAAGGTGCTTTCTTTGTATTTCTCCTGTGCGATCCAGGGAACTGGGCAAAGGAAGCTCTGGCTCTTTCCTTTCTTTCCCAGGGGACTTGAGGGGGGGGAAGCCTCAGCCAATAGAAGGAAGAGAGGCTTGGCTCAGCAGTTCTGCTGTGCAATTGAGAGACCCTGAAAAAGCAAGCTATCCCTCTCCCTCCTTCCCAAGGGAGGATCCTCAGCCAGTAGAAGGAGAGGCTTGGCTCAGTAGCTCTGCTGTGAGACTGAGGAAGCCTGGCAAAGCAAGCTGTGATGCAGAAGGAAACAAGAGAGAGGGAGAAGGAAGCAGATGACAGCCGGTTGCTCGGGGGCCTGATAGGAGCCCTCCAGGGTCCTGATTCGGCCCCTGGGATGTATGTTTGACACCCCTGGTCTAAGGGAATTGTGCCTACAGATTTCATTTCAGTTTAAGCCTTTGCAGATGATGTGCCCGCACAATTCTTGCATGACCCCAATCTAATGGTGCCCACCAACACCTTCCCAGGTGGAAAGTCGATGGGGCCAGTTGGGCTTCTGGAGGACTGGGCAGATTTTTAACAGCAGCAGCTGGCACGACCCAAGAATCTTCACTGTATGACAGAAAGAGGAGGAGGAGAAAGAGATAGGATTTCTACCCTGCCCTTCGCTTGGAGTCGCAGAGTGGCTTACAATCTCATTTCCCTTCCTCTCCCAATAACAGGAATCTTGTGAGGTAGGTGGGGCTGAGAGAACTTGTGACTGAGCCAAGGTCACCCAGCTGGTTGCATGCGGAGGAGGATGGGGGGTGGGGGTGGGAATCAAACCCAGTTCTTCAGATTAGAGTCTGCCGCTCTTCACCACCACACCAAACAGAAGGCAGATTTCAAGAACCATTCTGTGACCGGCAGCCATTTTGCAGCTGCGGCAGCCATTTTGCAGCTGTGTCAAAATTCCATAGGTGCCCACAGGCTCAAAGAATTTGGGGACCCCGATCTCAGACTTCAAAAAGCTGCAGTGTGGGGTCACAATGAACAGGAGATGGAAGGTGCTTAAAAAAGCCGTACCAAAGTGAGGTTCCTCTGTTATCATTCTTGTTCCCTCCTGCCTTGGCAAGAATCGACGATACGACAGCCATGGGGGCAGAACTCCAGAAGAGCTCTTCTATTGCTCCAGATTTCGCCGTGTTGTGAATTATGCAGAATGCATCCCGGAAGAGAAGAGGGCTTGTTAACGCTGTCAGCGTTCCGAGATCTGATAGCGCTGTTGGTGGGCTGTTAAGAACCTTCCCAAATGAATGAACTTTAAAGAATGAAAGAGACACGAGAGAGCAAGAAAGAGCAGTGCCCACTGACTTTTAGGCTGCATTCAGACATTGCACAGGCTCTGTTTTTGTGTTAGGGTTGCCATCTCCCAGGTGGGAGGGAGAAAGAGGAGGAGAAGAAGAAGAAGAACTTAGATTTATACCCTGCCCTTCCCTCTGAATCAGAGTCTCGGAGCGGCTTACAATCTCCATTACCTTCTTCCCCCCCAACAGACATCCTGGGTGGTGGGTGGGGCTGAGAGAGCTCTTGCAGCAGCTGTCCTTTCAAGGACAGCTCTGCCAGAGCTCTGGCTGACCCAAGGCCACTCCAGCAGCTGCAAGTGGAGGGATGGGGAATCAAACCCGGTTCTCCCAGATAAGAGTCCGCGCACTTAACCACCAAACCGGCTCTCAACCAGAAAGGAGAATCACGGACAGAAGATCAAGCAACAATGATCAAAAATGCCACCTACTCAGAAATATATATCTCATATAATATTGCACCGCCTGGAGATTGGCAACTGTAGGTTCATGTCTTGTATCCAGTGGGCTATGTTAGCAGAAGTCTGTCAGTAAAACAGTTATGGACTCACAACCAGAGAGTGAAAAAGAAAAGAGCTCAACCATCCCGTTTTAGCACAAGTTGAACTTGAAGGGGGCAGAAACATCTCTTTATTTCCTTTTGGAGGTCAAGGAGTGAGGAGTTGGCCTTGCAGTCCACAACCTTGTGAGTTGGCACTCCCTCTTCTTTTCTGTGCTGGAACTGTCGACAGATTATTGGATTTCAAAAGAATGCTCTCTCTCCCTCTCTAACTTTACCGCAGCATCTTGGCTGCCTCCATGAACTATTGAACGCACCCTGCGACTGTTTGTTTGGTTCACAAACGACACAGGCCACGGCTGCAGAAATCTCATGGGAATCACACCGCGCCTTCCGGGACAGCATGCCAGCAATATTGTCTTCTTAGAATGTAGAATTGTTGTTTATCACACCCAGATTCGGCGGTATGGCTGTTTATGCGCTGTTTGTGTAGACAGACTCTGAACTTTTATTCTTGATTCACCAGGATTTGTTTTAAGCGACTAGTGAAGCTGCTAGGGGAAGGGCCCGGGCTCCCTGATAGAACATCCACTTGGCATGCAGAAGGTCCCAGGTTCAATCCCCAGCATCTCCAAAAACTTTAAATGCGTTCTCCAAGCCTCCAGCCAATGAGGTGGTGAGGGCTTCAAAAGTCACACAGTATGTGTGAAAGAGCCACATCTGGCTCCCAAGTATCGTTGCCAAGTCCACCGCGGCCTCCGGGGGGGGGGAGATAGCTCTCAGGAGTGACATCATTGTGACATAATGTGCCGGCTGCTCTAAGCGTTTCCCAGGAAACTCTACGGTTTTCCCAGACGCTCTAGCATTTGGGGAGGGAAAACTCTATGGTACAATAGAGTTTTTACCTCCCCAAGTGCTAGAGTGTCCAGGAAAACCATAGAGTTTTCCCGGGAACTCCTAGAGCAGCCAGCGTGCGATGTCGCCGGCGCGATGACGTCACTCGCAGGTGACATCGGGGGAGGTTTCTCCGCCGGTCCAATGTGGGTCGGCGGGTTGGGAACCTGGGCAGGAGAACCCCTGTCCAGCCCAGGGCCATGGCAGCCCCACGCCCAAGCCATAGTTTGGCCACCCCTGCTCTACACTGTACCGTCTCCTATTGGGGCAACTTTTGAATGATCAAAGATCTGAAGAAAAGAGGGTTGCCAACTCCAGGCAGGAGGATTCCTGGAGATTTGAGGGTGGAGCCTTGTGAGCACAGAGTTTGGGGAGGCGGGGATCTCAGTAGGTTACAATACCATAGAGTCCACCCTCCAACCCAATCATTTTCTCCGGGGGAACTGATCTCTGTGCTCGGGAGATGAGCTGTACTTCTGGGCGATCTCCAGGCCCCAACTGGAGATTGGGAACCCCAATGCTGAACAAACCCTGTTTGAATAAACAAGAAAATCTTTTGGGTTTCAGAGCTGCTCTTGTATGCATGTATGCAGGGGTGGAATTCTAGCAGGAGCTCCTTTGCATATTAGGCCACGCCCTCTGATGTAGCCAGTCCTCTTGCGTCTTACAGTAGGCCCTGTCCTAAGTGCCCTGTAAGCTCTTGGAGGATTGGCTGCATCAGGGGTGTGTGGCCTCAGGGGTGGAATTCTAGCAGGAGCACCTTTGCATATTAGGCCACGCCCTCTGATGTAGCCAGTCCTCTTGCATCTTACAGTAGGCCCTGTCCTAAGTGCCCTGTAAGCTCTTGGAGGATTGGCTGCATCAGGGGTGTGTGGCCTCAGAGGTGGAATTCTAGCAGGAGCACCTTTGCATATTAGAGCACACCCTCATGATGTAGCCAATCCTCTTGCATCTTACAGTAGGCCCTGTCCTAAGTGCCCTGTAAACTCTTGGAGGATTGGCTGCATCAGGGGTGTGTGGCCTAATATCCAAAGGCGCTCCTGCTAGAATTCCACCCCTGCATGTATGTCAATTATTGTGCTTTGCATTTATTTTTCTGTCTGAAATCATTCCAAAACTTACAGTGGACTATATTATTAAATATCTCGTCCCCTACTATGCAACCACAGGGACATCACGCTGAATCGCCTTGTCTCAAAGCCAGCTCGAATGCACTCCTCAGTAAGGATGCGATGAGCAAAAGTGGAATGTGTGAGTCCTATTTTGGGGGATCGTTACAGAAACAGGAAACATAAGTCACTCGTCTTTTCGCTAGCCAATAAGGACGCTGTGTGACTCACTTTTTATCCAAGTTTTTTTTTTCCCCCCTGGCACACAAAAGTAAACACTTTAGGTTTTCTGCTGTTGAAGAGGAAAGTGGAGTGCAGGATGTGTCACTGGAAATCAAAATCGAGATCGGTCATGCCATAGTACTCCCCGTCACTCTGTTTGGGTGTGAAAGCTGGAACAATGAAGGAAGCTGACAGAAAGAAAGTGGATTCCGTTGAAATGTGGTGTTAGAGGAGAGTTTTACAGATACCGGGGACCACCAAAAGGACAAATCAGTGGGTTCTTGATCAGGGGTGTCAAATATACGGCCGGGGAGCCGAATCAGGCTCCCGGAGGGCTCCTATCAGGCCCCCAAGCAACTCGCTGTCATCTGCTTCCTTCTCCCTCTCTCTTGCTTCCTTCTGCATCACAGTTTGCTTTGCCAGACTTGCTGAATCGCACAGGAGCTACATAGCAAAGCCTCTATTTTCTCTAGTAGAGTAGAGCCGGTAGCAGTAAATTAGAGCATGTGTGGATCCATGTTGTAAAAAGCAGAGCTGTGGCTCCATGTAACGTTGGGAGAAAGAGGCTGAGGAAGAACTATTGAAACCATGAGGAGTCCTTTTAAAAAAGGTTCCTTATTCTCTCAATACCATCACAAGTGGAACACTAAGAATTTAAAGACTTCACCCGTGTCTTCATTAAGTCCTATTTGGAGGCTTCCATTCTTTGTGACTGTTGAGAGACTTTGTGGGGAAAAATTTCAAGAATGTTCAGTGTTCCTTAGTTTTGTTTTTGTTTTACTTCACTAAAAACGCATATTTACACGCTTTGTGTGAAAGTTTTATTGCTTCCGGTGGTTATCTTATATTGTCTATTTTCTCCATTGGCTGAGGCGTGACATCAGGCAGTGGCCACTCTAGGCGTTTCCGGGGAAACTCTATGGTTTTCCCAGACACTCTAGCCATTTGGGAGGAAAAACTCTACGGTACAATAGGTAAGAAAGTCCCCCGCCGGGGGCTGCAAGGGACTTGGCAACCCTAGATGCAAGGCATGTAACAACTTGTAACTACTGTAATGCCCTCTACATGGGGCTGCCCCTGTGCCGAACCCGGAAGTTGCAGCTAATGCAGAATGCCGCTGCCCGGCTGTTATTAGGGCTCCCCAGGTGGGAGCACATTCAGCCAGGGCTCCGGGGACTGCACTGGCTGCCAATAATATTCCGGGTTCGGTACAAGGTGCTGGTTATCACCTTTAAAGCCCTATATGGCCTAGGACCTACCTACCTTAGGGACCATCTCTCCCCACATGTTCCCCAGAGAGTGCTTAGATCTGGCTCCCAAAATCTGCTAGTAATCCCCGGGCCGAAGGAGGCCCGTCTGAAGTCAACCAGGGATAGGGCCTTTTCGATTACAGCCCCCTGCTGGTGGAACCCCTGCTGGCGGAAGAGGTGAGGGCCTTGCGGAACCTTGGGCAGTTCCGCAAGGCCTGTAAGACAGTCCTCTTCCAGTTGGCATATAACTGACTGGTACCTAACAACTGCGAAGGAAGGTTGTAGAATAACACCGCACCGTTAGATCGTTTTCTTGTTTTAACTGCTATAAATTATTCAATTGTATTTTAACAATTATTAACGTTTTTTAAATTAACCTGTTTTGAATTTTATGTCGTAAGCCGCCCTGAGCCCGCCTCGGTGGGGAGGGCGGGATATAAATCTAATAAATAAATAAATAAAATAAAAAGATGCAAATGAAGGATTCTGGAGTGAGCCCTTAGGAGTAACTGTTGTCTGCTAGGGGGGGCGTGGCTAGCCGGGGCCAGACTGTATATACTCTCTGTGCTTGTGTTTCTCTGTGACTGTTTCTTCTTTCAATAAAGTGTCCTCGGTTGATTCAGAGTTGGCTGACCTCACTTTATTTCAGGAAGGTGCTGTGCAACGGGCAGTTGGTTATCGTTTCGATGACGCAAGGCGAGCCCTGGAGTTTCTGGAATTCATTAAAAGAAAAATGCTCTTCTCGTTCCAGATTGCTTGTGAATGCATTTGGATATTTTTATTTTTGGTTATTCATTCCAGAAGTGCTTTTTTTTTTTTCTTCTTTCCAAGCTCACAGTCATGGAGTCTTGCTGATTCACTGTAAAGCACGGCCTGAGGTTTCCCATTACTATTTAATGACTATGTTTCCAACAGCGCCTGGTCATAAAAGGAGGAACCCAATACTAGATTTATCATCCCCAGGAGCCCAAATCCAATGGGCTAAGAAGTTCAGCCCAAAAACCCTCAGAAGAAAACGAATGGGATGCATCTGAATTTTATTTTTTCTTCTGTGAGATCGCTTAGGTCTATAACAGAATGCAACCTAATTTTCCAAGAATATATTTTAAATGCCGTTAGGCTCTTCACTGTTTTGGTGTCATGTTTGGCGTAGTGGTAGAGCCAGTTTGGTGCAGTGGTTAAGTGCATGGACTCTTATCTGGGAGAACCGGGTTTGATTCCCCACTCCTCCACTTGCACCTCCTGGAATGGCCTTGGGTCAGCCATAGCTCTCTTATCTGGGAGAACCGGGTTTGATTCCCCACTCCTCCACCTGCACCTGCTGGAATGGCCTTGGGTCAGCCAGAGCTCTCTTATCTGGAAGAACCGGGTTTGATTCCCCACTCCTCCACTTGCAGCTGCTGGAATGGCCTTGGGTCAGCCATAGCTCTCTTACCTGGGAGAACCAGGTTTGATTCCCCACTCCTCCACTTGCACCTGCTGGAATGGCCTTGGGTCAGCCAGAGCTCTCTTATCTGGCAGAACCGGGTTTGATTCCCCACTCCTCCACTTGCAGCTGCTGGAATGGCCTTGGGTCAGCCATAGCTCTCTTATCTGGGAGAGCCGGGTTTGATTCCCCACTCCTCCACTTGCACCTGCTGGAATGGCCTTGGGTCAGCCAGAGCTCTCTTATCTGGCAGAACCGGGTTTGATTCCCCACTCCTCCACTTGCAGCTGCTGGAATGGCCTTGGGTCAGCCATAGCTCTCTTATCTGGGAGAACCGGGTTTGATTCCCCACTCCTCCACTTGCAGCTGCTGGAATGGCCTTGGGTCAGTCATAGCTCTGGCAGGAGTTGTCTTTGAAAGGGCAGCAGCTGTGAGAGCCCTCTCCAGCCCCACCCACCTCACAGGGTGTCTGTTGTGGGGCAGGAAGGTAAAGGAGATTGTAAGCTCCTCTGAGTGTGTTTTTACACTGACAGTTTTGTGACTGTCACCGCTTTGGAAACTCACCTTTTACATTACCTAGCATTCTCACAACTGTTTTGCATCGTTGGTGCCCGAAGCATCTACATTTGCTTAGGTGCTGCTGCTGCAACATTTTTCATAAAACTAGTTTTGATCCAGTCATTTTCCTACAAGCGTTTCAAACTTGTATTGTAGAAGTTTTCATGCATTTTAAAAGACTCCTCCAAAAGCCACAAGGTGCAGTAATTTGCATGAGAACTGACAGCACTTGAAATTTTTACATATCATTGCTTGCCTCATCTTGTAATTTAAATGTGTATTGTTTTTTGCAGTGTTGACACCATTTCCAAGCAATCGTATACATTTAACTAAGCACTGGTATTCTGTCTGCCCTCCGATCAGAGACCCCCCCCCCCCACACACACACCAAAATTGAAACGCTTTCAGCAGGAAATGTAGAAGTTTGGGTATGCAAAACGAGCGCAGCAATTCCACGAATGTAAAAGGAAAATAATTAAAGCAGAACGGTGGCAGGCGATTTGAAGACTCTAAAACTCTGGATCAAACAATGTAAAAAACACCCCGAGTCTCTGATTCAGAGAGAAGGGCGGGGTATAAATCTGCAATTCTTCTTCTTCTTTCTCCTCTGTATCTTCCGCTTCAGGACGCAGGGGACTTGGCAACCCTACTCAAGAGGAGGCATTCCTTGCCCTGTCAAAAATGTTTTTGGCCTCCCAGCATGGCTACAGCCTGTGTCAGCAAAGGGCTTAAGTAGCAGAAGCTGAAAGCACAACTGGGTCAGTTGGTAATCATCCGGGTAAGAACTGGCATAGGCAAAAACTGAGGAGACCTTGTCCACATTTTTCTTCCTGTCAGGGGCTTTCTGTCGCAAGAAGAAACAAAACGTCTCGTCAGTCAGCATACACCTCCCCTTCCCACGCTATCATCCTCCCCATCACATCAAGATGCCAATTTCTTAAAAAATGAGAGGAAGAGGCTCTGTCGCACTTTGTAAACAGTGATCACATCAATCTTGTTGAGGAAGCAAACGGATCTGAGGCTCAGGAACATCTGCAGGTTGTTTTTCTCATGAATGGTCAGAGAAAGGTTGCCAGGTCCGATTCAAGAAATATCTGGGGACTTTGGGGATGGAGCCAGGATATATTGGGGGTGGAGCCAGGAGCAAAATTGCGACAAGCATAATTGAACTCCAAAGGGAGTTCCGGCCATCACATTTAAAGGGACTGCATAGCTAAATTTTTTCCTTCCATTGGGAGGATAGGAGCACATGAACACACATGAACACACGAAGCTGCCTTCTACTGAATCAGACCCTCGGTCCATCAAAGTCAGTATTGTCTACTCAGACTGGCAGCGGCTCTCCAGGGTCTCAAGCTAAGGTTTTTCACGCCTATTTGCCTGGACCCTTTTTCAGTTGGAGATGCCGGGGATTGAACCTGGGACCTTCTGCTTCCCAAGCAGATGCTCTACCACTGAGCCACCGTCCCTCCCCAAGAAACACGTTCTTCTGGGGCTCATAGAATTGGACCCCCTGGTCCAATCTTTTTGAAACTTGGGAGGTGTTTTGAGGAGAGGCACTGGGTGCTATGCTGAAAATTTGGTGCCTCTATCTCAAAAAACATCCCCTCCAGAGCCCCAGTGACCCACAGATCAGTTCTCCGTTATTCCCTATGGGAATTGGTCTCCATAGGATATTATGGAGTGCCCAGCAGATGACCCTGAAGCGGGGGGAGGGCCTCCAAACTGGGAAATCTCCTGCCCCCACCTGGGGATTGGCAACCCTAAGTCAGAGTGCTACAAAAATGGCAGATGGTGCGTTAAGGACTCACTTCATGGGTATCTAATCAGGCCTCTCCAAAAGGAGAGAGGACTCTGTGGGCCACTTTGCCTGACATCAGTAGGCACCTTTTAGCAGGCCTGAGTTCTGCTGGGAAGGCTGAGCTCTCCTATAAACTAGAATGGCTGACTATCAAATTGAAATACTCGGCGACGAGCTTTAATGGATGTCAGTTCTCCACTTCCCGTAACTAGGAGGCATTGAACGGCTGTGCGGGATCCCCCGTTGGTGATTCAGGACAATCTTGGGGTAGCTCTAAAGCAGACGTCAAGCCATTAAACAGACTGCGTCAAAGGATAATGCAGAGAACGTCATATACAACCCATCCGGGAAGATGTTTTCCAAGCAAAAGCAGCTCACGGTGTCATAAACAAGCAGTCAACCGTCTCTCTCTCTTTTTTGGAATTAAGTTTTTGACTGCCGTTCGTTTCCTACGGGAAACCTGACATCCTATTTAAAATTATATTATCTCTTACATTATAATTGATATTACTGCTATCTTTTTAATTGTTTTTTATACCACCCAGACGGTTTTTCTCCAACTCTGCTTCCAAAGCGGAACTAAATTTTTGTCATTATCCATGTGTCAGCCTTTAATTGTCCACATGGCAGGTTTTCTTTGCTTTTTTGATGGGTGAACTTTATGCCATTGTACATATGAACGTATGAACCTATGAAGCTGCCTTCTACTGACTCAGACCCTCGGTCCATCAAAGTCAGTCTTGTCTACTCAGACTGGCAGCGGCTCTCCAGGGTCTCAAGCTGAGGTTTTTCACACCTATTTGCCTGGACCCTTTTTAGTTGGAGATGCCGGGGATTGAACCTGGGACCTTCTGCTTACCAAGCAGATGCTCTACCAC